>NW_028277030.1:115128793-115434310 GCF_059951505.1 Python bivittatus | reverse complement strand
GTCACTCTGTCTGAGTCCTAGGAAAAACCAATGTCAAACCACTTCTAAAAATGTTGCCAAGAAAAGGATTCAGGAGTCAAGATTGACCCAAAGGGGCTTTTTTTTTTTTTCTGATTTAACTTATATGTTGTACCATTTCTAAAGACTCCAGGCAGCCCATCCTGTGATCTCAAACTGCAAAGGACCTTGAAGCTGAGGAAACACATGGATCAAAGACACACCATTTTAATTGCTCTGAAAATGGGCTGAGAAGAAATGAAGATGGCAAAACACTAGCAAAATATAATAATACATGTATAATACTATATTCTGTATCTGTAAACATTGTAAGACACAGATCGTGAAATGTCTAAGAGCTTCATCTATGAAATATTGGGAAAGGGATACCTTGCTTCCAAGGCCAATCACCTGGCTTTTGGTTATGTTGAATAATGACACTTGTTCTTACTTTCTTTTTGATTTTTCATGATACTACCTCCTAACTGGCTTTTTGACCCACTCATATATCCATCTTTTTTTTTTTAATAACAACATTAATCATTGGTGTCCAAAATTGCCCCTAATTAAATTTAAGGGATGAGTGTATGCTTATGTGTATGTCTCTTTATCTCTGTGTATATATTTTTTTTCCTTACTTTATTTCCTTTAAACAACAACAACAAAAACACAGTGCATAGGGGTACATCAATTGTATATCTTGACACTTTTGAAAAATTGAGGTTTTCCAGGCAATACTCTAATCTAATTTATCGAAAAACAAACAGAATTATTCCCATCCTACATACATGCCAGCAATAGAAAAACTACTATTTTCAAAATGGTTCTTTACATCTATACTTGTAAAGATTAAGTAGATTAAAAACTAAACAAAGTATAGTTGAGATTGTTTAGATTTTTCTTTTTGAAGGATATAGAATCAGATTTATCTCATTAAACTTCTCCTGAGCTTTCTTGATAGTAAATATTGGTGATGAGTGAATTTTAAAGTCCCGTGTCTAAGCATTTTCTTAAACATGACTTTTAGTGTATAAGTTGTTGCTTGATATACAGCTAGAAGGGGGGGAAATGGTCCGTGGTTTGTTTTGTAAACCATGTGATATTTATTTGAATACTGAAAATTAAATATTCCAGAGAAGCTTTCTGAGAAAGCAAAGTGTTTTCAGATCTAACTCCAAAAACAAAGAGCGAGGTTATTGTCATGCAATTGCCTGTAAATGAATTATTAATTTTGCAGAAAGGAAATATATTTTTGTAGTTCTTGTTGATAATTATGCTTTTGTACTACCATTTCTCCAGAGAGTTCAGAGGAAAGCATTTATTCATTAAGTCCACAAACAACCATCTGAGGTGGTAGTAATCAGTCACAAAAGGGAAATTAATCTCTAATATAATGTCTCTGCAAAAAGGCAAAACATTCTTGAACTCAAAATATTCTTAGCTCAGAATGATTATTTCAGCAAATCACCCCATGATCTGTACAGTACCTTTTATCCTTATCTAGGACTAGTAGGGTATGTTGTTCCACACTGTTTCAAGCTTACCAAAGTCCCACCATTACTTTAAAAAAATTCTCCAAGCTGTGGAGGCTTGCAGAGTGTATTATCCAACCAGACAGCATGGATGGGTTCAATCCATTTTGTCACTGGAGCTGATTGTGGAGAGGAAAGATGGTGATGGGGAAGAACCAATAAGCAACAGCCCTACCCTGTTCTCTATAGTTCTTTTATTTACTTCAAGTATTTAAAAGGAAGGAGAGAGGGGGGAGTCTTTCCTCACCCCATCTGTTTTTCATCCCATCTTAAATTAATTAAATTTCTTCATCTCTATCCCCTTCTCACAGGCAAGATTTGCTTGCTTATTTTGTGAATGTGGGAGATGGGAGTCCTACTGGAAATTCTTGGAGAATATCCAACTGAAACAACCAACAAGCTGGAGAGAGTTAACCGGGTGTACCTTTATTTAAAAAAAGAAAAAGAAAAAAAAAAGAATGATGAACATCAAACACTTATGCAGGAAGAGAAAAGCCACTTGGGCAGAAACATGAGTGGAATATATATATTTCCAGTATTCATATTGGTTTAACTAATATTCATACTGTATATCTATGGAAAGCCAAGCAATGTTATATTATATTATGTGCACACTGCTTTTCTAGAAGATTCATAGCACCTGTATCCTGTATAGACATTCTCTCTTTATCTGTAGATAAGGACCAGTTCTGACCAGCTTAGGAGTAAGGTGGGTGTGTCAACTCATAAGGTTACTAGAGTTTACTTCAGGAAGTTTCTTGTTGATGCAGAAAGAACTTCTAATACAAGAAAACTTTGATGAATCCAGCATCGTCTCTTTCTTCATCTCCAGCAGCAAGCATCACAAAGGTGATTTTACTCTGTTTATTCCTTTAGGTAAAACATATCAGTATGTGTTTTCATCTTCAGCCAAATGCAATTGTTCTGACTGCTTTTTTTTAGAGAGTTATTTTAGAATTGATGGGGTGGGGGTGGGGATTCAAGGCTTATTTTTAATTATTTATTTAGCCTTAACTTTTATCATTTATTGCGTGCCTCTTCTGACTAGACTATTGATCTATGTAATCAATACCTGGGGCAATAAGCAATCCACATGACCTCTCGATGGCAGCATTTAATGAAATCATTTCATTTCATATGAAATCTACTAGGAAGAGGAGATAGGAAAAAGAAGATTGATTTAGCTGTGTGAATCCACCCCTGCCCCCCCCCCAAAACTGGATGATCAGAACACTTGATTTGAAATACGAAACAAAGAAACCTGAACCAAAGAGTTCTCATTACTACTTTTTCTCTGGATCTCTTTCTTTCTTTTCTCCCCCCACAGCCAGTTTTTCCTATGAATTCAAGCCAAGACCCTCTTGTCTCTTTCACCCCCCATTCCACATCTGGGTGAGTTATGTGTCTCATGCACTTTCCCAACTTGCCACTCTCATAGCACAGAGCTACTACTTAAGAAGTCCTTCACAGCTTCTTAAGAGGGAATGCTTTTTACAGTTATGTTTGTGGACCAATCAGAAAATGGCATTTAACCTTCTGTGAGATTGATATTTCCATATCCAAACTCCTAAAAAAAGAAGAAGCGATAAGCCATGTAAGCAAGGCCATGGAGGTCCAGTGGCCAGCAATCAGTTGGGCAGGGAGGATGGTGGTCCCATACCAGATCTGCCAGGCCAAATGGGCTGAGCTAATCATCTGTACTGACTATATCATCCCAAGCTGCTTCTTTGACATGTACTAGATTTTCCATTTAGGAAATGTGTCAGGATAAGCTAGAAAAAGCTACTTTCAAATTGGAACAGCAAGAACCAATTTCAGACTGTCTGAGTGGCAAGACAGAGGCAACACGGTAAGTACATGTCCTCTGCAAGCGGTTAGTGGGGTGTCTTCATGCTGTAGCAAAGAGGATGTGTGGGTGGATCTTGAGTCAACAGGGCTGAGCTTGAGGGAGCATAATATCCCCCATGATACTGGTTTGACACAGCAGGTAGCTTCATATGTCCATAATACACAATATAATATACAAACATAATGTCTAAACAGCTAAAGCCACCAAAATCCATAGTAGGATTGGAATATTTGGTTAGTCCTAGTAAAAGTGTTAACCTATGGCTTTTGAAATCCTTTCATAATGCTGCCATTTCAGACTTTTGGATACTTGATTATGATGGCTAATTCTCCCCCTTTCTCTTTCTCTTCCTTAGGTTGAACACAATCATTATCCAATTCTATATGTACCTTGCTGTTGTATATGTTATCCTGTCTTCTTAAGGAGTAATGTAAAATACCTGAACTATGTCTGACATGCTGTTTCAGTGAGATGCTTGCTAAACATTGACAGATTTTTAGCAGATGTCAACATATGTGCTGATGGAAGATAAATTCTCACAAAGCCTTACAATCTTTTTAAAAAGTGATTTGTCTAGAAACTGCCTTTATAAACTTGATATGGGCCTATAAAGCAGTGCTAAATGTTTTTCCACTCCAGATCCAGCTTTGTTTTCAAAAGATTATCTTCCATTTTAAATCAGCTGACATTCCATAGTTAAATCGGGATTCTGTTACTCAGAACAAAGCAGTATCACACAACCTCAACAGGCCTGCCAGGCTATTAGGCCAAATATATCTGAGGACAGAACAAAGCAGTTGCACTGTCATAACGACACAGTGACACCTGCTGGAACCATTTGAAAAATGCAGACCATCTGGCGGAAATTCAACTTTGTTTGCTGCTACTAATACAGGTTCAGTATCCAACACAACAGGACAGTCTGTGGAGTTTGGGGGCGGGGGAACATTTCAAAGAAGTCAAGAGGTCTGCTGTCAATGTGCAATCAAACCCCAAGCCCCTTTTACATGCATGGTGCCTGTGGCAAAAGTAAAAAGGGGAAGGGCTGTGATCTTACTCTCATGGCCATCTTGACTTTTTTTAACCCCCTTGTAGGTGATCCCAAGATACAGTCAAATATAAAGATGAGATCACATTGATAAAAACATTGTATCACATCTGTTCACACTGTACATACAGTAATAGTTTGGTCTTAGCCAACTGCAGAAAGCACATTTTGTTATGCTAACCACTAAAACCAAATATTGTTAAATATTCAAGAAATACAGTCACACTGATTGCTTCTATACATGACATACCAACATTATACCCTTTCTAGATATTTGATGTGACAACAAGATGAAGTAGCATTTTCTTTTTTTCAATTTAAGGGGTGGAGGTGTGAGGAACGATGAGGTTGTGTGTGAAAAGGGAAACTACATATGCCCTCCAACGTCTGCAACTTGAATATTTGAGTCTATTTAGTATAGGCTTGAACATTTAATAAGCAGTCAATATGTGCCACTCAGGACACAAACTTAGAGATGTTTCATTTTCCTTCTAGGAAAATAATGCTTTAAAAAGTATGTCATTTGTAAAGTGAGTTGCTGGATTTGTGACTCAGTTTATGTAGCTGGTCGTGTAAATGACTTAACAGGCTCCATAAAATTTATTTACATATGTGCTGCTTTTCATGGGCAGGTAAGAGGGAATGGAATACCTTGTTAATTGAAATGCTGCTTCCTACTTTGCTTTTGAACAGTTATTTATTTTATTTATTTTTATTTAGGTATTAGATTTATAGTCCATCTTTCCTCTAAGAGCATTCCCTCCTCCATTTTTGCCATAACACAGGTTGAGCTGTGATATAACTATTGGCTGAATGTCACTCGTGGAGCTTCTGTGGCTGAGGGTGACTGGGATCTGGGTCTTCCTTGGTCTACGTCAGACACCTTAAACACTGGCTACAGACTAATCTAGCAATTTCTATCCATCTCTAGAATTCAGTAGAGGGGTTCATGTGAAGGGGGAAAGGCATGACTAGCAGAAGGTTGCTGTGAAAGATCACAAACTTTAAGCTTTTTTTTTTTATCATCTTCATTATACCTCACCAGTCCTCCAGAAGACAAAAAGTCAGTTGCCTATCTGAACCTCTCTAAGGGCACCAAGCTTTATTTATCTAAGGTGGGGAACCTGAGATTCTTCAATATTGCTGAATGTTATCCTCCAACACTCTAGCTGTCTTGGTCAGTAGTAAGGGAGGCAGGGAAATGTGATTTGAAATGGGGTGGGATGGGTGTAGGTGTGCAAATTTCACTTCTTGGCTGTTTATACTGATCCAGGACAAGTACCAAAGTATCTGGAGAAAAAGCAAGGCTGACTTGTTCATTGCTGCATGCAATGGATTATTGTTTAATGTGATTTTTAAAGTACAGATTGCATGGTTTCTTACTCTATCTTAACATGACATAAATCATGCAATATAAGCACTCAGGATCTTCTTGGATAAGCCCCATTTGGTAAGTAAACAAATAAATAAACTAAGCTGCACTATATCTTAGCATAGAAGTGATGAATCCTGACCATATATCCAAACTCACTCTATTACTGAATGTTTATCCTGATGTGCATCTTAAACTGCCTTTGTTTCTACTGCATTCCTATTGTTTGTGATGTATACTGCCAATTCCATATGACTGCAAAATGCATCAGTTTCTTCCCCCCACCCAAAAGATTGGATAAGACCACAATTCATGTTTGCAGTATATTGCTCAGGATAGCTGGGAGGGTGAATGCTTCCACATTCCTGCTTTGTATCCAAAATGCCTTTGTTAAAAAAGAGCATTTGCCACTCTGAACAATAGAAGGGCTTCTAATTGTTTCCAGGTTTTAGATTCTTTCTATGCTGCCTTCCCTTGTGATTACATGAAATCCAAAACTCCATATAAAGTATTCAAAAAATCCAGGAATAAATTGCAATTAATTTGGCACTAAATGTTTAGTTCGGAGGAGTCTTCTGGCTAATATTGTCAAAAAGATATATTTTCCTCCAAACAATGTCTCTGTCCATGCATGTACACATACTAAAATCTACATGTGCAACATTTTAATAGGGCTACCAGCTCTGGGCTCCAAAAAAACTATTTTTTTTCTATTTTTGTTGCAAGCACTTGCTCCAAAAACCTAGATAATCACTAGCAGTGGTAGCAAAGTAATATAGAAAGTTCTAATTCTTTGCTGCCATCTAGCAGTCCTCTGGATTTTTATAGCCCTGATTTGATAGATGTAACTTTAAGGTTGCAAAGAGGAGCGCCACAGTTGGGCAGTTAATTGTAGATGCTATAATAGTACTGCTTTTATTTTTTCTTTCTCTTATTTAAACCAGGATGCTCTTTATAGAGATTAGACTTCTGTGCACATTTTTAATATACAATGCAACCCCTCTTCTCTTTCTATTGATTCTGTTCATTTTGAATAATTTCCATATTTCAATCATCCAATCAAATCTTATTCTACCTATTAAATTATATTTGCCTTCCTATATTAATTATATAATTATTCATCTTCTTGGACTCTCCTTTTCCTTTTTTTAGTAATGCTTTTTAAATTTTGATGTTTTATGTATTTATATATATTTATGGTTTTAATGTTTTGTGTGAGTTGCCCAGAGTCCCCCACTGGGGGGAGATGGGCGGGGGAGAAATTTAATAAATAAATAAATTTTAAAAAATCAGTTGGAAGAAGGCACTGCTTTGACATTGCTGCCAAAAAATAATAATAATAAAAAAAAGAATACAACCATGAAGTCACAAGGAGTTGAGTTGGACTCAAAGGAGATTTTACCTTTTAGCTTTAACTGTTACAAGTTCAAGTTCACATTTATTTCCCATCCACTGAGCATTGAACTTCATGAATCAATATTTAATGACTCCCAGTTCTCCTGGAGTGCATAAGTCCTTCACTGAGTGGTAATAGCCTAGTCTAGTTACTCTCCTATTTAGTTTTGTTAGTTTAGGTTAGATAGAAACTCCTTTTCTTAAGTTCTTGTGTGTTTCCACCCCTAACCCAGAAGTGTAAGATTCACTTCAAAACCCTCCTGATCAAATTTGCTACGCTTTAACCTAACAGGTTCTTCCCAGCCTTTGTGACGAGCATCTCACCTCATGTTACCAATCCATCTTCCAGGTAACATGGAAATCAAATCAAATCTCCCTTGAATAAAGAATTATTCCCTGTCCGGTCCTTTTCCATGGAATGGAACACATCCCCTTACCCCCAGGTTCTTCTCTTTCCTTTCTGGGGCTTCACAATATTGCAACTGCACTTAGCAGGTCGTTTGTCCGCATGTCTTGCTTTGTTTCCAAGTCAAGAAACAGGCTCCTTTGAAATTTGCATTTCACCTCCACTCTGCCATGGAAAATTCAGAACAATGGAGAACAACATTGAGGGCAAATAACCAACTGTTTATTTCACTGAACAACATTGGGTTCCAGTTTCAGAAAGAGAGGAACGGAGAACAATAGAAAGGTAAGAGCTTTTATAAGAATTTTAAATGGCAGAGCTGTTTAAATTGTAGGGAAATTCTGGAGCTGTCAGGATCTTGGGACCATCTAAGAAAAGAAAGGAGAATCATTTATTGTTAAGGAAAACTGCACTTTTTAGAGGCAGCAACAGTGCTGGAAATAGCCATTGTCTCTTGTCAGCCAGCAGATGAACACTGATGGGATTAGGCACATACAATACTGCCCAATTACTTCGTTGCAATTTCCTCATTAGGTTTCCGGCAGTCAATTGCATGGGGATGGATCTCCAGCTGCCTGTAGTCAATTTCACCCTGCCTTTGTTAATTATTTTCAGCAAGGAATGTGGGGAGGGGGGGGGGGTTAGGGGCAGAATTATGTAAAGTGGGGAACTGAACCTGGTCTCTGTCCTGTTTGCAAAGTCAGGGGAGAATCGTCCTAGAAATAAACTCTCATCTCATTTTACCCATAGAAACTCTTTTCACCTAAATTCCTCTTAAGCCATACCTATACAATTAATAATTTTATTATAAAGATCTTTTTAAAATACTTCATGTTTAGTGACTGCAATCTGTTCCAGCAACTTTGTGGTTAAGCAAAATGGTCACTAAGTGAACACATGACTGAGAGAGAGACTGCAAAGACCACTGGTTGCTGCTGTTTCATTTAGATAAAGTTCTCTCTACAGTCTCCTGCACACAACCATTTTTTAAAATTCTTTTCCCCCTCACAGAGCAAAGAGATCACGTAAACAAACTATCTCTTCCTGAGTTGCTTTTTTAGGCAGTGCAGCACTTCCCTAAAAAGTGCTAACCTCAAGTTAACAAGCTCAGCCCTGTGACCTTAACTAGTTGATTAGAACCCTCCAGGCAGCTGGCACTGCCTGAAACTGACCAGACCTAAATCAGTTTCACACTGAAGGCTTTTGTTGTCAGGCATGCAAAATTCAGTCATAAATGTGTGCATTGGCTGGAAACTGATTTTTTTTTTATTACCATCATATTTGCGAATGGTTGCTAACTGAGGTAGTTGCTAAATGTGGAGTGGCTATAGTTTATATTTTAGTGTATACTATTTAACCACTATGAGTAGGAAGATGAGATATAAATTGAATTAACAATGTGCAAAGCTAAATTTCCAATCACCCAAGGTTCAAGAACATATGAAATATTTATGCACAAAGGCTTTGTGTAACCTGTTTCTTAAAATTTAACTAATGGGTGTTAGGAGCAAAGCATAAGATCTAAAGGGCAAGGAAAGAAGTGTGACCTCACAACTCTTTTCTACACATAGTGCCCTTCATGTAATTCACACATGAATGACTGCAAAGGCAATGTTTGAAACCTAGTTAAGGATTACAAATGGCCAGGGGAAAAAATAACCTGACTGAAATGGACCAGGGGTACCTCACCATACTTTGAATTTTTTTTCCAAATAATACCTGTTGATGGGAGGATTAACTTTTTCCCACCCTGTTATTTCATCCATTGAAAGTCACTCTGTCCTTGGAGCTGCTATTTGCCTCAAATGGAAAAATATATGCACACATAAGCTGAATGACAGAGACAAACATGATCTTCAGCATGCATGTCTGTAGGGCAAATGGGTAAACCCAGTCTCCCAGAGCTATTGTCTTCTCCATGGTCGCTCTCTGTAAAAGTCTGAGAATGAACTGACATGCATTCACACAACTCTTCTAGAATGCTCAGTTCATGCTCCAAGATCAATCATGTTAATTGTGCTTCATCTGTCTGACTTTTCTTGGAATAGCAGCATGAACTGCACAAAACCAGCAGGTGAAACTGTTCACAGGATGGAGAAAATAATTTCCTCTGCTGATAATATCCACAGCTCAAGTAAATATCAAAGACCAAAGAGCAGAGGGTTAGTGATAGTACAAAGGAGTCCTGCAAATGTCTTATTGGTAGGAGGCACTTCAATTCAATCCTGGCATGTTCCTCTGTGGTTGCACAGCTGGTAAGGCATCACCAACAAGAACATGTTGTCACATTCCCTCAGGAATCCATGACTACATCCAGGGAATTCTTCCTCTCCCATCAGGGTTAAAAGATAATGATGCCTTTGCAACTGACTACATCTATTTCTGTCTTCCTGACGAGTGATAAGTGCTGTGTGTAGTGCGGTGTGTTTTTATGACTTGCTTTCTCATTGCAGAAATGTGATAAGCATGTTTTCAGGCTGGAGGAGAGAGTTCATAGTTAATAGATGCATGAAGCCAACTGGAGGCTTAACTCATCTAATTAAAGAAGTTTTTTTTCTTATTTTCTGTTTAAAAAATGAAGAACTACATCACCATATTTCTTATCCTGGGTAAGCATTTATGGGTGCATTTGGGAACTGAGCAAGTTTACCAGCAAGATTTCAAGGCTTTATTAATGACACTTATGGCCATTAATGATTTAGGACTCTGATACTTAAGTCTAGACCAGTGCTGTCCAAACTTGGCCACTTTAAGATGAGTGGACTTCAACTCCCAGAATTCCCCAGCCAGCATGGCTGGCTGGGGAATCCTGGGAGTTGAAGTCCACTCATCTTAAAGTGGCCAAGTTTGGACAGCACTGGTCTAGTAAGTACCTGGCAGAATCTCACAACCAAAGAGGGCCATCTGTCATGTGGATACAGGGGAGTCTTCTCAGTTGTAACCCACTGGCTTTGAAATGTCCATCCCCTGAAGGCCAAAGTTATTCAACTTTTCACCTTGGGTGAAGACCGAGCCTGATCATTTGCTCCTCAAGTGAGAACTATGGATTGATTTGTTCTATGATTTGTTCTCTTCACTCTTGCATTGGTGATCTACCATCCATAGCCTGACCATACCTTTTGCCACTTCAGTCCCACTCTGTCAATGCTACTTGTACATTATTGTATATTTAAAATTATTTGTTTTACTTGGCTTTATCTTGTTTTATGGATCCTCTGAACAATGGGCAGAATCTAATATTTTACATAAATAAATGAATGAAAAAAAGAGGGAGAGAGAAGAGAAATAATCATGGGAATGTGAAATTTAAAATGTGGTCATCCCTGCAACCTCCCCTGTCTCTCATTGCCCAACTAATGTTCTAGAAAACACTTGAGGAGCAAGGAAAGGAGAGGTGTTATGGGGCAATTTTTTCCCCACTCAATTGTTTGCTCACTGCTCAGCTAAGCAGAATGGGAGTGAATGAAAATGCAGAAGGAAGATTTAAATGTCTCTCTGTTACTTCTCCATACTTAAGCAATCTAGAACCCAGAGCAGTGCAGGAAATGGGGGAAGAGCAGAAGGTTGGTGAATCAGATGAAGTCCCTAAGCAGGAGGCCCCCAGAGACATTGTGATATGATGGTTAAGATGGTGCACTTATGATGGGTGTGAGTGGGGGTGGGACTCAGGCTAAAGTCCACCCTCAGCCTTGGAATGTCATTGGATCATCTTGGGTGAATCATTTATTCTTAGCCTAATCTTGTGGGAAAAATTGCAGAAGGAAGTATTACATATGCTACTGGGAATCTTGGGGGAAAAGAGGGATATAAATCTAATAAAGAAACAAAGAAACAAACTAGCAAATAAATAAACATTTTCAATGCTTGTAAACTTTGATCTATGTTAATGTCGTTCTATCCTGTCCCATATCGATTTAGATTTCTTTAAACCTACCTCAAAATGTCTTTTATATGCAGCTCATTATTAAAAAAGTGTGTTAATATTTATTTCACCATTGATTTTAAATGAACTACAGGGAACTCTGGATTTGTGGAACTGAAAGAAGAACCACATGTTCTTCTGAGCATTTTCATCTGTTCAGTGTTGGGACAGATTCTGCATCAGATCTAGCTTCGTACTCAGTGGAACTGACTTCCATATAACCCTGTTTAAAACTGATTTCCAGCATGATTTAAACTTACAAACATTCTTTAGAAACATATAGCCTATATTTGCATGTTCATTTGCAAGCCTTTGGACTGGAATATGCAGATGGAGATGGTCTGGTCCCAGACTCAGTAGCTGTTCATTACAACCACAGTGTGCTTTCCCTTCGTTCGTTTGACAAAATGGCCTGTTGAGACTGGCCACACTGAAACACAAAAGGAAATATGAGGGTTGCATCCACAGCAGTGCTGAGAAATGTGGAGAGTTGTGGAGATGCTCAGGAGTTTCCTGGAGGCATCATCTGTCTAAGTCTTATGGGAAGTACAGTAAACTAAAAGTCTACTCATGCTGGGGAACAGAAGATAATTATGAGCAAAAACTGGATTCAAGAGAAAAAAAAAAGTGTGTTGACATATAAGCTGTTCTTCCTGTTCCAGCTCCTTTAACAACCTGTGGACACTTTCTTTGCTAGTGTTTTGCTATTTAACTTTTTGTAACATGGGATCATAGTTAATCATTCTAGCAAAGCAACAACAACGTATTGGTGCTGAAAGATGCTTCATGACAAGTGCTTGCTTGTTTGTTTTTCCTCCAGCTAATGTCAACCTGCTTGGGGTTTAAACCAATAAACTGGCACACAGTCAACATCTTATATGGAACACATAAATTGAGCTGATAATTAGGAGGCTCTGCCTCTCTCCACACAATCTGGCACAGAAATGTTTCCATTTAGGTTGCTGGACTCAAGGCAGTGGCACATCTAGCATATTTGACATCTGGAGTGGATCATTTTTTAACACCCCCCTCCTCCTTTGCCAAGAGCCAGTTTGGAGTAGTGATAAAGGCATCAGACCAGAAACCAAGAGGTGGTGAGTTCTAGTCCAGACTTAGTCACAAAGCAAACCTGTATTAAAAGGACCAGATTTCAGGCAACCCTTTGCCTTCAAATGCCTCTAATATAGGCTTAGGGTGTGCTCATCCAAAACCATGAAGAGATGGACCACCTTGTGCTCTTACCTCTTGAAGAAAATCCTCCCAAGAGAGCAGAGATACAGTACAATTGAAAAAGAGGCATATGTGCTAAAATGGACAATAGAGGCTCTACGGGGTTGGGAATTTTCTGTAATAACCAACCATCAACCACTCACTTGACTGCAACAAATGAAGGATACAAATTCATGTCTGACCTGGTGGTATCTGACACTACAACCATACCAATTTAATATTGGACAGCAAGTTGGACAGCAAAACCTCATTGCTGACTTCATGTTGTGGTATGGTAAAGACAATGAGATTGCATTAACCTCGTGAGAAAAAAAAAATCAAAGACTCTGTTGATTTTTTTTCTCAAAAAGGGTGAGGTATGTGGAAGAGCAGGCCGCTCAGCAAAATTGCAGGCACCCGTGCTGCCGCCTTTCCCTCCCACTTGAACCTTCTTCCCAGCATCAGCACAGCAGAGTTGCCAATAAAGCTGCAGCCTTGACACAGGTGTGAGAGGAGATGTGTGTTTTGGAGCTCTGCAGCCATCAGCAAACTGAGTACAGCAGCCAAAAGAAAGAAGGCATTTTTCCTTCAGAAGGAGTGGACAGTCTAAAAGAGAGGAAAAGAAGTAAAGAGGGGCCAGTGAGACAAAGCACAATGGAAATAAGGTGCAAGATGGTGCCTTACATGCTGGCTATTAACAAGAAGAAGAAGAAGAAATCTCAGAGAAAGGGGACTTAAGCCAGAACCGGCTTAAGAAAGAAATGTTGATGCATACTAGTAATAGTGCAGAGCATAGTATATAGTTAATTATATTAGAGTACTAGGAAATAGACAGTTTGGTCTAGTGATTAAGGGGACTAGGCTAGAAATCAGGAGACTGAGCTCTAGTCCTGACCTAGGCATGAAAGCCGGCTGGGTGATTTTGGGCCAGTCACGCTATCTCAGCCCAACTCACCTCATAGGGTGGTTGTTGTATGGAAGGAAAGAAGAAGGAATATTAGGTATGTTTGCCGCCTTGAGTTATTTATAAAAATAAGAAAGGCAGGATACAAAATCTAAAAAAAAAAATAGAGTAATAGGTAAGAATAATATAGTATATTGAATAGTAATAGTATAGAATATAGTACAAATACTGTCATAGTAATAGTAATTGAATAGTAATAGCATAGTAATTGTAATAGTAATTACCATAGTAATAGTATAGAGATAGCAATAGAACAGAGTATAGGAAGCACTCACACATCACTTTTATATGTTAGTTTTTACAAAATAAAACCTCTCCCCAACCCTTATAGGGAGATATAAAGAAACGACCTGTCCAAGAGTCCGCTGCTTTTGTGCCTCTCTTGAGTCTAGGTCAATCCAACTGGGTACAGTTTAAAAAAAGAATCCATGACACTGACATCTCCTGCATGCAGACATTAAAGAAAGTCCTTTTGCTCTTGTGAAGAAACGCAAGAAGAGAGTTAACTGAAAACTTCTTATAGGGAAGAGGGGGCAGAAATCTGAGAAAACTTGGAGAGAGAGAGATGTGAGAAGAACGGCAGTTGATAGATGACCCCATGACATTGCCTTCATCTTGCATACCTGAGACAGCTTAAAGGCAGCTTAGCTTCTGAGCACTGTTCATAGCAATTGATGGGCCCTGTAGGGTTGTGCCATGAAGTGGCAGAAAGAGAGCTAACTTGTGCAATCTCCCTTTGCCTACCAAATCATTTGGGCAGATTTCTGAACTGGAGAGAGGCTGGCTGAACCTGTCAAAACCACCCAGATCAACAGCAGTACTATGATTGGCAGATGGTTTTCCTGGCAGATGGTGACACTGAGAAGACGTGGGGAGGGCAGATTTCCCTGCAAGGAAATGAGAACACTGGTAAGAAAGCTAGAACTGGCAATGAGAACAGCAAAAATCTATGCTGGTTTAGTTTCCTGCTAGCTCACAAGTGTGAGCTGGGGAAAGAGCCCAGAATGAAAAAAAAAAAAGGAGAGAGAGAGAGAGAGGGAAAGGAAAGGAAAGGAGACAAATCAGTACTGTACATTATAAAGGAAATGAAAAGAGGGATATTGGTAGATCTTGTGAACAAATAAACTATCATTCTGTACCACTGAAACAGAAACATCTTGTAGCCATATTATCTTTTCATACAGTGTTATTGTTAAATATATGAATGAAAGAACTATGGCCTTTGGCCAATCCATGGAGTACAATAAACTCCCAATAAACTGGAGGATCATTCCTTAAATAAATAAATAAAATTACTTAACATACATAACATTGTCAGTGCAGTTGCATTAACAATAACTGGGCTCTTAATAGCAATATGAAAGAACTTTGCACTATTTTTGTTATATCTGGGCTTAAATATGCAAGACATCAAGTTACATAAAATGAATCCTTTCTTCCAGGGAACCCTAAAAGTAGAGGGTTTTTAAGTTACTTCCTAATGTCCTGATAAAGGATACACTATAGGAGAACATGTGTCATGGTTTCCAAAGCACCAGAGATATATACACTCAGAGGATTCATTCCTTGAGAAACTCATCTCCAGGATGGATGGTGGAAATGCATTTAAACAGGCCTCAGTGAAAGAAATCCTGTATTTGGAGAAACTAAGTGAGGACAGGTTAATTTCCTTCTTTGGTGGTCCAAAGGAAAATATGCCAACATTGAGAAGACAAATTATCTGAGCCTAGATAGTAGATTCTGGAACTTGGAATCATAAAGCTGTTGGAAATGGGCTTCATTGGCTCCCTTCCCCTCTAGACTGAGTAATTCAAATAGGGAGAGCCAGATTTCCATAATTTTATTATTTATAGTTGACAGCCATGGATTTTGGAAAGAGTTGCAGTTCCTGTGATTGTTAAATAAAGTTTTGATTGTTTATAGACTACTGGTCTTCTGAGTAAATGAGAAAGAGAATATAAAAACCCTATAACCATACTAAAGATACTAGGCTACCAGGAAAAATGTCACTTCTAATAAAACATGCGCACGCACACACACACACACACACACTGGTTTCACTACAACTCTCAATAAGTTTTTTTTCCTAAGAAAATGTAGTTTAAGTGTATTCTAAAATAGACCTGCTTTGGGCCAACACATCATCATCTATTACTGTTTCTCATTTCTTGCATTTGTAGGCCATCTTTTCTCTGAGAGCTCAGATGGTGTTCATAAAGATCTCCCCTAATACGATTCTCACAACAACAGTCCTATGAGGCATGTTGAGCTGAGAGAGCAATCTGTGAGCAGATAGGGACTTTATCCTGGTGACTTTGATCCCTTATATGGGATACCACATTGGTGCCTTCCAGATGTGTTTATTTATAGCTCTCGTGATCTTCAACCAATGTGCCCACTGACAACACTCTTTGAGGATGTTGGGAGCTTTATTCTGGCATATCCAGGCACTGCTAGTTTGGAAAAGTCTGGGTCAATACATGCCATTAGCTGTGTGTAATATTGATGTAGCTTCCCAAGTTTTCAGGCCAGAATGATGAAAGGTTTTGCACAAGAGAAAAGGGAGAACTGCATCATTTTCTTATGCAGTTCTTCAACTATTCTTATTCAGTTTGATGGAAAAGAAATTGTTTTCCTCACATTCCCCGCTCCAAATATAAAGGGATGTTCTCATGAATGGAGTGTGGAATTTTGGCATTGCTTTAGCCGCTAGGTAACCAACAGGGTTGTGATAGTGTTATTTTTTACAATACAGTTCCCTCCCTAAGAGCCTTTGGCCTCCAAAGTTTCCCAAACTTCAGTTAAACTGTAAGAAAAGACATCATGAAGGAGCTCCTTTCTCCATGGGGCTTTTTCAGATCAGAAAGTGCAGGTAGTCAGAATTGTTAAAGATTGCATTGTTAAAGAGTGATGAAGACATGGGTGGATCAGGCATCAAGTGACATCACCTGTATCATGACGTCCTCAAGCAAATGACACAAATTAGTTTCCATGAGTCTTATGCAAATGACAGATTTCTTAATTTGGGCAATGTGTCCATGTCATGTATGACATCATTGGGGCTTCTACTGGATGCTCGTGTTGGAGAGTTTTGCATCAGAAAATAATACTGGCACTCTCCACCCTTTCGCAACAGAAAGAGTAAAATCAAAAACATCACCCAGAGGAATTTCCAAACAGCCTCTAAAGCAGTGTTGTCCAAACTTGGTCACTTTAAGATGAGTGGACTTCAACTCCCAGAATTCCCCAGCCAGCATGGCTGGCTGAGGAATTCTGGGAGTTGAAGTCCACTCATCTTAAAGTGGCCAAGTTTGGACAACACTGCTCTAAAGCATTCTGAGAATGATTCGAATGTCTGTTTTGCAGAATAAGATTTTGGATAAATTGGAAGCAGATTTTGCCACTGGGAACTATTTAAGAAATGATATAAGAACGTGCATGTGGCCTTAGGAACTCCATAAAAACAACAACAATAAATTGTATAAAAAACACCTTGAACTGATAATAAATTAGGCACAATTTCTTCCTTTATTACTTAAAAACATATATTGGAAGACAAAGAAATGTCTGAGTCTTATGTGCGATGGGCTTTCTGCCTGAACTCTCCAAAGGTTATCCGTGTGGCTTATCACTGTTACCTTCATCTTGCTAATCTGAGATATGGGTGTTAACAGCCCTGAATATTTAGAGGATGTCTTTCTGTGGGAATCAATTGCTAGAACTGAACAAAATCAATTTCTTCCCCCAAATCCTAACTATGGATTATGTTCTTGAAGTATACGTACATGAAAAGAAACCACTGAAATGTTAGTTTAAGGTACAGAAGCAGAGGAACTGGGAGTGACCCCCAAAGCCTCAATCTCTCTCTCTCTCTCTCTCTCTCTCTCTCTGAATGTCTAAACTATACCTTTCAACTACTATCAATCTATATATTTGTAAAAAAGCAAAGAAACAAAAACCCAAGTACTAACAAAACAGCAATAAGCTTCAAGTGATACCTTCCTCCACAAACCAAGCCTGAGTAAATGCTGTGCCTAGGAAATGGCTCATTACTCACCGCAGTGAGGAAAATGTGATTCCCTTCTGTCTGTCTGCAAATTCATTACAAGAAGGGGAGGTGTTGACTCCATAATTTGCTGTACGGTACGGGTGCATTGCAAAAGTAATGGAGGGATAAGTATTTTCTAGAAAAACCAGTTTGGGACCATTAATAATAAATAAAAGTAATCATTTTAAATAATATGGAGAATTCCTGGGTGACATTCGTGTATTTTAGTATGTCAGCCAAGTTTAAACACACTTAGCGCTTCATGAAGTAATAATAATAATACAGCATTATAGCATCAAGGGGCATTAAAGCATTAGAAGCTGGCATATTTGGAGGCTTCAAGCTACAAGAACAGAAGACAGGTGGGCATGAAACAATGGTCAAACTGAAGTTTTGGAAAAAATGCTGTAGAACATCAGATATTTTTCAGGAGTTGCTAAGATGACAGACATTTGATGCTGATAATAACGTGAATCAAGATGTAGTCCCACACAATGATTTAGCCAGGTATCTGTGACTAATGTAGCTTTTAACCTGTGTAATAAGGGGAAAAGGCACCCTCAGGCTTGAACCAGCCCCTCCTCAGAGGTCCTTCAGTTCTGAGGTAACTGCACCTGTGGGTGAACAGCCACTGGCCAGTTAGATCTCCTTGCTGCCACCCCGTCTTCACTATAAACCCATTCCCCCTTCCACACCAACCCTCTGGGGAACCAGGAAAAGATTGAAGGGGAAATCCTCACCTCACCCTGGGTCTGGCAAAATACAAAAAGAGAAATCCAAACAAAAACTTTGGGAGTCTGTAGCTCAGCCAAGCTGAGGCAGGTAATAGAAGGCAATTTAATTCCAGGATTGAAACAAAAGTCAACTTACAGCGAAAAACTACAAAAAAAGTGTACTTAGGCCTACTTGTATATGAAATTACTTTTTCCAGCATCAGAAAGGCTGGCTTTACAATTGCAATATTTTTCCAACAAATCTTTATTTTCAAGAACATATGCTAATGGTAACATAGAATTGACCATGACACGCTTTTCAAATTTCACCATAGAAGCACAGGATGAGTTATATGATCTATGGACTACAGTGATCATAGATTTGAAGGGGGTGGATTGAAGCCAACTGCTGGAACCAGGAAATAAATTAAATAGTGTAAATCTAGGCTGTTCTGTCTTTCAATGGATGAGGGAAAGAAAAAAGCAGACAATCTACAAGGTCACAACCCATGAAAATTTGAATGACTATTGTGAAAACAATCCAATTTTTTTTCAAAAGCAAGACACACTCAAAAAGCCGGACAATGTTTGATTTTAAGGTTATGCCTGCTGGACAGAGGACATGAGGACAACTTTTTTAACATGTCCTCCTTTTTAATTTTTTTTAACATGTCCTCCTTTTGTCAGATGTCTGGTAACCCTATGGTTTTTTTCTTCTTAGTAATGATAAAATTGGTAACTCCTTCAAAATTGCTGGAATATCTTCCTACAAGGAAGAATTCTTTGTCCATGTTATTCACTTGGTCCAGATGACAGAGGATCATTTGCATCCTCAGGCTTCACTGAATGAGCAGTGCCAAAGATATATCTAATAGCAGTGATCTGCAGATCAAAGTTGGGAGGTGTAGATATAGAAAATGTCTGGCAAATTAAATCACTACACCTGACCAGAAAATTCTCTCCACTTGAAGGACAAAATGTAAAAATCCTCTAATGTTCAAAACAGTTCCACTGATACAACTCTAATTGCATCCAAGACTAACTTAAAATTAAAACTGCATATTTTTTGCCATTCTTTAGTCTTGGTTTCTGACTTACCTTTTAAAACTATTGGCCAGAACAGGATTCCTGGGTCTGATTCCTCTGCCACTTCAGAGTACTGCCTGAATAAATGATTCCCAAAGAATCTCATAAGATCCAGGTATATAGTTATCTACGATTCAACAGCCTTGTTTCAGTGTGTGCATGGATATAAGCTGTGGTGATTTGGGATCAAAAGAAAAAGAAAACGGTTAAGTAAATAAAGATCCTAAAGTTGCTGAGGTGAACTGTAGTAGATAAGCTAATCAAAGTATTTATTTAAAAAACTACAGCTTTTCAGTTGGGGAGGCTTTGGAAAATCTCTCCTTTTATCTTTGAGTACACCCCCCCCCTTTTGTAGTGTTATTTGGAATCACTATTAGAAGCAGTCATAATGTAAATCTCAATAGGATGGAAAAATCCTAATTTTTGATTTACACAGCTGTTATGTTAAACCAGTGGGGAATGTTCATTATAAAATGGTCTGAGACTGCAGTTAAACAGCAACATGATTCAATTATAATAATTAAACAAAGTGTTACTATGATTCACTTTCCTGCTAATGCCTGCTTCTGTTCTTTCTAGGTTATTATCTAAGATATCGGCTCCTTTTTCTATTCACTCATTAGGATTATATTTTACTACTATTTGGGTCATAGGGCAAAACAACAGCAATGACCCTACAGTGGTCTTGACTTAGGGCTGATTCACATGACCATCTTGCCCCTGACTAGTATGGTCCACCAATCATTTGTCTAGGGTAGGAACACCCAATGTTATCCCTTACCCGCCCAGTCAGCCCAGAAGGCAACCTCTGCCCATCTTTTTCTACACATGTCAAAAGCTAGTGGGTGCTGGCTCACGTGGCATTGTCCAGGCACCCTGGGGCATTTCATTCCATTGTAAGCAAACCCCTGTGCTCCAATGGATGCTTATGCACTGTGGCAGGAACACCCCCCCCTCCAGTCACTGATC
Organism: Python bivittatus; assembly: GCF_059951505.1. Taxonomy (NCBI): domain Eukaryota; kingdom Metazoa; phylum Chordata; class Lepidosauria; order Squamata; family Pythonidae; genus Python; species Python bivittatus. Next base: position 115,413,800 of record NW_028277030.1, on the reverse strand, counting down.
CCTCCCCTCCCCTGCCCTGTTTACTTTTTTTTACAAGTGGAGTGGTGAAAAGCTGAGCTTTTCTTGTTCCATTTAGCTTCCTTCACTAATTAGCTGATGAAACATGGACTCTTCTTTTTAAAAAATGGATGAAATTGACAAGGACACTTTTAGTCCAAATCACAAGTAAAACTGTGGTCCTTCCCTTCCCTTCCCTTCCCTTCCCTTCCCTTCCCTTCCCTTCCCTTCCCTTCCCTTCCCTTGTGGAAGAGGGGTAAAGAAGCAGGGAAATCCACCAGTCAGAGACCATTGTAAACATGGACCAAACAGAATGTCAGGCTCTCACCATGGCCAAAGCAAAAGACAGGGTTGAAATCCAGAAAGGGCTTAAGCCTTCCAGCTGGCTTATGCACAGGGGTCAACCATTTTAAGGCTGCAGTGCAGAAATACACTTGTTCCCTCTCCCAGCATGTTCTTGAAGAAATCTATTCAAGATTCTTCCCATGGAAATATTAAAATTCCTCACTCACATTGGATGCTTGTATCATAGTAAACAGGCCTTCTATCTCTATCTCATAAGGCATCATTCTATTCCCCCCCCCCATTTTTTCCCCAAGTGATCAGGCTAGGAATCCCGTTTATATAGTTAATTGACACCTCCCATTAATACCAGAGGGAGGTGTCAATAGACTTGGGAGGTATGGGGGAAAAGGCTTTAGAACAAGAAATTCCAAAGGAGCAATCCCTTAGTGGGGACAACGTAGTCAAGAGATGCTCTCTGAATCTTGGGGCAGGATGGAGATGGGAAAAGAGAGGACAAATCATGTGAAGTGGAAATGGTGTGAAGCCTTCTACACTGGAACAGTTTGTTGCAGGACCAACATATTTCACACGTGGCAGTATTCTCAGAGATATCTTAAACTGTATGCCTTTCTCCCCTCTCCTGGCTTGATTTGGCTGTGAAACCTGGGTCCTCAGCTTCTAATGTGCTCTGGTATCCTTCATGATTAAAGTTCTGTGACAGCCCACAAAGTTGCATAGCAACTGTAACCACGACTTAGTCATCCTGAAATATTCTCGCCATAGTTCTGAAATTTTCCAGACTTTGTTGTTGTCAAGGGTGTGTGGAATCTCTCTCTCTCTCTCTCTCTCTCTCTGTGTGTGTGTGTGTGTGAGAGAGAGAGAGAGAGCGAGAGAGAGAGAGAAGTCTTGTCCCTTTCAAGTTCATCATTTGCAAGTTCACGTGAGTAGATTGTGAGGCTCCCAGTCAATTCTCAATCCAACCTGTAAATTAAGATAGAGTTTTAAGGCAGTTTGGCTTTCCTCAGGAGACATTAAGACTTCACTATATTCTTTGACTAGATACTTAATTAGATGTAACACTCCATCCTGATCACTCAGGCAATAAAAGAAATAATTATCATTGATCTGGCTCTGGAGATTTGAATGCAAAATGCAACAAACATTGCTCTGGAGTCATAGCTGTTCATCTTTACTTCTAATTCTTAAGACACTAGTAAGAGAAAAATAATCATTTGTTCTTGTCTCCATCTCAGGCCCTCAAGGTATCTAAGTGCACACATGTGTTGTCGCATGTTATGGTCCTTTGAGTCAGTCTGCCCCAGTCAGACTGGTTCATGCAGTTTTCTTAGCCATGTTTAAAGTGATTTGCCAGTACCGTCTTCTTAGGGCTGAGAGAGAGTGTCTGGCCCAAAATCACCCAGTTGACTCTGTGCCTAAAGTGGGGTAGAACTCAGGTTTCCTGCTCCTAATCCTGTGTCTTTAATCATTGTGCTAAAGTACCCACTAGCCAATAAGCTAAGTACCTACTGCTGTCTTCAAAGGAAAACTTGTTGGGGAGCCACTCTTTGAACTTTGCCACCAAACTCCTCTCAGCTCTCTATTCTCACACCCTGTCTGCCTTTGTGCTGGCTGGGGAATTCTGGGAATTGAAGTCCACAGATCATAAAGTTGCCAAGATCTGGAAATTGTAGTCCACAAATCTTAAAGTTGCCAAGGTTGAGAAACACTGCTCTTTACTCTCTTCAGTAGCTTCTGCTTATCACTCAATCACCAGAAAGGGTAGTCAGCAACCCTTGCAAGCAGCAGCTATGCCAAAGGAGATATTTTAACTCACATCTAAGCTCACAGTCCTTGAAAACTTGCAGCTTCTTTCGTCACACTTCTTTCTCCTTCCAGGGTTTCTCCACCCTGCCATACTCCTGTTAGCTCTTCCTGTTCACTCACTCAGTGACCTTGCTCCCCAGTAACTCCCTTACTTTGGAAATTCGATTTAAAAAAGCAAAACAGAACAAAACTATTTACATGGATAACACTGATATGAACCCTTATGTGCCATTTTATATTATATTTCTACAGAAAAACAAATGAAAATGAGGTAAATGGTTTGTTCAATTTCAGCAGTATGATCTCAGTGATCCCTCAGTCATACAAAAGGAGTTCTGGTCTCAAGAGGTCTGACAATCGTGACTTGCCCAACCCTGCAATAAAAAAAAACAGCCAAGGGCTTTCTTCCTCTTAAAGGAAACCAAAAAGAAAAAAAAAAATGCTCAAGTAATCCCAGGCCTTCTGTATAGTGAGATTTACTTTAAGAGGAAGGGGGTGGGGAAGCAAATGAGCTCTAGGCAGCTTGTGCTATGTTACTAGTTAAACAAGGAGTGGGAAGAAGCCCCACATTTTATAATGAAGTTTGATTCTGGTATATGGGGCTGGCAGAGTTCCTACTAGTTGCCTTCCAGCATTTTTCAGATGTATATTGGGCTGAGCCCCCCAAATGTGCTGCTTTATGTACAAGAGTATAGCCAAACCACAGCTAGTGGTTACTTTCATCTCATAGCAGCTGTGGTGCTTGGAAAAATGAAAACCTTGTTCTACATGGGGCAGCCTAATTATGTGCAGGAATTCTAGGACAGCAAACAGGGAAGATCCTCTGGAAAGCTATATAAAAATTCCCCTCTCACCCCTATGGGTGATACATGTCTTCCTCAATCTGGGGTCCTCTACCAGAGGCCTGGGAGTTTGAGGGTTCTGCGCAGTATCTTAGATGTTCCTAGCACTGCACTCTTCTGGACAGAGAGCTCTGATGTTGTTCCTGGGATCTGTTGGAGCCACTCTCCCAGCTTAGGAGTCACAGCCCTGAGTGCTCCTACCACCACTTTGGCCTTTACTTTCCACATCCTATTTCCTCCTTCAGACCCTGGTACTTCTCCAGCTTCTCATGCTCCTTCTTCCTGATGTTGCTGTCACTTGGCACTGCTACATCTATCTACCACTGTCTTCTGGTCTTTGTCTACTACCACGATGTCTGGTTGATTGGCCAGTACCTGCCTGTCCATCTGGATCTGGAAGTCCCACAGGATCTTAGCCCTGTTATTCTCCACATCCTTCTGTGGAATCTCCCATCTGGACTTGGGGGGGTCTAGCCCATACACTGTGCAGATGTTCCTGTACACAATGCCTGCTATTTGGTTGTGCCGTTCAGTGTATGCTGTTCCTGCCTGCATCTTACACCCTGTGTTGGACTGTCTCTGAGGCCTCTTTGCACAATCTGCACCTTGGGTCCTGTCTAGTGTGGTAGACCCCTGCTTCTATGGATCTGGTGCTTAGTGCCTGTTCTTGTGCTGCTATGATCAGTGCCTCAGTGCTGTCTTTTAGTCCAGCCCTTTCCAGCCACTGATAGGATTTCCCAATGTCAGCCATCTCAACTATCTGTCGATGGTACATCCCATGCAGGGGCTTGTCTTACCATGGTACCTCCTCCACTTGAACTTCCTCCCATGTCTGCTGCTGCCTGAGGCATTCTCTCAGCAGCTCATCTTTGGGTGCCATCTTAGTGATGTACTCCTGGATGCTCCGGGTTCCATCCAGGACAGTGGCTTTGACACTCATCAGACCCTGCCCACCCTCTTTGAGGCTGGTGTACAATCTCTGGGTGTTGGACTTGGGGTGGAAACCTCCGTACATTGTGAGGAGCTTCCAGGTCTTCTTTTATATATATGTATGTATGTATATATATATACACACACACACACACACACACACATACACACATACATATACATACACACACACACATACACACACACACATACATACACACGCACATATACACAAACACAAACATGGTAGTGCTGGCAAGGGATGATGGGAGTTGAAAGTCCAATCCTCTGGATGGCATCACATTGAAGAAGGTTGCTTTACAAAATCTAGGGAGGAAGAGATATCCAAACGCAGTTGGCCTCCTCTGTCCAAAGAAAAGGCAGACTTTAGGAAGGAATGATTTCCTCCCCTCTTCAGGACTTTTTATCTTGACTTGTGTGTTTTCCTTCCACTGGGAAAAAATTATGAGTAAGAGTTCCAGGATTGGAGTATAATTCTCTCAATTTTGGTAATGTGTTGGGGGAACTGGAAAGGAATAGATTCTGAAGTTCCAAATCTTTCCTCCTTTTTGCTTTTGCCAACAGTCAAATTCCACTGTCAGAGCAGTAAGTGGGTGGATGGGTAATTTTCAGCCCAGATCTCCTCCATCAAGATCAAGATCTCTCCCTCTCCACCCTTGGTGGTGGAGAACCAAAACACCCTGTGACTTCTTCCCAAGGACCACAGAATTATAGCTCAGAGAATTTACATCTATTCAGAAGTCACAGACCAAAAAGAAACATAAAGCAGATTTTTTTTCCTTTTTTTTCTGAGCAATAAATATAGACAGCACTCAGGAATCAGGATTCATTTTTAATCTACTTAGTGGTGGGCTGGTTAAGTCACCTGGTTAACATTTGCGAAATCTGAAACCATGGAGAAGTTCAAGAACTCTTGCATGCTGTCTCTTTTTCATTTTGCCTCTTACCATTTCCCCTGAAATTGTTTCCTGTCTTCCAAAACCTATGACACCACAGCAAGGAAATGTCTACAATATTGAACAAATAAGAACCAGCTGTTCTTTGTCAAGCTTAATGACTGAAAACCATGATGGAAAAACTGTGAGAAAATATTTGAGAGATAAGGAAAGTGGTTTGGGTGGAAATAGCATATGGGTGAATTCACACAGTACATTGATCATGTGAGCAGTCAAGATGTGTGAAAGCTCTATCATCAACTGTCACAGACTCATGCATCATGTATCACTTCTTCTCATCAGAAGGACTGTTGAGCCATATGGCAGAATAAAGTCTAATGGTTAGTATCACAAAGCTAACATAGGGTTGCAGGAATATGAGCTTGAAAAGCACAGATTCACTGGGACTTTAACCAGTTGAAATATAATGGTCTCTTTAGATGAAGGCACAGTCCCACTACTCAGACAAGATAAGTCCCCAGGTGATCACACAGAATTGGGGATGTGGGGGGTGGGCTTGCAACTGTGAGGCAGGAGTGTCTCACCTGGCAGCCTATGGGCTACATGGAGTGTTTGTCCTTCCACCCAAAATCTCTGTCCTAAAGTAAGGTCTTGATCCCATCTATAGCCATTTTGCAGAGATTTAGCTCAAGTGGGAGAGTCAGTTCACCATAGAGAACTACATAGGTACTTCTTTTTCATAGCTATGATGCAATTTGAAATGTGACAACTGGCTTTTTTGCTTCTTACCATGATTTATTGCATCCTATAGCCAAACCAGTGGCACAGGGAATCCAGAGGGCACATCCTGATACTAATCACTGGTGCCTGTGTCTTCTGAATTTATGATATGATTCAAACTTCCATAAATAATGTGGAAGCTTAACTTCTTATTTATGAAAGCACTTCTAACATTGGTCATATGCCAGTGTATGGTACTTGCTATCATATACACTCCAATAGAACAAATGCTACCTTTGATATGATAAGATGCAGCTTATCTGTAGCCCTTCCACAAGAAAAGACAATGTTGTTCTTAAGAGCAGGTGCCGTGAAAAGCAGGGTAAGATGGCTGCTTCAGGTTGTGAGAATTGCGGTGTGTATACTGGATAGCAGCATTCATCTTTCTAATCAATTGTTTCTACTGAAGGACAGAGCTCTATGTTCAAGATGCTGCCCCCATCAGCAGTGCAAAGGAGAACTGGAAAGTTCAGTGGCCATTTTGTTCAGTTTATGTATGTGAAATGGGGTAGGTCTGTACATTCTCTCTTGTCCTTCAGCTCGGGTGGTAGAATATCTTACACCAGCTTTAGCTAAGGTTTAGGGAAAAGTGGAAGATAAATAGATCTGACCCATGGAACTCAATTCTTCTAGAATTCTTTTAGGAGCCCTCATAAAATGAACACAGTTTCCAAATGCCAACCATGTTTGCTAATAATAATAGATTGAGGGGCACATGGTAGGGAGAGCTGAAACAAATACTGGGTGTGCCAGTGTTATAAAACTATTTTTTTCCTCTCACACACACTCTTTTCCTTCTGCCATCACACTTCCAATAGGCAGGGGCCTATTAGAAATAGGCTTCAATGATCTTTGATGGGGAGAGGGGTTGCAGTCAGGCTAGATGGGATGGGTTGAAGATTGCCCATCTCCTCTGATCATGGATGGTATATCCATGGAAAGGGCAGCTTGACTGTTTTATGGGCTACTCTTCAAGTGTACCATCGCAGCCACCATCTTGCCCTTTTTTTACCACAGCCTGCAGACATCCCTGGGAAAGGGTGTTGTTAAGAAAGGGTGTTACAGTGCAGCTGAAGAAATCCTTTTCTTTTTTAAGCGTACTCGTGATCTGCCAGAAATTACGTTCAGAATCACATGCTTTCTTTTTTTCTTCCTTCAGAAAGTTTTGTTTGCTTTGTCTTAGGAAGAAGTGAATTAAGCATTTTTACTGCAGGTATAGAATTACCTGCCCCCTTTTTGCAATGCTGTATATAAAAGATGTCATGCTCACAACAGAATTTGGGGTGATTCTGAAGTTGTCTGCAACTAATGGGGGAGGGGGAGAAAAGCAGGCCATGACATGAGCAGTTATGCCATTTTTGAAATGAAAAATTATGTCTTAAAAATTACTAAGCCAAACAACACAGTTTATCTTGACAGGTATTTTTTTTTAACAAAATACATTTTTGTTTGTAAATAACACAATAATTCTCTGCAAGACTGTTGCTGGATTCAGAATAAATTTGAGCATGTAGTCTGTAATGACCTTTGTGATGCTTAGCTGCAAAACACACTTTTTTTCTTATTCTTATTTCTTTACTCTTCATTTTTCTTCAGGGCTAAAATAAATCTTTTGCAATGAAACATCCAAAGTCTGAGCAGCAACAGAACTTCACAATGCCTCATTTCAGGGCTATACTGGATGTGACACTATTCCAGTTGTAGGAAGGAAGGGATGCAGGATTCCTGTCTGAAGGCATGTATGGATCACTTCTGGTTTAAGAATAAAGACATGTAAGACATGATTCAATGATTCTACAATTCAATGAGAGGGGTGCTTGAAAGCTGTCCATCAGGAAGCTCCTCTGATCATAATTTTCCCTTTTATGGGAAAATGTACAGTAATAAGATCTGGCTGTTCCCAAAGGCATTGGGTTGGGGATGATGCATAAACCCCTAATTGGGGTGTAGTGGAATTTGTTTCTTATCCTGGGGTGTGTGTGTGAAATTTTTATTGCTATTGTTTTTCTTGTTCTTACCTGTTTTTAAACTTTTAAACCACCCAGAGTCAGCCTTGCTCCAGGTCCCCTGCCTTAAATTTTGTCATCTGATAGAACTTAGCAGGTGAGTCTTCCCTGTATCTGCGCCTACCTTGTGCACAGCGTCCCTCTGAGGTGTGCAGGGCCCTTTTCTTCCTTGCCTTCTGGAAGGCCCTTAAGACCTGGCTTTTCCCCCGAGTCAAGAGGGGAGGGGAGCCCCGCATTTCTAGTTTTGTGATAAGTCTATAACAGACTTGATGGCTTGATTAGGGTTACCAGATGTCTGGCAAAAAGAGGACATGTCCTCCATTTTGTCCTCACGCCCTCCATCCAGCAGGCACAGCCTTAAAATCAAATATTGTCTGGCTATTTGGGTGTCTTGCTTGTTTTGTTGTTTTGGACTGTTTTCACAACAGTAGTCATTCCAATGTTCGTGTATTGCTTTTTTTATACTAATTTTGTTAAAATTACAATTGTAACAATAAAAACTAATAGAAACTAAAAAAGAAAAGAATAAAAAGGAAAAATAGAAGGTGCAAAGAAGAAAAATAGAAAGAAAAATAGAAAAAATAAGAAAAAATAAGAATATAGTAAAAAAAAGAGAAAAGAAATATATAAGAAATGACTTCCCCCTTCATCACAGCAAGTATAAACAAATTTAGTAACTCATCACCTTCTCTTAAAATACAACAAACAATCTCTTCTTCCCATAACCCATCTCTTATCTATAAACAAATCCTTAAAGCTTTGTCATTTCAGTTCTGATGTCAGCAAAAGTCCATTAAGGGTTTCCAGATTCCAATATCTATTTTAGCTTTGATCAAATAAATCAACTTTATATTCCTTCCTTTTATTTCTAACAATCTTGATATTTAGTCCCTAGAACTTGATTTTTTTTTTTCATTTTTTCTTTGTTCCTTCTCAAAAAATTCTTCAAAGTTTTAACAAGCCTCTTTTGTAAATCGATTATAGGAAAATTATCCAGGTCACTCTCTTAGTTTCTTATTTGGATATCCCTTTCAATTATTAAGATATCAGCCAATTTCTTTTTTATGTCCAGTGTAGCATATTTTCCCATATAATTCTTGTAGTCTGTCATTTTTAAGTCCACTTTCAGATCAGTCTCAGTTTTGCCTGGTAAAACTTGTTCCTCTTCCATAACATCTTTTAAACACTGTCTATAAGGGCAGACACTCTTAAAATTAACTTCTGGGTCCATTGTTCAAAAATATCCCTCAATATGTCCAATGTTAAAATATTTTGCTTCATTCTGTATTTGTAAATCGAATTTAAGTGTTCTCCTCCTTTAATTGTAATCTTTAGTTCCTTCTAATTCCCTCTAGTGTGAAATTTTAAAAATCTTTTCATGGAGCAGTCTTCAGTCCACCATTTCTTCCCTGGAAGTCCAAACTTTCATGTATTGTTACCTTACAAATTGTCTGCTTCTTTTTTTTCCTTTGTCAATCAACAGACCAGATAGTCTTTCATTTATTTATTTCCTGATTCCAGCAATCAGCTTTAATCCAGCCCCTTCAAATCTATGATCACTGTAGTCTGTAGATCATATGACTTGTCATAATTTTCTATAGTAAAATTTGACAAGTGTGTTGTTGTTGATTCTATGTTATCACTAGCTTATGTTCTTGAAAATAAAGATTTGTTGGAAAAATATTGTGACTGAAAAACCAGTCTTTCTGATGACGGAAAAAGTAATTTCATATACAGGTAGGCCTAAGTACCTTTTGCAGTTTTTCACTGTAACCTTTGTCATGGATATCAAGAAAGTTAAACAGTTAGTGTGTCCCCTTTTCCCCCCCCATTTGTCCTCCTTTCCAATTTTTATGTAATATGGATGGCCATACAAATCTTTTAAATAAATAAGGGAGTAGACCACTTTAGGAATTGACTAAATAAATAAATAAATAAATAAATAAATAAATAAATAAATTCTATTTTGGCATTTGAAGATGTTATGCAATCCCCTATATAACTTTATATTTCGATTGATTGATTGATTGATTGATTGATTGATTGTGAGGCCTGCCTGCCTGCCTCCCTCTCTTCAGTGATATAAATGTGAAGCATTTGTTTTCTTTCATGAACTCTATAGGCTATTCACTTTCTTGGGCATATTTAGGAGGATAACAAAAAAAAAAGAAGGTGTGGATCCAAGCACCTTTTTAAAAAGCCTTAAGGAAATTAAATGCTGCAGAATTACTGTGTAACAAGTCACTTAAATTATTGAGCTGTTTCACAACTGAGAATATACAGTTGCAGAACATTTTCCCATTTAGTTTTGTAAGATGAGGATGATATGTAGGTAGACAAATTATCTCCTTAACTGGTTTATCAAAGCACCCGCAATGCAAAGTAATTTATTTGTTTTATCACTAGGTTTTGAACCAATCCCAGATCTATATGAAAGGCAGTTTTATGCTGAAGATAGTGGAGTCTATGTGATGAATTTCAGAAGTAGACTATTGTGTGATTTTAGATCTTGCAATTTGGAAGATAGTGCAGCTTTGTTATACACCTCAGGGAAGCTGCAGCTGGAAGGGAATAAATTCTAACGGCTGTTCTACCATTTCTGGCACATGAATTGTGAAGCCAAGGAGAACATGATTCTTCCACAGAATTACACTGTTTCTGAGCACAAGACAATCTTCAGTGGTTTTCCTTGAGAGACATTCATCCCTCTTCCTCAGTATGCTTATAGCTGGAGTGGCTAGCAGCTAAACCTGGATTGCAGCAGGCTATGAGTCTTTTGGGACATTCCCAGAGTTCAAGGGATCCTTGGTATAAAGCATTCCAGTGCACACCCCCCCTCCCCTTCCTATAATCAAAGGCCATAGCTGATCTGGATATACTGGCAATGTTTCAAACAATATCAAACAGCTGCACTTAATTTTTTCCCATAATGCCACAAGATATTAGATCCCAAAACCCAAGGAATCTGTGGGCTGGTATTGTTCATAGCACAAGGCTAGGAAAAAAATAAGAGGGGAGAAGCAAAGAAAGGCATGTTAGTTCCTGACCCCAGGAACTAACCTATAAACTAGCACACTGGTTTTGATCCAATCCTCTGTAAGCAGGGCTCTATACCATCAAGGTTCCTGATTCCTTTCAGTACAAAAGCAACAAGTCTAAGAATGCTTTTACACTGTTTACATGTATTTGTGCATGCAAGATGTTGGAATGGAATTTCCCACCATGTACTAATGTCACTGCACCTTTGACATTCTACCAAGTTTTGGAGACACCTTGCAAAATAAGATAATCACTGGTGGGTGGTTTGTTTTTTTGTTTTGTTTTTTCCTCTTGTAGAAGAACCATATTATCTTCAACTGAAACTGGAAAAGCTAACAATCACAAGCTGATTTATTCATATAGTAATTTACTACTCCTGTATCTTTCTTTTAAATATTCCCAGAAACCTCTCTATCTTATTCTCCACACACTTAGAGCTCAACAAAGTTGTGACAGGGGCTGATGCTGATGAATTTTGTGGCTAAAGGAGAACTTGCATCCTGGTCTCCTTAGACCGACTTCTAATCCCAATTGCTGTCCTAGGGTTTACATTTAATGAAATTGAGGCAAAAATGGGTATAAATAAACTAGTGTCATACTGGCTTCTACATTAGATTGGTAGTACATGAGCTGCTGCAGGAGAGATCTTTGCTCAAGAATAGGAGGAAGAAGTTGCATGCAGGGAATTTGGTTATGGTCCTGGGTATATCATCATTGTCCCAGGAAATGGCCAGGAGTGAAAATGTTCTGTTGTGAGGAGCTGTACCAAAGGCCTTTCCTATATGGCTCGTGGCTTCCAATATTATCCACGCAGCATAGAAAGAAGCTAGCCTGCAGAAACTGCTACATCAGCTGGAAATAATGCAAAGAATTCATTAGCTTTTCCAAAACCATAGCTCCAAGTTAGCAGCCACTGTCCTTCCAACTCCAGTTGCTTTGGCGATCTTCATGCACCAAGTAGGAAAGGGAATATATGCATTTGTGTGCAAACTTTTTAAAAACTGGTCTAGATACATGGATAAACTGCTTTTGAGCATTACATTCTTCTTACAAACATGTAGCCAACAGTGTTGCCCACTTTGAGGAACCCTGGGTAAGATACATTCCAGGAACCCCATACTTTAGTTCGCCCCTCAATGTTCTCCTCCCTTTTCACCCAAGGGAGAAAGTAATTTGTAATTTATTTACTTGTAATAACTTACAAGTAATTTGGCAGCTTTTGTTTTCCCCCCACTCACCTAGATGTTTGCCCTTCATCCTGTTCATTCTCTCTCTCTCTTTCCCCTTTCTCTCTCCTTGCTCTCTCCATTTACCAGTCAGCAACAGTAAGGAAGGTTATCCCTCTGTCTGCTCTCTCCTTAAATAAGAGTTTAAGTATGGTGAGAATAAAGTTGCAGTGATGCCTAGGATTTGTATTCTGAGAAGAGATTCTCAAACTGTGCAATACCACAGCTCCCTAAAATGACAAATGAAGTCTTGTCACACCTCTCACAAATAAAACTAAACAATAACTAAAAAGCTTAATAGTAAAACTGCTGTGATCAGCAGCTGGTTTTGACCAATGGCTCGACCCATCTTGCTGCAGGCTTTGTTGCCTGCTTGCCCAAGCAAAGCAGAAGTGAGATTTTACAGTGCTCCTGCTTTGCTTGGGCAAGCTTAAAAAAAAAATGAATGTGAACCCTTCCCACTAACTGTTTGGGACTCCCTAGGGATTGCAACCCCCTTAAAGTATCTCTGAGACTTTTAGAGTCTCTTTGAGTCTAGAGAGAAGCAAGGTGCCAAGGGCAGCTACAGTTTTGCTCAGCAGCGCACCAAACCCTTCTCTAGGAAGGAAGGAAGTTGCTCACCACATGGTAATAAGAACAGAGCAAGTAGAGAAAGGTCAAAATCTGGAAGGGGGGAGGTTGCAACTGCACTTGAGGCCTTGCAGGCTGTGCAGCCAAAGATCTTTGTCCTGTAGTGCGGTTCTCTCAGTGCCTCTGTCAAAGGCTGAGATTCAGAAGGACCATTTTAAAACCTGCCCACCCTACACTTCCATTTTGCATTCTTCTAGAATTTCAGGTTTTATTTGCACCTCGCTTTCCCCCATATACACTGATTTTTTAATTGAATCTAGCCTTACCCTTACCTTACCCCATGTTACTACTGTAAGAGTAACAGCAGCAGTAGTAGTCATGCTTGTTTAAAAAGCAGAATGTCCTTTATCTGTCTTTCTTACTACCTAGTTTATTGGGCAGTTAGGAAAGGAATTGCTCCCTGGCCCATTTGGTCTCTAGAGATTTTCAGCCTTGAAAATTCCTTGAAAATTATTTGAAGGTGAGATAACTGCTCTCTGCAATGTACGACCCATGGCCACTATATTTCAGTTATCTATTCCAAAAGTGAACATACTGCTTATTAAGAAATATGCAGCACAGTTTCGTAGGAAAATGACTTTCATCTGTGTTTTCACAAGTAATAATATTTAGGGTTGTTGTGTATTTTTTTTCCTTAATGCGATTGAAGGAAGAATTCTGTTGGTCCTTCCTGCCTGCCTGCCTGCCTGCTTATAAATATTGCAAATTAGCAGATGTATAACCGGGGGGGGGGGAATCAGAAGCTTAATAGCTTTTTTTCTTTTTTGATTATTTAAATTCTTTCTCTCTGCTTTTTTCTTTTTTTCTTTTTAGCATTTTAAATTTGTTAACCTTGTTTTGTTCATCTATTTTATCCTTATAAATAAATAAATAAACAAACAATACAATGGAGATTTCAATATCAAGCAATGTAGCCTAAGGCTAAAATCTTTATTATATAACATCATGCCTTGATATTATATAACAAATACCTTGATGTATGCTCTTCCTTTATCTCTTCCTTTCCAGTGTTACACTGAATGAAAAAGCCAAATAATCATAATGCTCATAACACTGATATCCAAAGCTGTAACTAATAATGATAGAACAGCCACCTTTTACCCCCTTTTTTATTTCCAATACTCCAGAGTATCTAAACAACAGAATGTTAAGAATTTAAGAACTGTATATTATATAAATATCATTGTACTGAAATAACATAATGTATCAAGATTTATACCAACACAATAAAAGGGGAAAAAAAGAGAAGAGAAAAGGCAAAAAGGGGATGTCAAAAGGGGAATCAGTGGCCTCACCCACTTTTGGCCATCGGCCCATACATGCATGCTTCAGCCCCCAATATATTATTCTGTTGGAAAGATGGCCTTTGATAGCAGGAAGCTGTCCATCCCTATAGAGTTATAAAGATATAGGGAATATGTGGGTGGATTCAGCATAGTTTGGCTGAGGCACGGACCATCTGATGGCCACAGTGCTTTGTCCCATCATAAATGTTAAAAATCATCCATGAAAACAGTAGTAGAAGCTCTAAAATAGCAGGCAGTTAAGCAAGCACTAGGGAAAATCCAGAAACGCAGCTTGTTGAAAATCTCTTGGGTATTATTTTTGTTGCAAACATGCTGAGTTAAGTTCAGCTAAGAAAATGAAAGGGATTATCCTTCTGCAATTGATTCTGAGCCTGCAATTTAACTTCAGTTACAGATTTACCAGAGAGTAAGTTCCATCCTTGCATGCAGTTGCCCTAAGGGGTTGTCTATAACTAAAATGTTGTTTGGCCAAGCCACATTTATAGCTGGAAATCTGGTGCAATCTGTTTGACTAGATTCACACTTCAGGATTATTTTTCTTTTCTTGTAAGTAGATAATGCAATTCAAAATTCTTGAAAATAAACTGGATGAACCCGCAGCTATGCCTTCTATAAATGATTATAATTGCACTGGTGCCCTCCAGTGGTTGCATTTGTGCTTAGCAGGTTTTGATATCCAGTTGCAAAAAAAAAAAAAAAATCAATTGGAAATGGTTATTTATTTATTAAGATGACATCTGTATTTATGGTATTTTCCAGGGAATGAAATAGTTCTGTATTAAATTTTAGCTTAAAAACTGCTTGGGGCAGAGCACCTAACACATATATTAACCCCATAGAGGCCTCTGCTTTCAACCTCAGGTTTTTCATCCTCTTGGTCTCTCCTTCTTTTTAATAATGTTTTAATTTAAGGTTTTATGTGTTTATATATTTTATGTTCTAATGTTTGTTGTGAATTGCCCAGAGTTCCCCCATTGGGGGGAGATGGGCGGTTGAAAAACTTAATAAATAAATAAATAAATAAATAAATAAATAAATAAATATTCTCTAAAACTCATTTTGAACACAGATACATTGTCCTGGAGACAGGCTGGTTTAATGCTATTCTAGAGATGCTTTCAAACTTAGACTTGATGTTCATAATGCTTATCTTAAATATTTGTTCTTTCACAGTTTGGACTTTAATCCATGCCAGAAAATAATTTCACTCTTTCCTTCCTGATTCTGATCTGGTCTTCAGCTCTGCTTTCTGTTCTAATCCTAATTTCTCTGACCCTGGTCAGCAACAGTTTTCTGGCCTTGGCAGTCATGCACAGTTTCAAAATGTCACCAGTGATTATCATCTTGCCCAGAAATCTTATGAGATCTGGCAAAAAAATAAAGAAAAGAAAACCTGAGATCGTATGAGATCTCACAGGACAAAAATGAAAACTTGCAAGATTTTCTTCATTCAAAAAAGCTTATAAGATTTTGGTCATTCTTTTTTTTTTTTTAATGAAGTGGGAGGGGCACAAACACTGTCTGAGTGCCCCAATCCCTTGAACACTCTGTTGTCAATCTTAGATTTAATATAATTTGCTGTCTATAAAGTAATTATCTACTGGCTATTATTTCAGCAGAAAATAGAATGAAGAAATGAGCGGATACTGTGTGAAATAAGCCGATTATGAAATGTGGCTTTTATGAGAGTCACTAACATGGAACTAAATTAGCCTGAGTTTATGAAGAATTTCCAGATGAGGTTAAATCTCACAAAAATGCCAAAATCATGCAAAACTTTGGTTATTTTATGCAAAATGTTATAAAGTGTCCATGATCTATCCATCTCTCTCTCTCTTATTCACTCACTGACTCCTAGGACATCATGTGAGAGCAAATAATAATATCTGGAGCCAGACAATGTTGCCAACCCTGGGATAAGCAGTGGAAGAAGATGAGCATTTGGATGTTATTGAACATGGAGTAGGGAGGGATGGGAAAACAAGATTGTAATTATGAGAAATGATTCATATGAATAAATTCTAATATACTGTTTTAAATTCATGACATGGAAAATATGTGCCCAAAGCCTCTGAAAGCATATGAACATTACTTTTTGAAGGCTTAGTATATTGTAAAATAGAATTCATGAGGGTGGGGTCCATCCTTACCCCAGAAGGCAGGCCACAGGAGGGAATCCCACACCACTAGGCCCCCTCCCATCACATGATAGGTGGGGATCCTTAGAAGGTGCTTTCATTTCAGCCAGAAACAACTCCCAGCACGGGCGAAGAGAAGAAATGTCATTCACCCACTTCATTGAATTTTTCCTCACTATCATCTTACCATAGCAGCAACAGGAGCAGGTGACTGCAACCTGTGCACCATTTTGTTATTTTAAATTTTCTATAAAAACTTGTGTTATGACAGGGCAGATTTTCAGAAGAAGCTGCTTCTGTGATAAGCTCACCATTTGGGAATGACCACATGCAGGGTTATCTGTACAGGTATATCAAAAAAGTCAAGATACAACACATGTAAGAAGGATTGACAGGGCTGTCTTGACCCCTCTGCAGCCACTCCTGTATTCCATTTATGCAGCTGGTCATGTGCTGGCTGTCAAGAGAAATAGAAGAGAATATGTGTAGCTCAGGGTTGAACTGTGGAGTCCTTGGGGTTCTCTGAGCTTGGTTGTTTTCTTGCAAACGTTTTGTTACCTGGCTAGGTAACATCTTCAGTGCTAGAATGGAGTTTGCTCTCTGTTTATATACAGTGGCTTGCCCTTCCTGTGTTGGTGGTCCCCCCACCCCACCCCACTGGTAGTTCCTTGATTAGGCTGTTGTTTACTGCTTGATTGTATGTCTGGTGATAATCTTGGTGTTAATCTCTGCTTATCTGGGTGATGATTGCTGGTGAGGAGATGTTCTGGTCTTTTGTTTCCTTTTTATTGTCTCTTTTGAATAGTGTGTAGATGTTGTTTATCTCTATGTCCCTGTTGATGGCTGTCTTGTCAGAATACCAAGCTTCCAGGAATTCCCTCACACTTTTGGATTTAGCTTGGTCTAAGTTGACAGTTTCCCTGATGAAACTAAGGTTATGCCTGTGGTGAGACTAGGCTGAAGCTGCCATAACCTAAAGATGAAGCAGGCACGTAAGCAGAGAGGACAAAAGCCAGGAAATTTATCTATGAGATCCCTTCAGGGAGGTAGATAAGAAGGAAGCAAGTTGTTAAGGAAAAAAAAAAAGGACCTGAACCAGAAAAAAAAAGTTGGGTCTGAGCACATGGAAACCCCAATCCTATCAACAACTGCCAGACTTGTGAATCAACAAAGCAAGGACTTTTGGGGATAAAAGGGGTCCTAAAGCCCACCCACTCTGAGTCGTCTGAGTCATCTGAGTCACCTTTGGATCCAGACTTGGCGGCTTCCGTCCCTCTAGCTAGTGCCTGGCAGCCTAGCTGGGAAGGATGTGGGTAAGTGTGGATGAGCGTGTGTGTGTGTGTGTATGAAAAAGACCAAATGTACCTTGCAACCAGTAAAGTTTTGCTGTTACTTTAAATTCACTGGGTCTCTGTGTATTACAAAGAACCTCTTGTGCCTCAGTGTTCGGTTGGAAGTGATTTGTGTGTATCCCTAATTATTTCCCGGCTGTTGACCAGGGCTGTGTGTCTGTCTGCTCCAGCCGCACCTATCTGGAAAACCCAGGTAGAAAGCAAGGGGGGCTGACAAGATCCACGTGCCTCAGCAGGCTGTGAGTGTGTGAGTGAGTGACCATAAGCCGAACCTGGGAGCAGCATGTGTAACACTGTCCATGTGTTGTGAGATTAAGGAGTTTTCATCATGTCTTCTGACTGCTAGTTGGTGTTCGTGGATGCACTCTGCTAGCCTTCTGCCTGTCTGTCCTACATAATGGTTGTTACACTCCTTACTCTGTATGTTGTAGATGACTCCTGTTTTTTCTTCTTGGGCTCCTGGGACTTTTGGTTTACTTAAGATGTTTTGGTTTGTGTGCTACAGAGATGCCATGTGGTTGTAATAGTTTGTTAGTTATTTCTGAGATGCTTCTGATGTGTGGCAGCGTTATCCTTTTCATAGCTTGTAATGGTTGTGTTGTAGTAGGTTGAGTGGTCAGGCACTTTTTGATAAAGTTGCATGGATATCCATTTTGTTGGAAGATGTTGTACAGGTAGTCTATTTCCTTTTTCTGCTGTTCTGGGCTGCTGCAGTACATTTGCGCTCGTTTGAATAATGTTCTTACACAGCTCCTCTTGTCAGAGATTGGGTTGTTACTTTGGTAATGGAGTACTTGGCTAGTGTAGGTTGTTTTCCGATAGATTCGAGTTTCTAATTTGCTGTTGTTTCCTCTGCTGATGAGGATATCCAGGAAGGGTAGCGTGTTGTTTTCTTCCTCTCTGGTGAATTTTATTCCTTTGAAGATGTTGCTGATAGTTTCATGTGTCTTCTCTAGATGTTCCTTTTTTATTATAACAAAGGTGTCATCTGCATACCGGATCCATGCTTTTGGTTGTATGCATGGAAGTGCTATAGTCTATAGTGTCCAGAGAAACCCTGAACTTTGGATAGTCAAAGAAGTCAAAATTAGTCTTCCAGGCCTCCAACACACTAATTTAGCATGGTCTAGAAGGGGAACAGAACTTCCAGTGTTCTTTGGAATATTCTGTTCCTGAATTGGTGAGTTTTACACATGCCTAGTACACAATATCATGTTACTCAAGACAGTTTAACACCTGCTTGTAAGCAATTGTAATAATGCAAACTATAACAGTGCAACCCTTGGAGGCATTGGAGTTGAGCATTCTTCATAGAGTAGGGTGGGAATATCAAGCTTCCTGCAGCTGCTTCTTCTGTGATTGATGGATGGGACCAAGCTGGTCTTCCTCTAGATATTATGTTATCCTTAGGAGGCAAAATGTATACACTTACAACTTCCTTTCATTCCCTGGCTGACAACAGATGCAAATTTCTTCTCAGCTCAGGAGTTCCAAAGCGTGCAAAAAATATTTTTCTCCATTTTCTTAAAAATTTTTTTATTGATCCCTCCCCCCACCTATGAAACTTTTCTAAAACCGATAAGGCTCTTAGAAAAAGACATAATAACACAGAAACCACCGACATCTCACTTTCTGAGTTGTTTATCATAAAGCTGAAACTTAATTCTTTGAAAAAAGTATTTCACCAGTTCCTCTCTCCTCCCTAACTTGTTCCTTCTGGATGGTCCTTTTCAGGACTACAAAACAGAGACTTGGCTAGACAAGTTAAAAACATATTAATAACTGGCTTTAAAAATAAGTTAGCAAATGTATTTTTCAAATGCTTTCTTAGCAAGACAGATTTTGAAAAGTGTGCATTTATTGTTGCTACTATGTCCTACATATTTTTTACTATCAGGCTGAGGTCTGGATAGATTCCATTTCTTCCTCAACCCACCTCTCTCTTAAAGTCCTGCAAGGGAAACGTAGTGGTCAATCAATTTTCTGCTAAGTAATTTTAAAATCTTCATCAAGTGATTCTTCCTCAAATTATGTTGATGGTATAAGAATTGCTGAGGAGTAACTCATAATAATACATTCAACTAATAGAAATCCTGGATTACCTGGGAGAAGTTTTCCATGAATGCTAAAGTTTCTCATATGACTCATGCTGTGCTACTGTGGTTCACATACAGCAACAATGAAAAAGTGTGTTAACCAAGCTTGTATGTTTGTAAGATAAGCCTTTTACATGAGTGCAATTAAGAACTCATGGCCAAGAAGGGACTGCTTTCCAGTAAGAAATCAGTTGAGATGTGTTTATTTATTGTGCTGCCCAAGAGAAGAGTTTAGCATAACCATTTTTGAGCCAAACCTTGAGTTAGGTCAATCATCTCCTCTACTTCTTTTCTCCCCTTGTCTTTGGACTGTTGATGATTATGCACTCAAATTTGGCTTTGAATAACATACCAAGAGCTACTCTCCAAAATATTGTGGCTGGGGCAATGGATAAAAGCTGAGTTGACTGTATTTACAGTTTACATTTAAACTAAAATTAGATATAGTGTAGTTAATATGATACTTAATACAGTTCTTATGATCAAATGCAATCACATACTGAATCATTTTCTCCTTTCATCATTTTGTGGTTGGTAGGCTACAGACAGGTCAGCCCTGTCACCCTCAAATAATGTTAATTTCAGAGTCAGTGCCCCGGCTGCTAGTAAGCGTCCAGGCTCAATTCAAAGTGGTGGTGGTTTCCTTTAAAGCCCTTTATGGTACAGCACTGAGATATCTCAGGCAACCCCTTCCCAGAACTGAATCTCCCCACCCAGTCTGGTCATCTAGAGTGATCCTATTCAGAATACAGGCTCTGAAACAAGTACATGGGGTGAGGGGGGAGGTCTTCTCCATAGCCCTGCTCCTTAAGAACATTCTTCTCCCAAAGGTGAATACCGTCCTTCCTCTGTCAGCCTGTCCTGAAACAACTTCAGATTTTTCTATTTTGGCATGAGACTACGTGGTGGTGCCTTTTGTAGGAATGTACTTGGAAATCTATTGTTTTGCTTTATAATTCTGATTTTATACTTGTACACCACCCAGTGTCCTTTGGGACTGGGGTGTGGTATAACAATAAATAAATACATTATACGTTACAATGAAATGACAACTTTGAGATCTTTCCGAGAGCTGAACTCCAAGCTGCCAGGGATTTATAGCAACTGCAATAACAGAGAATATATGTAGCTCAGGGTTGAACTGTGGAGTCCTTGGAGCTCTCTGAGCTTGGTTGTTTTCTTGCAAACGTTTCATTACCCAGCTAGGTAATATCTTCAGTACCCTGATGGTGTTACCTAGTTTGGTAATGAAATGTCTGCAAGCAAACAACCAAGCTCAGAGAGCTCCAAGGACTCCACGCTAATGATAGTACCGAGGAAGATAATGAAACATCTGCATGAAAAATGCCAAGCTCAGACAACACTAAGAACCAAACAGTTATGAAGGTTAAATAGTATTGAAACATCTTTCAATTAAGAAAGGACTAAGCATGCTTCACATTTTTGTTTATGCTCCAAAAGACATTCACCTTTAGGAATTTGGGGAATTGCAGCCAGGGTCATAGCTAGAGTGGAATCAAGGCTAGATTTAGACATGGTGAGACCTAAAGCTATGGGAAGCTGGAGAGGCTCTATTTGGCAAGGGCTTACCCAAGCTATTAACCATCAAACCTGGCAGGAAAGCCACCAAGATACACAACAAACCTGTATTGGAGTGGGAAAGGGCCCACTCTGAACAGAAGGTGTGACAGCATGCAGAAATGAACCATATCTTAACCAGTTAATGAGGGTCATGTGAACCATACAGGAAGGCTTAATTTATAGAGACTTTTATATATGAAATTATAATTAAATTATAACAAAAAAAAACCCTGAATTTTTTAGAGGCTCCTTCAGACTGTGAGGTCCTAAACTATACCTTGTTTAGCTTATGCCTAAATCCAGCTCTGAGAGGAATGGCCCCCAGGCAAAGAAAGCAAAGTTGAGATTAAGAACATCCACAGAGTACACCACCACCAGTATAAACGACACCAAGCTCAGCAGCTGAAGCAGAGACTTTGGGGTGTGTTTTTTTAAAATGCAGCCTAAGACCATGAAGAGGACAGTCAGTCCTCTTCTCTCCCTCTTTTGCTGGGTTGCTTAGTTTGTTAGCCAGAGCTGCATGCATGTATTGTGTGGCCTAACACAACAGCCCACCCTGTTACTCAGCCAGGTCAATGAATGTGGCCTAGCAAGGTTGTCTTGGCCATGTGTAGGTGGGGGCCATGGAAATGGAATTGGAAAATGTCACTCCAAAGTTTTTTCATCTGCAAATAGATGAATTGTCTCTGAATATTCAGTTTTCTGGCATATTCATACTCAACTGCTAGCACCTCCACAGACCATTTGTGAAATGCTGCTTTATAGGTAGGTTTTTATAAGTTTAGAGAATGACTTCCTGTAGGTGCCACTGTTACAAGTTTGGTTTTAAAAAGCAGGCATGCAGTGCAGGCTTCAGTAAAACTTGACAGTAGCTCATTATAGCTTATTTTATCTAAGTAGTTCTGCAACCTGCTTTATCACTGATATTAGATTTCAGCAATGATCTGAATAAGAGCAATTGACTAAGAAGTACTGGATGTCTGATGAGCTTATTGTATTTATAAATATAATAACGTTCTCCAGCTACATGCAACTGCTCATCAGTTGAGCAAGATTGAGGGCTGCAGGGCATAAAATATAGAAACTACCTTATTTAGTTTAGGCAACTTAGGCAAACCTATGTTTACCTAAGAGATTGCTATGTCCAGTGTTGTAATGGGCATGCATACTCTGCATTGGTCCTCTGCAGCTATTGATCTTTGAGGCTGACAAAAGTCATTATGAACATTCTTTACCCCTGATACATATCAGCCTTGTAATTCCTGAGACATACAGTATCTCAGGATTGGGTCATTCCCAGAACACTGTCACTCATAATGTTTTACTGACTTCAAACATCTTCCAAATTATTGAGAAAGGTCTGGAGAATCCACACAGCTTTGCTTAGGTCAGTTTGTAGCAACTGTAAGAGTTTGAAATGCAGTTTGATAGGTTCAAAATGTTTGTGAGCACCTAGTTAAAGAGAGAAATTGGAGTTTCTCCATATGAAACGTCAGAACTCTAGCATCTGTTATCTCATCCCTCTTTCTCAGGATAATTATCTCAGCCAACACCTTGTAGATCTGAAGCAGAAATGGATAGGCATGAGAGCCTCATAGTATGCTGACCATCTTCTGCATAATTTTGGACTGAGATGTCATATACAGTAAGAGTGAATGCATTTATTTGCTCCTGTATGCAAAGAAATTGTAAAGATGGAAGAAGTTACCTACTGTTAGAACAACAGATACAACATTGTTCAAGACTAAATTGAACGGTTACCAGCAGGTGGACATCTCTAGCTCATAGCTGTTGTCTAGCTTGGACCCCAGTGTATAACTTACTCAAAGTTGCAGTTCCATCATAGTCTTAGCTGATGTCTTGTCTATTACTTTCCAGTCCATTAAAGTAACTGGTGCTTAAAATGTTACATGTCAAACCAGCTGCTGATTGGTCTTCTCCTCTGGAAAGCCCCAAAGGATCTCTTGTATCTTTATGCTCAGGCCTTCATTCGCTCTGCTATCTTTCTTATCAAAATCTTGGGTTATATGTATAATCAAAGAGAACAATGGATCTTTCTTTATATCTGTTAAGATTCCATCCCTGACAGAGGTAGAACATTCTAATCAGTTCATTCTTTATGTTATGATTCAGATAGTTATTGTTCTATTCTTCATACTCAATAATGTGTCCAGCAAAGGATTGCATTTTGCAAGACAGTTCACAATAGAGAGAGAATTCCTTGAGACCTATAAAGACAGCCAAGATCAGTATGACCTGATATGCAGAGTGCAGCTATAACCACAGTTCTTGCCAAAAATACACACCAGCATTAGAGAGATTTAAAGAATCCAATGTCCTTATCTTGTTCTCCAAAGAAATCCAGCCAGAAGTTATAGAAAATATCTGGTTGTTTATTGAGAAAAATAAAAACGACATAAAATACAAGTTTCATGCAAAACATAGAAAAAATCACTTCCTCTCATATATGTGGCATCCAAGACTTATTCAATACACAAGTTTAACAAAGTCTCTAGCCAACAAAAACTCTCAGAGAAGAGGTACACTATTTAGTTATTAGTTACTACTACATAACCTATAAAACTGATTACCTGATGACTAAAATCCTACTAAGACAGTGAGGCATACAATCACCCACAATTTATTGACACTATGTACCTCCCCTTAGGTAACTAGCATACAGACCTCAATAGGTGGCAGTAAATAGCAGTATACGTGCAAACTAGAAAAACAAAATGCAGATGGCCTGCCTTTGCAGTCAAAACAATGTTTGGAGATAAGCGAGTTGCTTTTCTTCCCATGGGAATATCCTAACACCCCTCTCAAATCGCTTTTCAGAAAACAACAATACACATTACAGAGTAGTACAGGCAAATGATTACAACAATACAGTAACAATTACATTTGTTCAAATCCAAGTCTAGTAAGCATTGCTTCATGTTTTACAATAGATAGTGGTTTAGTGAACACATCTGCAAGATTTGATTCAGATACACAATACACAAGTTCAATGAAAGTTTCTGTCTTACATTTTTATACTTGACATCTACATATTTTGTATGAGCAATTAGGTTTTCTGTTTTAGCTAACCCTATACAAGCTTGAGAATCTTCATACACTGTATAAGGCAATGATACATGAATATCTAAGTCAGTGAATAATTGATGAAACATCTTAACTCACAGACTGTTTCTGACAAAGCTCCAAATTCTGCTTCTGCTGTTGAAAGAGCTATTGATGTTTGTTTCTTTGCTTTCCAAGCAATAGTAGATTCACCAAATGTACAAATAAAACCAGTTACAGATTTCCTATCTCCTTCTTCTGCAAAAGAACTGTCAACAAAGATTACAGGATTTTCAGGCCCAATAGTTGACATTTTAAGACAAAGGTTTATTGTGCCTTTTAAATATCTCATTATTCTTTTTAATCCTTGCCAGTTGTACTTTGTTGGTTTGGCTACTTTACGACTTAAAACTCCTATAGCATATGACAAATCAGGGCATGTCCATTGTGCCAGGTGAAGTATAGAATCTATTACAGAATGATACACTTCAGGTTTTTCACACAATTCTTCACACATTTCAGTTTTCAGAAAATCACAAACCATTGGTGTTTTTACAGGTTTAGTTTCTGACATTCCCATTTGTGTTAATAACTGTTCTATCTTTTTCTTTTGACTTAGATAGATCTCTCCATTGTCAGATCTATACACTTGATCCATGTGTGTATACTTGATAATTCTTTTAAGTATTTACCTCCAAAACCTTGCCTGTAGAGGTTCTGTGTCAGCTTGTTCTGCTCAAGAATCACACAGTTTTGGAGGTGGGTATTAGGGTGATATGCTACTTTTGTACTACTGTAAAATGTTGGGTTCTTCTCACCACTGCTTTTTGGAGTTGTCATGTTAAACATAGCCTGCCTCACTCTCCTCAGTTCTGACATTTTTAATTGAACTGCTCAGAACAGGGAGTTTATTTATCTCAAAACCCTGCACTAGGTTCAAGTGAATGCTGTTCTGCACCAATATTCATTAAATAATTTTTATGGTTTATGGCTTAGTCTGTGGTACAATCCCAGCTAACAGTGGCATATTATTTATTTAAAAGATGTATATGGCCATGCATCTTATACAACTAATCCTGGGCAACATCCTACAACCTACAACAATATCAAAATACAAAAAAATTAAAACCATTTCATTGCAACCAAGGCGCCATAACTTTCCTATCCCAAATATACATAAGCTGGCCTCAACTCCCTTCCTGGCTCAATGCTTGGGGAAGAGCCAGGTCTTAATGGAGGGTAGAGGCCTGCTATGAAAAAGACCTGCCTCTCAATAAGCTGTTCAATAAACTGTGGTTAACCATGGCTTAGTGTGCTGTGAACATTCTTATCACTGCTGTTTTTAGTTTCTTTTTAATGTATATTGTCACTGCTGTTAGATGCAGTTTGAATGACCAAAGAAATCTGTGCTTGTGTCTACCTGCGGCAAATCAGGCCCCACTCCCATTCAAATGGGAGTTGCACCTTGGTGGATCTGCTGATTCTGGCTGCTCAGCCAACCTGCACATAGCAGTGAACCTCCCCTTCAGCTATCCTGAGTGGAACCTCAAATCAAGGCCTTTCCTACCCCCACTGACTGCAGAGGCATGTCTCTGCTGCTCTCCTGCACCATCCTGTCCTGCAGCACATCAAGGACCTAGAAGCTCTCTAATTAGCCTGGAACCCCTCCACTTGGTCTATGATAAGGAGGCAATGGGGCCACTAGGAATCTCCATGAACAGCCATGAAGAGCTGTGGGGAGAACATGGAGCTGCCCGCCCAAGGATTCATGGGTAGTGAACCCAACTGTGGGCACTCCCTGGCGGAATCAGTCAATGATAGCTCTGCCACTGGTTGCAGTCTCAATGTATCAGGAAGGAGATTCATTCTCCAGGTTGGAGAAAAGATCTGCCAAAGCAACTAGTGTCAGAGTATTCTGGGAAAATGGTGACCACCAGGAATGTGGCAGATGTGTTTAAAAGAATAGGAGAAAGGGCAATGAAGAAAGGGCAGTGAAGGAAAACTCTGAATACCAAAGTGAAAAGACTAAATAAAACCATATCCAAAGTAAATGAGATCTTTACAAACAAAATATGAAAGAAAACAAAATCTGACATTAGAACTATTTTTGTACATTTTGCATATTTTCTTAGCCTCCTTCAACTTCAATGTGAGAGTAAAAACATTTTATTTTATGGTATTCTATGGTAAGCCAGTGGTTAACTCTCATGTTGCAGAGGGAGGAGGCTGAGGAAATGCAGGAATATCTAGGCGTCTGACTGAGTTTATGCTTGAGCTGTCTCTAAGCCAGTGACATCCCTGCTCACACATTTGCTGCAATCCTATTTTTATTTCCTTTTGGAGAAGAAGGTGTGCAGTCATTTAAACCAGTGAGTGCATCTGGAAGAAGAGGTATGGGGGAAGACACAACCAGACAGGCATTTCCTTATTCTGATTTAGTTTTATATAACTAACGATATGGAGGGTAAGCTGTTGGATTCACACTGAATTAGAGAAAATGCTGCAAACAGCAGACCGTGATTCCATTATCAGCCTGATGAGGAATATTTTCTTCCTCTCCATTCAGAGTAATTTGCCTTTACTGATAATCACACACTGTTAAATTTGATAGGCTTCATGTACCATAATGCCAGCATGTACATCAAGTCATTCCTGATTAGTTGGGATTGTGCAACAGGGAAATCCTTTGAACTGGAGCTGGATCGTGTAAGGAATGGCAGATTACAGGTAGTCCCCAGTTTAAGAACAAGTTCCATTTGCAAGGTCTGTCCTTAAGTCGAATGTGTATGTAAACTGGAACAGTATTACTGTATAATACTGTATAAGTAGTATTGGGTAACAAACTCCAACCATTGTGTATTTAACTCGAATCACTGTGTATTTAACTCAAATTTTGCTACAATAGGCATTCTTAACTATGGGTTGTCTGTAACCTGGGCGTTCATAACCCGGGGACTACCTGTATATAAGGAACAAGCTGTGAACACATATGAGAGTCAGTGCATGAAGGAGAGAAGGGTAGGACTTTCTATTAATCTTTTTTGCCCCTGAAGGGTAACTGTTACACTGAAAATCAAATGCTGTAGTGTTTTGCAACTCTCTCTTTTACTAATACAGATAATTTTATAGAACTCTAAACTGTGCTTAGATTTAATCACCGCGTGCTACAGTAACATCTATATATCCCGCAGCAGGAAACCCAAGAAAAATTTGGCAGGGCTTAATCTTTTTCTGTAATCTAAGGAACCTAATAGGGCATAGTATATTTTTAGAAGGAGGTTATTTGTTCTGTTCACCAATCTGATCCTTATTATGAGAAACAATTATTTTGGCATGTGGACTATATTTGTTACATCTTGCATGAAAGTTTGTTTGGATGCAGTTCAGCAGCATGGAAATTGAAAAAGTGGATCGCTGCCAACAGCAGAGATAAAAACATCTTGAATAAGTGAGCTTTTTCACAGTAGCTGTTGCAAATCCTGTGCACGATTTTAGTACCTGGGTTGCAAATTATCTCTTTCAGTTAAATATTCTTAATGATGAATCAGTTGTTTTTATTGTTGTTTTAATTTTATTTCTATTAGTCTTTAAAACTATAATCCAACAAACATTTAAATAAGATGATATACAGTATGACTGGTTTAAAACTGAATGAATAGCTCCTGCCAGAATCAGGTGAAGAAAAGACAGTGACTCTCTCTCCTTTCTTGTTTGAATTTCCAACCACAAATTTAAGTATCACCTAATATAAAATAAAAGTCTCTGTTGCGGAAGTCTAGAATGTTCTGCCTGTTACAACTGGGGAGCCATAATTCAAGAGCTGCATTCCTTCTGAGCATCTGCTAGCCATCTATATTGATGGATTAACCTCTCCATTGAAGCAATATTTCAAATCTGGATGTGCCACTGATTCTTAGGAGGGGGATTTCCTGATTTCTTGTGTAATTATGGAATAGGGATAGGAACATGTGGCTTTTCAGGTGTTCTTGGATTCCAATTCCCATCAGCCTCAGCCAGTTTGGGAGTTGGGAGTCATAGTCAAAAAACATCTGTAAGGCGTCCGTTTCCCCTATCATGCTATCAACTTTCGCTGTTGTTAACACCTGAGTATGCAAGTATTTAAGGAAGTACTTTAGAAATTACTTCCACCTGTTATCTTGTGATGTTCTTTTTCTGCTGAACAAACTCCACAGATCTTGAAATATTGATCAATCTTCCCATTTAATACATGCACCAGTTTATGTGAAAGAGTGCACTTTATTAAGAGCCAGAAACTCAGATCTGTCTATTCTACAGATCCATTATTATGAGGGGGCAAATAGGACTAAATTGGAAATCATACTGGCAAATATTTACAGAATATTTATTTATTTATTTATTGGATTTATATGGCTGTACATCTTACAAGTGTGACTCTGCTGTTGCTGCTAGCAGTAGTAGTTATAGTAGTAGTAGAAGTAGTAATTGTGCATTTTTACTGTAATTAAAATCCTTGCATTTATGTCTTTCCTTGATTTGATCTGGCTTTGGATGACTTTTCCTCAATTTATTTTGTGATGGAACACACAAAAAGAAGCAATAGCAGTCCAGGATTGTTTGGAAAAATGTAGTTTGCAGTTAGATATAGACTTTTTAAATTAACTAGGTCATAGTAGATCTGGTTAGAATGCCAGCTACTGTATTCTTTCATCAAAAACCAAACCACTATTTATGCATAATGTATATACTTCCTGGAAGAATAGGAGGTTTTTCAGAAAGGAAATTTAAGTTCACTTTTTGTGTTTTCTTTATATCTGAAAACATTCCAGAATAGACCTGGAAATAATTTGCTGTCCAAAATTATCTTTGTTAAAATGTATGTAGGACTTAAACCAGCAAGCATAGGTAAGAACAGTCAGGGTGTCTACAGGGTGTGTATGTTTGGGTGTGTGTTAAAATAAATCAAGATGGTGACTGTGACCACATAATCAGAGCCCAACACCTTTTGGGCACAAGAACATGTTGTGCTTGTGACCCACAGCCCCATATCAGCTTTTTAAACTGGTCATGAAACACACTGGCAGCCAGTGCCTTTTAAATGCCATGGATCGGACCTCTTAATATCATCTAGAATGTGGATTGTGGCATTTTGTACCAGCTGAAATTCCTACATAATCTTTAAAGACAGCTCCATCAAGAATGCTGCATGGTAAGCAAACTGGCTGGGTTAAATTTGAAAAGTTTCATTGGAAAAAAAGAAAAATAATTTTAGTTCTGCTCCAGAAATCAAAAACATTACTTACTGCTGAAATAATTTGTGAGGGTTCCCAGAACTGGTCTTGTGCTGAAAACAAGAAAGTTTAAGAAAATATTTGTAGCCGTAGGAAAAGGAGAAGGGATGGGAAAAGTGGCACCGATGTGTGGTTTCTGTCACTTTGCCATGTTGCATATCACACAACTGTCATGACATATCAAGACTACCTTTCCAGTCTGTGCCATGTTAGTAATCCTAAAATATATAGATTAAGGAATATGGCTTATAAAAATAAACACATTTTTGACTGTTACATAAAAATCACAAAATTATGCAGGAGGACTTAAGTCTGAAAACCAGCATGGATGAAGATAAATCATCGTTCCTTTCTATTATCTGTTGACCAGATCATAGCTGGAATATTGTGTCTTGCTGATAGAGATTTCTCCCTCAAAAGAATGATGCTCAGAAGCAGCTAAGAGTGTTGTTATTATTGCCATGTTTTTCTAATATGTTGCTCCTCTCTTCCCAAGTTGCTAATATGCTAAGCTCATAAATAGGGTGCCAAAATGTCTCAGCCCTTTTCAAAGTCTTCCTCATCAGTCATGAGGCTTAAGTTCCTGGGCTGTTCTAGAAATTGACAGTCTTTCTCACCATGTATTTCCTACAAATGTATTTATTTCTGTGTGTAATATTTTAGTAGGGACTTTGAAGTAGCAGGACAGGAATAGTATTGATGCTTTTGAACATTGGTGTTGGAGAAGACTGCTGAATACCGCGGATAGCCAAGAAAGCAAACAAATGGACCATCAAAGAAATCTATCCAGAGTTCTCACTCGAGGCACAAATTATCATACTTCAGACCCATTATGCGAAGAACTAGCTTTCAGGAGAAGCCTGTAGTGCTGGAAAAGGTGAAAGAAAGAGAAGAGGATAGCCAGCAACAAGGTGAATGGAATTCATTGCAGCAGCAATGGGTCCATCACTGGAAGACTTGAAGGACCAGGTTGGGGACAGACAGTCTTGTAGAAAATCTATCTATATGGTCTGTAAAATTCTATATTGACTTGATGGTGCATCCTTATCCTCATCGCTGTTTTAACTGCAAACTAAAATTCTGAAAAGTGTGGATATTAGCATGCATGTGCTTTCCGCATTTTCCTAATGTTCAAAAGGTAACTGATAAGAACAGTTGGTATGCTTGATCTTAGATAATCTTGATCTTAGTCCAAGAAGCCCAAAATGTATAAATTCATCTAAGCATCCTGACAACATTTCTCACCAGTTCTCTTATTGTCATACTCAACAGACATCACTAGATGGCAGTATTTTACCAGCTAACTCCCTGACAGCTGGAGCAGAGTTAGATAATCCAGAATTTCTTGCCCTATTCTGAAACACCTTCCAAACCCCAGGCCCAGATACTGTTTCTAATTTGTGAACTGGCAAACTTTTACCAATTCTCAGTGCTGCATCTTGGCACTGTTTCCCATTTTTCTTAAGAGGCAGACATAGTTCTAATGCACTACAAAACACAGAAGAATCCCAAAAGTCAGAACCTTCAGGACCAATTAACCAAGAAATGTATTATCTGTTCTGCTGCTACTTTGAAGAACATTCTCAAGTGCAATGAAGAGAGAAAGGAAATATATTTTCTCCCATTTGAGCAGGGATTAAAAAAATGCCTTTTATTTGACTTGTGATGTGAAGCTATAATTAATGGAGTTGACAGCAGATTTGAAGCAGGCTTTCAGCACACGGGGAAGAAAAAATAGAACGGCAGCCTTGTGGTACAATATATAAATATTTCATTAGCACAATAATGGGCCTAAAGTATTGCATACATGGCCCTTCTTCAAGTTGAATGAGTGCCAATTTTTTACAGATGTTTCACGTGCATGATGTAGTTGGCTCTATCGTTTTGTAAGGCTTAAAAAGTCAGAAAGTCCACATCTTAGGAGATTGCTTCCTCTTTGTTTCTTTATTAATTTTCAGTCCGAGGAATAATATTTTCAGGAGTTTTCCATCTCAGCAGCAACTCCAAACAACAAGAGATCTCCGAGAAGCATTTTTAATAGCCGAGACCAGATTTGGTTGGGGAAGAACAGCTCAGAAAAGAGAGAAATCTTTCCACTGCTATCTGTTGATACTCAACAGCTTCCATGTTGAGGATACACACAGTCCTTGAATTCTAGACAAAGGCACACCATAGCTTGCTGACACTCATTCTGTAGGGGTGCATTCCATGCTTCATGCAGAACAAACTTCTCATATAGATGAGATGGGTTTCTATTTGAAGTGTTTATGTTGCAAAACAAAAGCCCATTTATTTGCTTAGACACTTCGTTGTTTTTTGTTGTCTGCCTATTCAGTAGCTGCCTTAATAAGAACTTTTTATTGTTTTTATATTTCTGCACTTTATTGCATTTGTCACATAGCTTGGTCAGTTTTATGGTGAATCACTTCAACTTTTTTAAAAGAAAGGCAGGATGTAAATTCTGCAATAATAATTCTTAAATAATAAGAAAGTATAAACATAAAACTAGAGGGTCAGGAGGAAGAATGCTGAGGGAAAGAGAAGATTTTGATAGGATTAGAACTTCTCAGTGAAGTTTTCACTTGGGTCTACAAACCAATTATCTTTCAAGGATTTCATAGAATTATATAATTGTGGAGCTGAAGGGCATCACAACAATTTTAACTAGCCCAAACTTTTGCAATATGTAAGAAAACCAATTACATTATTCTGGAGAAGTGTTGGTCCAGCCTCTTCTTAAAAGACTCCAGAGATGGGAAAGTCACAACCTCTGTAAGTTTATACTGAACTGTTTCTATTTGCTGTAAAATGCTTCAGAAACTGATGGAGAAATAGGCTAAAATGAATTTATGATCAGAAAATTAAAAAAAAAACCCTGATCATAACTAATCCCTCAGGATTGCAGCAAGATATGAATGTAACAAACAAGCAAACAAAAAATAGCCTAAATTGGTGCATTCCTAACTTGAAATGGGGCTTTCCCTGTAGGTCTTAAATAGCAGCCTGGAGGAATGTCCATGAGAAGTCAGAATGATGGGTGACTCAGAAAATCAGAAGTACAATATTGGGGTTCCAAAGTCCACCTCCTCACTTTGTCCTGCGAGGATGCTGAAGCCCTACATTCCCCAAAGAATGCTGGAGACTCACAGTTTCTGCATGAATGTGTTGTTTTGAACGTTTTATGTGCTTTTTTTCACATGAACAGTTTAGGGAACTTTCCTTTAATTTATAAACTGCACTGCAAAATTCTAGAAAATGAAGATTTCATTGTGAGGGTATGTTCATATAAGTTCAAGTGGTGCAAGCTGGATATATTCAAATCAAAATTCAGAAACTGTTTTCCTCCTATTTCAGAACTGAAAGTGCAAAGTATAGAATTGTTTAGAAATGTTGCAATGTGCAAGAAGTCTATTGTTTGCAGGGGTTGTGGAGTGGAATTAAAGCCAGGGCCAATCCTACTTAGAAAATGTGAATTATCAGTATTTGGAACATGCTAAAATGGTCCCACGCCATTCTTCTGAGTGATGAACTCAATACCTAGACCTCAATGGAAAGGCTAGCCCTTTAAGCAAGCCAAATGTCTTTAACAACAGACTGAAATTGCATTTCTCTGAAACAATGCAACTCTGCAAATCCTCAAGCCTCTCTCAGGATGGGTGTAACCAGAATATTCACAAAAGCTTGACACCAGCCTTGTTTAGTAACCACTTGCTGTTTGCAGATTTTTATGACCAGTAGTTATTCTACAAGAAATCTGTTCCGCTATCAGATAGAGAGTAGGGGTGGACTTGGGTCCAAGAATCCCAATTGTATAATAATAGTTTCATTTATGGCAAAAGGCCCAAATATCAGTTGATATAGTATTTAGAAGTCCCCACTCCAGTTGTAATTTCAAAATAGATTGGTTTAGGGCAGTGTTTTCCAAACTTGGCCACTTTAAGATGAGTGGACTTCAACTCCCAGAATTCCCCAGCCAGCCATGCTGGCTGGGGAATTCTGGGAGTTGAAGTCCACTCATCTTAAAGTGGCCAAGTTTGGACAACACTGGTTTAGGGAAAAGTTAAGCTTCATGAAACCCCCTTTCTGCCCTGCCTGACTTTAATGATATTTAGAGTCTTTTAATTTTAAAAAAGAGGGGATTTGGCATGATGCCAGGGGAGACTGCAAGGGAGAGAGAGTAAAGAAAGTCAAGATGGCAGACACAACCATGTGATCAAAGCCATGTTTCTTTTTTACATGCTTCATGATGCACCTAAAAAGGGCAGGACATTTATTGCATGGTTGTGGTTGCCAACCTGACTCTTCTGACACACACACACACAACACACACTACTTCCCTGCAGACACTCCTGCATACCGCAAAACACAACACCAACCTCTGGCTTCTTCATTAGCCAGACTACCTTTGGACCTCTCATCTTGCCCACCTGTCCATAAAAAAGGGAGAGGTCAACCAAGGTTGTGAAAAATATTTCAGTGTGTGAGGTGGATTGATGGCAAGCATATTCACCCTCTGGTAAATTTCCTGAGTTTCTGGTGGACCACACTCACCATGGTAGCCATTTTATGACTAGGCAAGAATCCTCCTCAGGCAGCTATTTTATAAGAAACCTTGACACACTCTCAAAAGTCCAAACATACCTACCAGCCCAAATGTATTCTTAGAATAGCATTTCTCCACTCGTGTTCTTCAGGTGCGAGGACTAGAACTTCCAAAATTTCCAGGTAGCATGCCCAGCTAATATGGAAAAATCTTCAATCTGAACAGAAAGAGGTGGGGATTGTGGTGTTAATATTACCATGTACTCTATCACCCCTGAGACTAACACAAATAGTTGGAAAGAGAGCAGAACATTATCTTAATGCCTCTCTGATCACTGTAGAGATAAGAGGAAGAGTTCTAATGCATTAGATCTTCAGAACTGCTGCTGAATTTTGCTACAGCTGAAGACCTCTGCCAATCCTTCATTTTAGGAGTGAACAGCCTAAGTATCAATTTAGTCAAGAGGCTTGGTTTCTGGTCTGGTTTCTTTCTTGTACTTCCTTTGTCTTGTCACTCACCAATTGGCAGAAAAGAAAAATAACTTCCTCCCAGCCTTGATAATCAGCCATAGCCCCATATTTCATTCCCAGGTGTGAGAATAGATGCCCCTTTGCACAAGAGGAAATCCCATGAGTCCATGAGTCAAGGCCAATACATTGCCATAACCTTGATGAATGGCATTCCTCTCAAAGCAAGAACTTGTTTCTCTTGGGAAAGATTTGCCCGCCTGTGTCTTTGGAGAGGGTCTGTAAATAACCTGCCCCACATTGCCTACCAATTCATTGCTACTCTCTTCTAGCAATCCGCTGAGAGACATTGTCGGCCATGCTGTTAAAAAAAATAAATAAAAATAAATAAATTTAAAATGGTTTTAACATTTGTATCCTTAATAATGCAGAATATCAGAAATATGGATAGTATAGGAAGACCTGTAGGCAGGCAGATGGGCAAACAAATACCAGCTTGCCTGAGGCAAAGCAGCAGATGGCACTACCCACCTGAGCCAAGGCATCTAGAATTCCCAAAGCACCCAAAGACAGCAGAATAATTTTGGCACATGAAGCCAAAAGTCTGACAGCTTCTTTCCTCATCTACTGGCAGAAAACTAGGAAGGATTCAGAATGAAAAGGAAGTCCCTTTTTACACATTTCCCTGTGGGATGTGTGCAATTAAACCAGGGGTCCCCAAACTCTTCAGCTCATTGACACCTTCATGAAGTTTCAGATTGTTCCTCAACCCCCATTAAATTAAAATAATTTAATAAATACTACTTTAACTAATAGTACTATGAATAATAACAACAACAATAACAGCAATATTGACTCCTCAAATAGTCTCATCAACCCTTGGAGGTTGATATTGACCACTTTGGGTAACCCTGAATTAAACTGTGGAATTCAGTAACATCAGATATAATAATGGCCACCAATTTAGCTGGATTTATTGGGGTCTGGACCAATTTATGGCTGTTCAGGCTTGTAGTGACAACTAGTCTTGATAGTTTTGCTTCTTGAATCACAGACAGAGTCAATGGCCACAAGGGTTGTTTTTTATCTTTGGAGTCAAGGGTAGAATGCCTCGAATACTAGCTACTAGAGAGCAACAGTGAAAGAAGACTACTGACATATTTCTGGATGCATCTCACTGGCCACCAAGTCATACCAAATGCTGGGCTAGATGAATCATGAGCAGTTTTACTGTACTAACATCAGCTTTCCCCAACGGGGTGCTCTCCATATGTGTTAGACTATACATCCCATTATCCCCAACCACCATTATTTTGTAGGCTGCATGTCCCCAAGTTTGGAAAAGGAATGCTAGATAGTATAAAAAGTTCATCTTCTTCTGTATTTAGTTCTTTTAAAAAGGAAATTATCATTAGATCCAAAGAGATAGTGAGCTCTTATACATTTATTTTACACAGGTACTTTATATGCCTACAGATTAACTCCTCACCTCTTTCTCTCTATATGCACAGACATGTCAAAGCTGCATACCTAAAAATAATTTTAACAATTATTGCAAAGTTGTTTTAGAAATGGTGGACGATACAATGGGAACCAACTTAAGAGGAGCCTATAGCAGACATCCATTCATCTCTTTCCCTTCTCAGAGTTAAAAGTCTTATTAGGGCAAAATTGTATGTTACTTCAACCTTAGTAAGAATATTCTTCTAAGAAGAGCTTGAAACGCATTGAGGAGACATACGTATGGCTGTGAAAGGTACTCACTGGCTAGATATCGGCTGCTGCTAAAAGACCAAACCCCCCCCCCCACACACACACACAGTCTGTTTGTACTCTTGTTATCCCCCCCCAAAGCATTCAGCTGCCCTCCTTCCTTTCCAAGGATCTGAGTGCTTCTTAGTTGTGGGAACCTGTTTAAGGAAGAGCAGACATAATTTCCTCCCATATTTCTTCAACCACTTTTGAGCAAACTCTGGCTTTGAAGTGGTGTGTTGAAAACTGATTTACTTCCTTCCAACTAGAAATATATAGTATCTTGGTGTACATAATGTATTTATTGTGGATAGTGCAGCCCTGGTGCAGCATCTGTTTCCCAGAGAGATCCTGTTCTCGAAACAAATTCAACAGCCAAGGCAGATTACAACACTAAGAGGTCAAGCGATTTATTCAAGGTCAGGCCATAAGTCAGTGATGGAGACTCCACTGGGATTCTCAAAACTCAGGTCCCTTCCTTGGTCTCAGAGATACCTTAATCCAACTTGCATAGTTTAGGGAGAGGGAGGGAAAGAGAGACAGCTGCAGCCTGAGAATGCAGATGATGACCATCTTGATTTAGTTGAAACATTTTATTTGCTTATCAGAACTGAATCATATTCTTCTTCTAAAGGAAAAGGGCAGCCCCATAGAGTTAAGTAGAAAATTCTCAGATCTTCTCAGACCTACTCACATTTGCAGCAATGTTCTAACAATGACATCAAGTTAGATTTACCCAAGATTAGATGTGGGCAGTTTGGGACTCACCAAACTAAATGCAGCCTATACTCTTATCTATTGTATCTCAGGAAGCATCTGTTTTTGCTACAAAGCATCCAGCAGGACACAAGATGTGGTGAGCCATAAGTCATGCAGGTGCTAAAAGTTATATTCTTTTCAGTGGTAATTGCTTAGTAGTTTTATCAAGTAATCATCTGCTACAGACAGTATCACACAATTCTTTGCATATCTACTCTGAAATAAGTCCCACTATGTTTTATCAGATGTAGTTGCAAGTAGGTTTCAGAGTAGGGATGAGTAACATGTGCTTCTCCAGTTGTTAATGATCTGTAACTCCCATAATCCCTCACCTCCAGTCTTCTGCCTAAGGCTGAATTTGACTTCAACAACATCTGGAGGGCACACATTGTCCATCTCATGTATATAGAATAAACTATCTTTTCCACTGCCCAGAGCTTTTGCATAGGCAATTAAAATACATAAACACAACAAAAATCTGTGAATGGCTTCAATTACTATGATTTTTCAGCTTCTGTATTCCAGCATTTGTTTCTCACTAGAGCTTTTATGGTTTGTTTCTCAGTTTCTATTTATTTACACCAGGGTATGGAATTTTTTCATGGTTGGAAGCGTATTTAACATTCTGGGTAGAAGAAGGAGCTGCAGTGGGTGGGATAAGAATCAAAGTAGGTAGCATTGCACCCATGGGTGGGGCCAGGATTTGACTCCCCCCTTTCAAATATATAAGCCCTATGTTTGGGGCTTATACTACAGTTCTTGAATATTTCCTGTCTAAGAATGATCACCAACTTTTGGCAATCATAGTAGGAGGGGCCTCTGGGGCTGCACATATGAGCACTAGGGTTGTAGGTGGCCTGCCTTGGCTCTTCACCTCTAGTTTACAGAGTCCATTGGAAAGCAGGATAGCTCCAGGTCCCCACAGCTTTAATGGAGAGGTAAAAACCCCTAGAACAAGTGAAGGTTGAAGCTAGAGATAATACCATGGAGGGAAATAGCTGGGTGACCACTGATTTGGATCTATTGTCAAATTCTGTTCAAAAGTAAAATATTCTACCTGGTTGGAAGCAAAAGGAACTAAACAGATACTGCTTTTAAAGCATGTAACCAATTATAACATTAGAATGATCTGTAAAACTGGGATTTTTGTCCAGATTCCCTGATATTTAATATATAGGCTATCCTAGAAAACATCCAGAAAAGATCTGCAATGCTCATGTCACTCCTTTATTATATTTGTAACACACTCAGTAACAATGCACATTTAGATGAAAAGATGAATAATAGAGGTGGAGGTAGTACTGTCTCAGATTAATATTGCCCCAGATTTTGAAGTTTTGTTCTTTGGAAATGATTTCTGGATTGGAAGAGCATATTAGTTTGAATGTTGCAGGAGTGTTTTGGAATATTTCCAAGGAGAAAACTAAGCTATTCAATTTTTGAAAGGATATAATAAATCATGTCTCAAATAAGGCCACAATTAAAAGTTAAGTTTAAAAACCTACAAAAGATACAACAGCACAGGAGAGTAGGTTAAAACCATTTGAATTATTACTGTTAGTCGCCATGAGTCTGGCTAAATTCCGCAGCATATAAATTCAATTCAATAAATAAATGAGAGTTTACATACCATCCAGTAGAACAGATGGAATTTACCATCAACATAGCATCCAAAAGATAATATTGGGTCAACTCAAGCTAAAGGAGCAAATGAGCAGCCCTTAAGAGAGAGTTCAAAGTTTGGGCATCACCCCAGAATAAATTCTCCATCAGCAGATGTATTATATAAAATAGTTTGTTTGACTGAACACAGGCAGATGGATTATACTGACTCAGACCATTGGTCCATCTTGCTCAATACTATCTATATGAAATACTAACAGTGTTCCACCATTCGGTGGGGAGGAGGTGAAATACCAAGGAACTGAACTTGGAAATTTTTACATAGAAAACATGTGTTCTTCCATGCAGTTACAGTTCTTCAGTGATATCACTGAATGTAAACGATCCCGATGCTATTGAGACACTTGAAGATTTTGTGAGGTCTGCATTTCTGTGTGAACAGGCCTGATTTAACTTCCCAGACTAATTCCTTGACTCTCACTTGTCCAATGTGAGAAAATGTTTCTCAGTTTAAAAAGTGCAAAACATTTGTAAAGTATATTTTAAGCTAAAGCATGTTTTAAAAAGTAGAGAAACATGTATGTAAAGAAAACATGTTTCAGGATAAAATTAATATTTTGAAAAAATAAAAGAACAGGCTGTGAATATTGGTGCTTTTAAAAATAAAATGCAGATATTGATGGGGGAAACGAAAAAGATCTATGTGAAGCTCAAACAGGCTGGAAGGAAATCTAATGATCAATTACTTTTATTCCTTACTTTTCTTCAAAAATGGCAAGTATATGGCTTTTTGAACATTTTCCCAAGAAGTCTGTACTGTTGAGAGGTAAAGCCACAAAGTATTGATTTAATTATTTTTTCATGAACCTCTCACCATTTTTCCAAGCTCAGAGGGGGACTCTAAATGTTAACGCCTCTCTGCATCTTTTTAAGCTGAGTGATTCCTTTCCACAAAATCTGCTTCAAAGAACCTAAAGTATAACCCAGCAAAGTGGAAGCATTTTTAACTTTCTCATAAGGTCTAAGCATTTCATGACCCATCATCTCCTGGGACCTGACAAATTGCAAACCATGTCATCTCATCTCTGTGAGTCAGCCTGGAAAGATGCTGGTTCTTTTAATTTTCAGTGGTACTATGTGATTTTCTAGAAACATCACTTGCTAAATGTAAAGTGCTAATCAACAGTGTCAGCAAAATCATTCGTCTGACATTATTGTTTTGACACTGAATGTAATAGACTGATTAAGGCAGGAAAAGAGCAATGCCTATTTGACTGCTGACAGCTACCGAACCACAATAGACCAGCACACAGACTCTATTGAACTGGTGAAACATGAAACTCAACAACTTTGCTGCAGAAAGTTCTCAGCCACAATATTGCTTGTCA
Organism: Python bivittatus; assembly: GCF_059951505.1. NCBI lineage: Eukaryota > Metazoa > Chordata > Lepidosauria > Squamata > Pythonidae > Python > Python bivittatus. Next base: position 115,373,985 of record NW_028277030.1, on the reverse strand, counting down.
CTGAGAAATGTTTAGTCTCACTCAGGTGGGACATAACTAGTCCTTTCTTCTTCTACTGAAGCGAGTAATGTACCACATTTCATGCACGTCATTTAGTTCTCTGCCTTCTCAGATATGTTCATAGGCCTCAGTCTCTTCCTGTCTTTCCCCACCCACTTTTGGAAGGCAAAACACTTTCAGATGTGGGAATGGAAGTTTGAAGGACAACAGCTTTGTTCTAAGGAGTAACATTCAAATAATGACATATCAAGCTATTATTTGCTGTGGTTTTTGCACTGTGAAGACAGACATAATGTAAAAAGAATTCAAAGTATCTCCGTTAGCTATGTATAAGGTGAGCCCAGCTTCCTTCTGCCTTTGTTATTCATTTGGCCATCAAATATTACTCTTAACCTTTTTTTATTCTTATTATTTTATTTTAAATTAAATAGTAACAGAAAAAGAAAAAGAACAAAACACAAAGAAAATTATGATGCAAATACATTCTCAAGAAAAAATGCATAAAAAATGCTTTTAAAAAAAGTGAAAAAAGTGTAATATATACTTAACAGTTATAATTCTATACATACTTATCTAATGTAAGTATTATTCAAGTGTGTATATATTTATTTCTAATACACCTATATAACTATCATTCTTTTTTAACCTACTGTATTTTGTATAAATGAGCTTCATATTTCATTATACTTGTCCATACAAAGTCTATGTCTATAGGCAATCCGCTCATAAGTGGCAAGTGTAATCAGGTTTTCAATCCATTGAGTAAATGGGGGCCATACATTTATCTTTCCAGTGCTTTATCAGTCTTTTGGCCATAGTAAGGGCATGATGAATCCTTTTACATAGTCCAGTTGTCAGATTCCATGTAGTAGGTATATAGTTCAAAAGAATATTATCCTCTGAAAATTTTAGATTTAGCTGAAAATCCTCGCACAGTCATATTTATATAGTCCACTACTTTCTCCCAAAACTTAATAAGTATAGGACATTGTAAAAACATGTGTTTTAAGAAGCATTATCCTTATTACATCTCCAACAGAATGCTGTCTTAGTCCTATTTTATACAAACAAAGGGGGGGGGTCCAATAAATTCTAAATATTATTTTTTGTTGTATAAGTCATAGTTTGAGATCCATTGACACTCTTGTTATAGAAGTTAGGATGCTGTCCCATTGTCTATGCAATATGGGAACCTCTCATTCTTTATTTCACTCATTTTTTAGTATCAGCATATCAAATTGATTTAATGATAGCGAATATATATAAAACTAATAGTAGTTTGTTTTTTAATTTAAAGGACTTAACAAGTTGTTCAAGTATCTCCGGTGTCTCAGAAGCTGAAAATGCTGCTGGTCCAAACAATGTTGTCAACAAATTTGTAGCTGTAAATATTCCCAATGGGTTACATCTGATAGATGATATTTATCTCTTAACACAGCGTATGTTAAAAATTCATCTTCATCATCTATCAGTTGGTCCAAAGTCAATATCCCCGCCTTCATCCAATTTTTCCATATCATCATCTTTTTCCCAGTTTTTAAAATTCAGCTTCCCCATAAAGTCAATTTACCATGGGAAAAGGAGTCAAATCTTCTTTTATTAAACATTACATTCCATAACTTTCTAATTGACATACAGTAATTGTTTCCACAGATACTAAAGTTCTAATGTATTTTGACCCTAATATTGTCCATCCAACCAAGGGTGCTATATATGTATATTCCAAAGCTGCCCAAATCAGAAAATTGATACCAGTTGTTGGCTTCCAGTATTTAATACTTGACAATAGGTAAGTTTGATGATATAGTCCAGATTCAGAAAACCAAATCCTCCCTCATTAATTGGTAGTTGCATTTTCCATAAAGTTATTCTTGGAATCAAAGAACCCCAGATAAATTTTCTAAACAAAGAATTTATTTTCTGAAAATATTTTCCAGATATATGAACTGGAATTTATATCCTCAGAATATAAATTAATCTGGGAACAATATTCATTTTGAGACCATTCACCTTTCCCCAAAGGGTGAGGTTGAATACTTCCATCTATCAATATCTGAACGAACCGCTCTCTATATTTTATTTATATTACATGCTACTGAGTTATATTTTTTGGCATGCATATACCTAGATATTTAATAGATTTGGTACAAATAAGGAATTGATATTTCTTAAATGGTTGGGTAACCACATTTTCACTTATTGGCATCAATTCTGATCTGGACCAGTTAATAAAGCATCCTGCAATTTTACTAAAGGCATCTATCATTTGCATTAACATTGGAATAGCAGTGTGAGGTTTAGAAATAAAAAAAAGGATGTCATCTGCAAATAAAACCAATTTGTGTTCAACTGAGTTATGTACTACTCTGTAGATCTCCCTATGTTGTCTAATAACACAAGCCAAGGGTTCCACACAGATATTAAAAAGTAAGATGAAAGTGAACATCCTTGTCCAGATTTATTTATTTATTTATTTATTTATTTATTTATTTATTTATTTATTTATTTATTATAGATCAAATTTGTCACCACCCATCTTGTTAAAAAGTGACTCCGGGCGGTTTACAAGAAATAGTGGGAAGGTAGCAGAGAACATACCATTAACCTTTACTTTATATGTGGGTGACTCATAGAGTATCTTGATCCATTTTAGAAATTCCAGAGGAAATCCAAACCTGTTTAATATGGCAAACATATATATGTTTATATATTTTGTCAAAGGCTTTTTCAGCACCTAATGATAAAATTACAAACTGATCTTTGTTTTTATTCAAATCTATTAAATCTATAACTAACCTAATGTTATCTGCTGCTTGCCTAGTTTTTATAAACCTTGCTTGATCATTCTTAATAACAAATGATATCACTTGCTGTAATCTATTTGCTAACATGGCTGTTAAGATCTTTGTATCAACATGAATCAATGACATTGGACGATAATTAGCACACAGAGTGTAATCTCTACCTGCTTTTGGTGTGTGTGTGTGTGTGTGTGTGTGTGTATAAAATTTGTGCGCCTGTAATATAATAAGTATATATAGTTATACAAATAATAAATGTGTATAACTGTAATATAAGCCTGATTAAATGCCGCAGATAAAATTCCCTTATCAAACACTTCATTGTACAATTGACAGAGTTTGGGCACTAAAAGGTCTGTAAATGTTTTATACCACTCTGTACGGAATCCATCCAATCCTGGTGTTTTACCATTTGCCATTTTTAAAATTATTTGTTTAATCTCTATCTCTGAATTTCCTGGAAAAAGGCAGTGGCAAACCACTTTTGCATTGTTGCCAAGAAAGCTTCATGGGTGTGTCCATAACACCTTCAGAAGCTAGGCTCAACTTAAAGGAGACTTCACTTTGACCTTGTACCACCAGCAACTACCATCACATTTTTTCCCTTGCAGTGCAGCTTTTGGGCTCATTAGCGGGATGACAGAGAGCATCCTGTTAAGTGAGGATTTTATGATCATCAAGTCCACCATGAGTGCCATTTTATGAATGGTCAAGTCTCCCATGGTAGTCATTTTGTGAGTGCATTTGGCACATACCACAGCCCAAAACTGGCCCTGGCTCAAAATGGTTACCTACTGTACATCCCTGCCCTAATAAAATCAGTCAAAGCGATATCTGAATTAAAATACATTGTAGTTCAAATCTTTAGAGTTGGACCTTGATTGGATTTTAGCTGTAACATCGTTCAGGCAAAAGAAGAATATAGGAGAAGCCCTACCAGTTCAGCCAAAGGACTGTTTAACCTAGCATCTTTTTTCCCATAAATGCTATAGTTCCCCAGAAATCAATGGTCATAGATGTCTGATCCTGAAGTTAACATGCACTAATCATGGCTAACTAATGACTATGGATAATTATCTCTTCCATGAATTTCCCAAAACACTTTTTAAATTGCCCAGGTTGGTAACCATAATTTCACCATGTGCGGTGTGAAGAAGTATTGTGTTTGTCTCTCCTGAATTTCCCACCATTCATTGAATGTACTGTATATAAGAGAAGATCAGGACTGGACTGGGAACAGATAAAGAGGAATGCTTTTAAATGCAGCACTTTTTAAAATGAAGAAAATTCTGAAATTTCAATTTAAGAAGTGATGTATTTAAAAGCATTCCTCTGTTCTCTAGCCTTTCATGGCATCCTTCTTAGCTAAAGTGTCTGAGCATTCTGAAATCACATTAAAAAAGAGTCGTCTCTGGATAGAAGTAGGATCTTTGGAGGGATATTTGGGGGGGGGTTAAGCTTTGAAAGTGTTGCTGCCTCAGAGGATACCTCTCACTGCTTATGTGAGACAGAAAATTTGAAAAAGAAGGAAATGTTGAGGGTTACAAAGTAACATAAAATTTGGAGATGCATTGGAAATACCCTAAGAAAGAATTTCTCAGGGAGAAGAATGGTTTGCATGGACATACAGTTAGGGTAAAACTTCAGACTATTTTAAAAGTGTGCTTAAAATAACCATGCCTTGCTTTCAAGAAAACAAGCAGTACAGGCAGTCCTTGGTTTACAATGGCAACTGGGACCGTAATTGCCATTGCTAAGCAACACAGTTGTAAAGTGTGATATCACGTGACCGTTCCACTTAGCGACGGTAGTTCTGGCAGTCCCAGTTGTCGTTGCAAGATTGAATGGTCGCTGAACAAATGGATGTAAGCCAAGGACTGTCTGTAGTAGAGTTCTGACCTGCTTTCAGTCTGAATCTAATGCCCAGTTTTACTTTCCTGCCACAATCAACCAGCCCAGCACTTTCAGGAAGAGGAAATTTTCATTAGAAAAAATTCATTGGTCTTCCTGATCTCAGTTGAGACCTGGCGATTGCTGTTTTTCTTTTTCTTCCTCAAGGTATCTTAAACAGAAGAATGGAATTCAGAGTAAAAAAAAATTATTTAACAGAAATTGTTTAGGAGTTGCAGATTCCATATACAGTAAGTGATGTGAAAAATCTGAAAATTTGAAGTTGAAATGGTGATTAATCATATTCTACATGTTTGTGAATTTTGTGGTGTTTATTTATTTATTACATGAGATGTCCCTGAAAATGACATGGTAACAACAATATATACCAGCTTCTGAACTTTTTGTGTCCTGGAATGTTATAGGCTGTGAGAATAAGACTGAGAGTCAGGAGAAAGAGCTGCAGCCTAGACAATGGTTTGATAAGAGAACTCTGAGTGCAAAGGAGGGACGGGGTGGAGAAAGCATCTCAGAATTGACCCTCCCTAGTTCTCTGGAAAGTAAAAGCAGGGAGGGGGAAATGCTTTCAGATTTACAAGATTATGTTACTGTAACCTTACAATAAAGATTGTATTAATAACCCTGGTTTTGATTTCCTGTCTGGACTACCTCAAAGGCCTGATATGGAAGCACACAAACTTCTTGAGTTACATAGCAAACCAACCAATAAACAAGGTCATCAGCTATAACTGAACAGTGAATAAAAAGGCTCTGTAGACAATTGATATATATATAGGTACACCATCTAATTTCAAATCACAATTTTTTCAAGGATTATTTTGTGACGGAATTACACTTTTCATTCAGTTTTCCACTGTTTCCTGCCTTTTTGCTTTTGAAAAAGTGTTAAGGCCCCATTCCCACCCTTTAGCTAGTATTCAGCTTTAAACAACAATTCAGCCTCGCACCACGTACAAAGCATAATGATCCTCAAATAAACCAGCAAAATTCCATAGCTGTAACATTCTGAAATTCCTTTGTTCTCACAGCCAGGGCTTATTTTTTTCAGTAATAGCAATTTCAGAAGATAGTATCCAAATTGTGAATCTATACATTTGCCCTAATTCATTATCTAGGGGAGCTCTGTTCTGGACCAGTTCCAGCAGGCTTTCCATTGATACGGTGATGTCACTGGAAGGCATACAGCTGAAAATGTTTGCTGCTGTTTTGCTTGATTGGAGGTGCTGCTGGATGGGGAGTGGGAAGGGGACATTTGCCTCACAGAGGCTCTATGTAGACACTTCCTAATCTTAGACTTACCCCAAGCCACTATGACCAGGTAAAAATCTAGAAGCTGAAAACTGGCCCATGTAGTTTGTGTCTCGCCCATCCCAAAATGAACAAAAGGAAAAGATAGCTAGCAGCTGAAACGTTATTTCCACTTCTCTCACCTTGGGCATGTCTAAATGTTTCCTATCACCCCAGCTAGAAATGCTGTATTTTCTTCATCAGTATTTGTGTTTGACATGCAAATAATTCTGCTGAATCATCATTAGGATTGTCGTGCTTCAAAAGTGATTAAGAAGAAGTGTGTTGGACCTCATTTGAGCCCAGCACCTGTTATTCAGTAAAGCACCCCATTTTTTGTCAGACTGGAAAAAAAAAGTGCAGCTGCTTTAAGGAGTCAGCTCACTGAAGTTAATATAACCCTTCTTATTCATAAGCCAAACTATCTGCATGGCAAGATTGTCACAAAATTATTTTGAGGAATAGAATGGTGAATAGAAAAAAAACATCCACACGAGGTGGTTGTGGTGGGAATCCCAGCTATCTGTGGATACCCCATTCCTCATTTCATGTTTGGTTGGCATAAGGGCCCCCTTCCCATAACAACCAAATGTAAACAAGGAGCAGGGCATGACAGAGTGGGTGAATAATTATTGGGATCACAGCTAGTGTTACATGTACTAGAGGGTGTGGTGAGTTAGTGATACCTTTACTGACTTTGCACGGGTGGTGTAGTTTGAAAGAGCTGTATTTGTTGGACAGAGTTATGTCAGCATTCTTAACAGCTGATTAATAAAAGCTGTCTGACCTATACATGTTGCTTCAATTCTTCCCGCTACAGGACAACATTTAGTAGGAAATGAGAGGTTTTGCTTTCAAATCATAATCCTATTGGGGGAAAAAAAAAACCTCAGAACCTGCTATTTGCACTATGAGGAATGCAAGTTTATTTTTCCCTTTCTGACCATTATTAGTCTGCCTCAGAGGCTGGTATATCCATTTGAAGTCAAGTTTATTAACTCCTAATTAACATCAGTCTCTTGGAAGGATTAGATAGGAATCTTGTTGTAGTGTATTTTAATTAATTAATTAAGATTTATTTTATTTTCATTAATATTTATTCTTTTCTACTGTAAACTGCCCAGAGTTGCTCTGCAGTGAGATGGGTGGTGACAAATTTGAAATATAAATAAAGAAAAATTAAAAAACATTACAGATAAGTGCAAAAACATACTTATCACCTGTTGCCACTAAACTTTTGTAACTAGAACTTCTAAGACAGTGTGGTCCAAACTTGGCCACTTTAAGATGAGTGGACTTCAACTCCCAGAATTCCCCAGCCAGCATGTTGAAGTCCACTCACCTTAAAGTGGCCAAGTTTGGACAACACTGTTCTAAGACAATAATTAATCTTTATTGGGGTTATAATTTCATTATTTTCTCTTATTGAATATCAGGCCACCAATAGAACTGGAGAGGATGGTTCCCTTCAGGTTTCGTAGCTCTCACGGAGGCCTCCAAATTATTACCTGGGTTGTTCCTAGATACATTTTATACAGTATACAACAGCTCTAAAAAAAAAAAGAGTGATCTATGCCCAGAACAACATGTATTGAGTTTCATGATAAATAAAAATAAAAATTAGTGAGTTTCTTGAATTACTATCATTAAAAAGGAAGGAGTTTGAACAAACATATTTGTATGCAGTTTTTCCAAATATTCCCCCCCCCCGCAATTATTTTATAAACTATGATGATTCAAGAACTGAGTGGACAAAAAAAGAACACCCCAGACAAACTATTACCTTGTGGAGATTAACACGCACATACACATAAAATAAATCAGAGACTACTAAACCGTTTGCTCTTCTTGTTTGTTGGAGGTGTCCCCCACAATTCAGTACTGAGTCATGTGTACTCCATCCTGCAGGGCCACCACAACCATAGTCTTATATTGCCATAACACAGTTTCAGGCCTTCCTAGCAGTAGCCAAATAAAAAATGCCAGGGAACTGTGAAAACGAAGGCAAGCATAGCAACGCTGATAGCTGCTTCAACATCCAAGGCGACTCTGTTATCACTGCCTAATTACTAACCAGATGTGCTGATAGCATCCTCAAACTACCCTGCTGGAAGGAGAACGATCAATAGAGACAGCAGAATGCCCATATTGACCTTTCTCATGTGACTTTCACATACACACATTGCACAGAAGGCGGCGGCTGCTGCACTTATTATTCCTTCAATTTCTCCCACATCCAATTTCAAGCTTATTCTGTCCCATTTCCACATGCATTAGCATCATTTAACTGAAAATGCTTTGTAGCATCTTTTTGGTATGCATTTCTCCAGTTAGGCACTGCTATGTATGTAATTGCATCTCTCATGCACACACACACACACACACGCACATGCGCACACAAACACACACACATACTAGACAACTTGTGACCTGTTGGATTATTGTTTCAGAGATATTTCCTTGGGTTATTATTCCAGAGAGTTTTCAGAGATATTTCCTAAACAGAGAAACAGAATGACCAAGGGCAAAAAAGCAGTGGGAGTGGGAGTGACTTATGACTTGCTGCCGGCTTCCCCATTGACTTTACTTGTGGGAAGCTGGCAAGGAGTGTCAGAAATCTTCCTTTCCTTTCCTTTCCTTTCCTTTCCTTTCCTTTCCTTTCCTTTCCTTTCCTTTCCTTTCCTTTCCTTTCCTTTCCTTTCCTTTCCTTTCCTTTCCTTTCCTTTCTCCCTCTTTCTTCCTCCCTCTCTCCCTCCCTTCCTCCCTTCCTTTCCATATATAATATAGGCTCGCACTGTTTGCGCTCCCCTTACAACCCTCAGGAGAACCCTGGTGAAGCCTCCTCTCCTCCTTGGCTGACCCACGGAATTGCCTGCCACTTTGCTGGGGCGAGGTGGAACAAAGAGAGCTGTGGACCATGAGGAAAACTGCACCCCCACGCCCCATTCTGGGGTGTCCCCAAGGGCTCCCTCCCTCAAGGGAGGAAGAGGGCTCACCCATCAACCATCAGCAACTCCCAGCCAGCCCTACCCTGCCAGTAGGCATCCAAGTCATTCCTTCATCCTTCCCTCAACACCAACCACCATTAGGAGATTTAAAATTTCTGCCTTGTTTCCAAAGCAGCCAATTGCCTCTCACCCATCAGGTCTTGCCACTGGCCAATTGGGCGCAGGGGAGAGAGGGAGGCAGGAAAGAGGCCGGGGGTACGCCCATGATGATTACATGACCTGGTCTGACTGCAGCGGTGCAGCAGCGCAGCAGTGCTCAAGCAGCCACAAATTTCCCAAATTTCAATCACACAGGAGTAATGGACCCTGGATTTTGGATGCATTCTGTAAGTTAGCCCATTTGAAGTACTTTGGTTCAAAAATTTTTGCCCTATGATGCACTGTTTCACCCAATTGAAGGTTACAGATAAGAGAGTTTTAGTAATATATAGATACACACGCACACACACATATTCATAATATGCAATATGCATCATTTACCATGTGTCATATATATTGTGTCATTCTATATATAAAAAAATTCCCCTCTCACCCCTATGGGTGGTATGTGTCTTCCTCAAGCTCGGGTCCTCTACCAGAGGTCTGGGAGTTTGAGGGTTCTGCGCAGAGTCCCATAGGATCTTAGCCCTGTTGTTCTCCATGACCTTCTGTGGAATCTCCATCTGGACTTGGGGGGGGGGTGGTATAGCCCATACCGTGTGCAGTTGTTCCTGTACACAATGCCAGCTACTTGGTTGTACCAATCAGTGTATGCTGTTCCTGCCTGCATCTTACACCCTGCCGCTATGTGTTGGACTGTCTCTGAGGCCTCTTTGCACAATCTGCACCTTGGGTCCTGTCTAGTGTGGTAGACCCCTGCTTCTATGGATCTGGTGCTTAGTGCCTGTTCTTGTGCTGCTATGATCAGTGCCTCAGTGCTGTCTTTTACTCCAGCCCTTTCTAGCCATTTATAGGATTTCCCAATGTCAGCCACCTCAGCTATCTGTTGATGATACATCCCATGCAGGGGCTTGTCTTGCCATGGTACCTCCTCCACTTGAACTTCCTCCCATGTCTGCTGCTGCCTGAGGCATTCTCTCAGCAGCTCATCTTTGGGTGTCATCTTAGTGATGTACTCCTGGATGCTCTGGGTTTCATCCAGGACAGTGGCTTTGACTGTCAGGCATTAGACCCCGCCTGCCCTCTTTGAGGCTGGTGTACAATTTTTGGGTGTTGGACTTGGGGTGGAAACCTCCATGCGTTGTGAGGAGCTTCTGGGTCTTCACACTGGCAGCCTCCAAGTCCTCCTTTGGCCAGCTCACTATACTGGCAGGGTATCTGATGACTGGCAGGGTGTACATGTTGATGGCATGGATCTTGTTCTTCCCATTGAGCTGGCTCTTCAGGACCTGTTTTATCCTTTGGTGGTAATTGGATGTTTCTGTCTTCCTTACCTCCTCCTCATGGTTCCCATGTGACTGTGGGATACCAAGGTATTTATAGCTGGTCTCTATGTCTGCTATGTGGCCCACTGGTAGTTCCACTCCATCGGTCTTAACTACCTTCCCTCTCTTTACTATCATCCTGCCACACTTCTCCAGTCCAAATGACATCCCAGTGTCCTCCCTGTATATCCGTGTCAGGTGGTTCAGTGAGTCAATGTCTTGTTTACTCTCAGCATACAACTTGATGTCATCCATGTAGAGGAGGTGGTTGATGGTGATTCCACTCTTGAACATGTATCTGTATCCAGTCCTTGTGATTATTTGACTGAGGGGGTTTAAGCCTATGCAGAACAGCAGTGGGGACAGTGCATCACCTTGGTATATGCCGCACTTGATGGCCACTTGTGCGAGCTGTCTTGAGTTGACTTCTAGTGTTGTCTTCCACAGTCCCACTGAGTTCTTGAGGAAGGTCCTTAGTGTCCTGCTGACTTTGTATAGTGCCAGGCATTCACAGATCCATGTGTGTGGCATTGAGTCATAGGCTTTCCTGTAGTCAATCCAGGCTGTGTTCAGATTGGTCTGCGTAGACTTTGAGTCTTGGGCGACTGCTGTATCTATGAGCAACTGATGTTTTGAGCCTCTGGTTTTGTTCCCAATGCCCTTTTGAGCTGTGCTCATGTACTGGCCCATATGGTCTTCTAGCTTGGCAGCTATGATGCCTGATAGAACTTTCTATGTTGTGGGGAGGCAGGTTACTGGCCGGTAGTTGGATGGTGCTGTTCCTTTGTGAGGGTCTTTCATGATCAGCACTGTCCTTCCTTGTGTTAGCCAGTCTGGGTGGGAGCCTTCTACTAGCAGTTGGTTCATCTGTACTGCCTTGTTAATCCGGCAACATCCGAGCTGGCATGACTCTCTTAGTTCGTGTCACTCTCATTTTTGAGATAGGCAGGTGAAGCGTTAGGGGGTCTTTGCCCCTGGACCGTTACTGGTAAGGTAGGTACCAGCTGAGATTTGAACCCTGGTCTCCTGCATCAAATCACCACTACACTATCCAGACCGTTATATATATATTATTATTACACCTGGGGTTTCTTTTCGGGTTTTTTTAAATTGTTATTATTTTTAGATTCAATAACAGTAAATGAACTGCATTTTTAAAAATCTGGAAATGTAGATTTCAACATGCAGGTCCCTGATGGCATGTAGATTCAGAAAATGCAAACTGGCTAAATCTGCCTTCACATGTCAATCAGATAAGCTTCTCCCTTATGCCCAACCCACACAAACCCCATCACGTAGCAGAGTAGGGTGGTTCCGAGCTTCTGTCCTCCCTTAAACAGGAGCTCAGTTTCACCACAAGCATTAACACACAGCCATAACTCAAGAACCAGCAGTTTTAGACTCAGTGCAAACTGCTGTTTTTCATTGTTAAAGCCCTTAATGGCTGGAAACTGACACATTTAACTCCACTGCTGCTTTCCTTGTATACTGTGGATTTAAAGAGTAACCCTGCTCACCAGCTAGCCAAAGAGGAAAGGGTACAAACAATGATAACACCTGGAATATAGTGGAATACCCTGATCAAGTGCCATGGGATGAGGAAGATGTCCTGACCCTAAGAGGAAGGGAAGGCTAAAAATGAAATTCATGGGAAGGTAGGTATCTGATGATAAATATTTTCCTCCCCACTGTGAAGGACAAATCTGCTGAGCTATGAACATCAAATAGCTGATGAGGATACAACAGGAGGCTAGGACTCTAATCTGTTGATAACTAAAGTCATGTCTGTTTTTCGTTTGGTGGAATGGGACAATTACCCCAAGGCCTCACATGGAATCCCATCCAAATAATGATTCCGTATTTGAATGATCAGTTAGGTTGATATTTTTCAATCAAGGCATTAAACCTGAAATACTGTTTCAAGGGGTATTTCAGTGTTTTGGTTTCATCGTATATTATTGTTTACTGTGTCATTCACTTCCATGCAATATGCCATAGGATGCAGAGAAAAGAAAATGGGTAAGGGAGCAAAAATGAAAAATATGTCCCTGAACTTCTCAAAGGCTTAAAAATACCCTGGATTGAACAATAATCTCTACAGTCCTTCCCCATACTACATATTCCAATTGTTTCTGGATATGTTTTTCTTGTCTCTTGAGAATGGCAATGCAACTCCCTCAATTTGTATAACAGCCCATTGTGATTTATTATGTATTTAGCAGAATAGAGATTTTGCTTGATCAAAAAGCACTTTATATAATCTAATAGTTTCCCAACTCTTACAGATGAATCAAATATCTAGCAAAATAATGTGCTGAAAGTAAAAAATGTAGAACCTGATAGGAGAAAGAGGAAGAGAGAAAAAATTGGAGAAATATAATTTTTTTATTTATTTATATTTATACATTCAATTTATTCTCCGCCCATCTCCCCCCAATGGGGAACTCTGGGCAGCTCACAAAGTATATAATCCTAACAGTGACTAACAATTATTACAATTATAAATCTACAGTGCTATATATATTACACTATGTGACCAGCAGTGGTCGCTAGGGGCTCATCTGGGCTTTTCCCCCTCTGTAGATCTTTCTCGCCACTCGCATCGATCATTGCTCGTGCCGGTTGCATTCGGAATTCGATCCAGCACCGGTATTTTGCTCCCCCATGCAGCACCGCCAGTTCCTCCCATCTAGACGGGAGTCCCCATTGATCTACTCGCAGATGGAATTGCTTTTGAACTGCTGGGTTCGAACCCTGGTATTCCAGAAGCTGGGACGAGTGACAGGAGCTCACCCCATCCCGTGGAGCCGGGCCTAAACCGCTGGAGTACCGACCATTTCTGACCAGCAAACTCCAGCGTCATTAAGCCCTGTGCCACCGCGCCCCCTTAGTTATCTCTTAAGTAGTCTTAGATTAAAAATAACCAAGGTTATACTGCTAGTATTAGCCATTTAATAGCAGTTCAGCTATCAAATCAAGAGAATAATATTAAAAATACTGTTTGAAAAATCAGTAGATTCATCAGTAAACAAATTAGCAATTAGAATTTCACAGTCCCTGGTATTCCAGAGATCATAGCATAATTGGGCTGTCTGAGTTCAAAAAGGGGGGTGGGGGTGGGGGTGGGGGTGGGGAGAGACAGAGAGAGAATTAACTTTGTAGGGAGAGTTCAGCACAGAAACCTCTGCTACTCTGTGAAAAAAACCCTGAGTAGTACAAACTTTAAAAGGATGGACAGGGTAAAGATTGATAAATACTCACCTCTTTGGGCCTCCACATTAACTCTTCCAAATTAGTTTCTAATCTACCACCATGTCCCTTTCAGTATACAGGTACAACCTCAGACTATTGGCACTGTATGGCAGTTAATTAAATTAAGAAAAGGAATAACATGGTGGAGGAGCAAAATTACAGCCCCTACCAATCTTCTGCTCTGATGGTGTAAATCTTTCAGGCTTTCTAATTCTTGGATTCTCTGTCATAAAAAGTTCCCACCAAACAAAGTAAAGCTACTTTGTTAGGGTACAAAAATCTCCAAATGCCTGAAACTTATTTGTAAAGATGAGCAGAACTTTGAAGTAGAAGTGGAAGATTGCATAGGAACAATAACAAGGAGTCTACTGTTCTACACCAAATCTGCTTCAGAGAACAACCCCCAAATGAGACTCATCAGAATGTCTACTGAGATTAGCAGCTGGCACTGATCCAAGGGCAGCAGTGGTTCCCCCATCCACAATGATTCAGAATTTGGAGTCTGTGCCTCTGCAGCACCCAGCTCTGAAGGAGCGGTAGAAGCTAACTTGAAGCATCTGCTTTGGCTGCAGCATCAGTGAAAGTTTTCACAGCTGCCCGGCTGAACTCTTCCCCTGCTCCAATTTTACATGCTTTTCAGGGGGTTGGTATATGAGCAATACCACATAACATTACCATTTGCCTTATGAAATGAGCTCTTTATATGACAGAGCGTCAAGTATCTGGTAATCTCTGTTGAGAGGAAAGCCTGCACATGAAACAAAGCCTCATGGCCCAAGATTTCTACATTGGCTCGTTTTGGAAGAGTGCATTTAAAAAATTACAAGTAAAATATAGATGTTCACAATCAAAGAAAGGTATTAGGTCTTTTCAGTACTGCATGCAAAAATGAAGTTAGGATTAAAAAGATCATACCCAACTGTTGCTTTCTAGAATTGTTGTGCTACCTCTTATCTATAATTTAGCATCCGCATTCCATAGGAATCCCGGGAATTAATCTTGCAGTACATCTGAAAAAGTTTATTTAAGTTATCATGACATTTAATTCTACAGTAAAGTGAGCCTTAGTAGTAAAAATCCCACTCTTCTGGGCCATGCGTATTATCAGTCATATTTTCTCCCATCTATGTTCAGTGAGTTTCTCATGAAATTGATAAGATTGTGAAGATGAAGTTTTCCCAGGCACAATGGGAAATGGCTCTATGGTGTTGTGCCTGGGAATATTTTGACCAAGACTCTAGGCACTATTAGAAGCACTGTACAACCCATAAACTGACTTCCATTACTGAATTCTGCTTATCAGAAAGACCAGGTGAAATGGTGAGCAACTTCTTTTATGATTTTGATTTTCATTAAAAAGTAACAACAATGCAACCATCCAAACATGACACATTTTCAGATTTGAATGAAAAGGAGAAAGTTCATCAAACATAAATAGTACAGTACAGACAAAGAATGAACATGGATTTTACAAAGAAGATCCAACTAAAACAAGTATCTTACAGGATATTTAAAGACACAATAGTTATATCCTCAACATGTAGTTGATCATCTGAATAAAGCAAATCTATATCAATAAATTTGGCATATTCAGTAGATGGAAACTGAAGGGTTGTTTCTGGGCAAATCCTATCATGTTAACATCAAATTTCATCAGCATTATCAGTTATTTACTCAGGCCATTGCAATAATTCTCTTTCTCTAAGAGTTCAAACTGTACAAAAGAGTTCTTATGGGAAAATCAAGGACTTGGTTTGAGTAAAGAAGCTGCTTTTATTGAAGATACTAAATAGCCCTAGTAACAAAGATCACCTTCTACAGAATCTAAGAATCTGGGTCTTGGGGAGAGGTGTGACTCAAGATTTAAGTCCTGAGGTGCTTTCTCCTGCCGTTTAGTCAAAGTAGACAACTTGCAGCCCATATCTCATGATGGAATATTGACAATACTTACACTGTGTTTCTATAACAACTTTGGTCTCAGGGTCTTTATTTCCTGCCTTGTCAGTGCCAGCCCTCATAGTAATTATTAATACCGGTAGTCTTGATTTTTTTAGGGTGTAGAGAAAACATTCAAAATATAAATAGGCAATTATTCTTAAAAAAACAAAAAAAAACTACATACATAAAATGCTAGAACAGCAGAAGGGGAAAAAGTCTATTTTTTTCTGCAGATAGAAAAATCCCTAAAAGTTGCAAAATTCTGAAATATTTCATTTCATATCATATGTTTGAGACTGATGAAGCTACACAGTGCCTGAAAGTGGCTGCCAATGCTTGTTTTAATCCTGACTTCTGGGTGGGATACGAAGAAGCCAATTTTACCATCACATTAATCCAGCAATCTTTTCTTCCCTGTGAGTTAGAGTCTCCTCCGTGTTCTATAGTTACTATAGGCAAAGGCTCAAAGATGCAAAGTGTTATGTGGAACTTAGTTCATAATTGCTTATAAAGATGAAAACACTCACCTCTACTTCAACTAAATTCTGAGGGAAAAAAAATTGGTTCAGAGGTGCTCAGCTAGTCTAGTGTTTCTCAACCCCAGCAACTTTAAGATGTGTGGACTTCAACTCTCAGAATGCTGGCTGGGGAATTCTGGGAGTTGAAGTCCACACATCTTAAAGTTGCTGGGGTTGAGAAACACTGAGCTAGTCAACAGATTCCATCTTCCACTTGGGAAAACACACAGCTGTAAGGAATTAAGTAATCAGTCTTAGAAGCCAAAGACTAAACATGACAAAGATTACAGCTTTTGAAAGTTCGTCATTGCCAACATCGTTAGAGAAATCGTCTCAGTCTTAAACTCCCGAAGCTGCAAATTCAAGGGAACGGATAAACAGAAACAAAGGCTGCTCTTTTGAAATCATTAATTATGGACCAACAGAGCAGATAACCATTGCTTTCATTCACCAAATTCTTGCCTGAGCATTTTGAAATTCCAAGAAACAGAGGTCAAGAAACCAAAAGTGTAACTACATGAAAGCCAGTCATGCTTGCTTGCTTCTGGCTGCACAGGGTGAACTTGGAAAATGTTTGTTACTGGGTCGATGTAGCTTAGAACTGGGAAGGAACCCAACCAAGTGCGGCCATTTTGGCTGCAACTGTGAAATATAAAAGGCAAAGACCCCCCTCCAACAGCCCCTGTTTTGGTGACTACATGGAAATTGGCAACTCACAAAAAGCGACTTGCCATTGTCATCTTCTGCACTATATTTTCAACTTTCCAATCCCATCCCTGGTGGACTCCACAACTTCACCAGATCCACCTTTGCTTATCTTTTTAAAGATCAGCCAAGATTGCTAGGTGCTGCTGTGGGCGCGCATTATGTAGGGATTTAATTAAAGAAAAAGAAAGCAGTGCCCCACTTCTACTTGGATATTTTCCTCATTCTTTAAATTTACATGTGCTGTTCTGTCACCAGGAAGAGCAAAATGTGAAAGCCTTGTTAGCTCCTCATTTATCTGACAGATCAAAGAGAATCTGTCAGTGCTGCAAAAGGTTGTGTCATTTCTCTATGGAAAGGAAGGAAGGAAGACTTAGAGCTATATTCCTATTTTCCATCTCCACTGCCCACATTTCACTTGCAAGATTGATGTCAGCTTTGCAAGGTAGTCCAGACAGGAAGCACCCCCAGATGATTTAATTCTACTGCATTGTAAGGTTACACTAACTCAGTGTTGTCCAAACTTGGCCACTTTAAGATGAGTGGACTTCATGCTGGCTGGGGAATTCTGGGAGTTGAAGTCCACTCATCTTAATGTGGCCAAGTTTGGACAACACTGCACTAACAGAATCTTGCAAGTCTAAGTACATTTCTCCCCCTTCACCTTTGCAGCCCAAGAAACTAGGAAAGATCCTTTCTGAGACACTTGCCACATCCACATTCCTGCTGCAGGCTAAGCTGCCTCTTATCCGACCATTCCCCTGGCGGCAGCTTTTCCCCCATCTCCCGAGATCATTCCCACGTAACATTACAGTTCAAATACCTTCACCTGTTTTGAGTGCCCCCAGTGAGATACGTTCACAAGTATATTTATTGTAAATTACCAGTATTAAAACGTTCTGTTCCATTGACTCATGTTTCCATAGAAACCATGCTTAATAGGTTGCCATGCTCTGATTCCCAAGTGGCAATACTGCAGTCTGGACAAGTACAGGACAAAAATAGGTGCACTCAAAGAGCCCAATTATATGAAACATTCTGGATTCAAAAGCTCAGATCTCTTCCAATTCTCAGAGGCTCTTTATGTACTAGCAAAGTATATTGTATGTGCTTTGGATTAGCATACCTTGGAGAAAGTATGCCAATGGAAAATCTATGGTGAACTCATTTTGCATATGGGTTAATCTCAAACATCTCCTTTTGTCACAAGATAACTTAATGCTATTTGGGTATAAAACTTTCCTTCACTGTCATGTGAAGTCTTACTGTGTCCACATGTACTGCCTATGACTGTAACTGTGGGATGCTGGTTTCTTCTGTCTCATTGGTGCAGAGTTATGTCAGTATCACACCCTATGTTCAATATCACCAGAATAAATCAGGCAAACCAAGATAACATGTACCATTTACTGGCTTACAGAGCAGTTTACAGACGAATTGCAAAATTCAGATTTTTCTGATACAGAATTTGGATTCTTGGTTTTAAAGCTCAGATTATGTACAAGTTAGGTAGCAAATTGCAGGATAGATATACCATATTCCACATTTTGTTTATTACTAGTATTAATTTTTGCCTTACCAATACATCCTACAGATGGAAAAGAAATTGAGGAAATATGTTTTCATAGGTCTGCACTGATTTGTGGGTTTAAAGAGTTGCAATTATTAAGACAAAATATGGTATCAATTTACCCTTTATTTCCCACCAGTGTTCACCTGTCATTTTATATTATCATTTTTTAGGGTCTCTTTAATGATGTCTCCCCTTATGTTTCCCTCAAATTCTCCAGTGTTCACTTCAAATGATTGATGAAGGACTAAAAAAAAAAAAAAAAACTCTTGAATGTTTTCAAATCAAATACAATTCATACACATGCATATATAAGAAAGGATGGTTAAAATAAAGAATTGTGTGTTTCCCAGAAATTCAAAGGCCCATTGGCATTGCAGTAGCTCAGATCTCAGAGCGGCTTTTGTGCAATCTAATAACATTTTTACCCTTGAAAAGGAAAAAAAAAATCAACAAAGTTATCCGTAAAACGATTGCAAGTTTACTTGTTGCTTAGAGCATCTACAGATCTGTAGCCATTGCAAAATTAAAAACTATGTGTTGAAATTATATATTGCATATTAAAATGGCAGGCTGATGGATGTATATTTCTTCAAAATTATTTCACTCCGGGATAGTTCCTTTATTTTTTAAAATGTTATTTAATAAATTAAACTTGAGGCAGAAATGGGGGAATACAACTTGGATGATTTGCTTGAATCTCTTAGCAGCATTTGATTTAATCAGTTATGTTATTCTTCTGAGTTGATATCCCAATGTCAGCATGAAGAGCACCAGTTTGTGGTAGCCAAAGCAGAACAAGAGGATTGTTTGCTGGCTTTTTGGCCCTTCACATGAAAAATCTGCTTTGATATACATCAGATCTCTTGGGTCCCTAAATAATTGCATCTGAATGATGATTTAAACAAAGTAAAGACAGTACTGATTTTCAGCTCTCTTTAGAACTTGATGGGTTTGGGCAATGTTGAATTCAAAGCCTATCATGTTCATACTGGAAGCGAATGATTGAGTGAGCTATATTATTTGTGACTGGGCACTTACTGGTGGAATGCTAGTTATTAATATGCATAAACTTGCCGAAGCTGTATTCCATTTGAAAGTAGTCAGATTCTGTTCTGTTTCTAAGCAAAGGTTGTGCTTTATTCATTTACCAGTGATGTGATATGGTCTAAGGCTGTCTGCAGAATTTTTCTTTATGTGGACCAGCAAAAGGATTCTCACTTACCATTCCAGTACATTGTCTCAAGACTTGTTTCACTGGCTTGATACAACCATGTGCGTTTATGATTAGGCCATTAGTCTCTCATTCCTTCACAGAGAAACCTCTGGGCATTCATCTTTATTTATATGGACTTTATTAAAAATGAATGTCACCATATATTAGTGTCCGTTTCACATTAAAACACATTGCTGTATGTAATTTATCCTAATAGATTATAATTTTATATTATTTTCACCAACTTGCACATTGTGTGGATTTTTTTTTAGAAACACCCATTTTCATACTGCATTTTTGACTGGACAATTCCTTAACAGAATTTGGATATGCATGAACTGGAGTAATAATTTACACCCATTGATTGAAAAGTGCATAACTAGGAAAGATAGCATTAAAATAGAACTACGTTAGTTTCTTTCTCAGACTTGGATAACATAAGTGCACTGATACTTATGCTAGAGAGTAGGAAAAATAAAGTAAGCTTATTTTTTATTTTACTCATTTTTATTTTTTTTTGCATGTCTTTGTTCCTGTATGCAGAATATACTTGTAAAACTTTCAGACTTAAATCCTTCATTAAATCCTTGAGAATTCTTCATTGGCTTATCAGCTAATGATTCCCCATACTCTGCGAGTGCAATTGCAGATCTGAGGTTAGCATCACCAAGTTCAGTTTTGTCAAAGCTTCATGAAAGCAAAGCTGCTTTCTGAAGGAATTTGGCTCCTTTGTTTGTAAGAAATCTGGATGGGTTCAACCTTACTGGTTCCAGCAGGCCTTGGGAGTTACAGCATTTTAATGTTGCTCCCTCCACTATGGAACATTTGTCTTGTTTGTTGTTTAGTCGTTAAGTCGTGTCCGACTCTTCGTGACCCCATGAACCATATTGCGCCAGGGCTTCCTGTCCTTCCCTGCCTCCCTGAGTTTGCTCAGTTTCATGCTCATTGCTTCAGTGATGCTATCTAACCATCTCATCCTCTGCCATCCTCTTCTCCTTTTGATCTTTCCCAGCATCAGGGTCTTCTCCAAAGAGATCTCTCTTTGCATTAGGTGACCAAAGTATCTGAGCTTGAGCTTCATTATCAATCCTTCCAATGAGCAATCAGGGTTGATTTCCTTTCAGATTGACTGGTTTGACCTCCTAGCAGTCCAGGGGACTCTCAAGAGCCTTCTCCAGCACCACAGTTCAAAGGCATCAATTCTTCGGCGCTCAGCCTTCTTTATGGTCCAGCTCTCACAGCCATACATTACTACTGGAAAAACCATAGCTTTGACTATGCGGATCTTTGTCGGCAAGGTGACGTCTCTGCTTTTTAATATGCTATCTAGGCTTGCCATAGCTTTCCTCCCAAGGAGCAAGCGTCTTTTAATTTCATGGCTACAGTCTCCATCTGCGGTGATCTTGGAGCCCAAATAAATGAAGTCTGTTACTGCTTCCATTTCTACCCCTTCTATTTGCCAGGAATTGATGGGTCCAGATGCCATGATCTTAGTTTTTTTAATGTTGAGTTTCAAGCCAGCTTTTGCACTCTCCTCTTTCACCCTCATCAAGAGGCTCTTTAGTTCTTCTTCACTTTCTGCCATTAGGGTGGTATCGTCTGCATATCTGAGGTTGTTGATGATTCTCCCTGCAATCTGAATTCCGGCTTGTGATTCTTCCAGCCTGGCATTTCTCATGATGTACTCTGCATATAGGTTAAATAAGCAGGGTGACAGTATACAGCCTTGTCGTACACCTTTCCCTATTTTGAACCAATCGGTTGTTCCATGACCGGTTCTAACTGTTGCTTCTTGGCCCACATACAGATTTCTCAGGAGACAGGTAAGGTGGTCTGGTACTCCCATCTCTTTAAGAATTTGCCACAGTTTGTTGTGATCCACACAATCAAAGGCTTTTGCATAGTCAATGAAGCAGAAGTAGATATTTTTCTGGAACTCTCGTGCTTTCTCCATGATCCAGCGAATGTTGGTGATTTGATCTCTAGTTCCTCTGCCTCTTCGAAACCCAGCTTGTACATCCGGTAGTTCTCGGTTCATGTATTGCTGAAGCCTAGCTTGTAGGATTTTGAGCATAAACTTGCTAGCATGTGAAATGAGTGCAATTGTGTGATAGTTTGAGCATTCTTTGGCATTGCCCTTCTTTGGAATTGGAACATAAACTGACCTTTTCCAATCGCGTGGCCACTGTTGCGTTTTCCAAACTTGCTGGCATATTGAGTGCAGCATTTTAACACCATTGTCTTTAAGTATTTTAAATAACTCAGCTGGAATACTGTCATCTCCACTAGCTTTGTTGTTAGCAATGCTTCCTAAGGCCCACTTGACTTCACTCTCTAGGATGTCTGGCTCAAGGTCAGTGATCACACCAGCGTGGACATCAGGGACATTAAGATCTTTCTTGTATAGTTCTTCTGTGTATTCTTGCCACCTCTTCTTAATCTCTTCTGCTTCTGTTAGGTCCCTGCCTTTTTTGTCCTTTATCATGCCCATCTTTGCACTAAACGTTCCTTTCATATCTCCAATTTTCTTGTAGAGATCTCTAGTCTTCCCCATTCTATTGTTTTCCTCGATTTCTTTGCATTGTTCATTTAAGAAGGCCTTCTTATCTCTCCTTGCTATTCTCTGGAAATCTGCATTCAGTTGCTTATATCTTTCCCTTTCACCCTTGCTTTTCGCATTCCTTCTTTCCACAGCTATTTGTAAAGCCTCATCAGACAGTCATTTTGCTTTCTTGCATTTCTTTTTCTTTGGGATGGTTTTAGTTGCTGCCTCCTGTACAATGTTACGGACCTCCGTCCATAGTTCTTCAGGCACTCTGTCTACCAAATCTAATCCTCTAAATCTATTCATCACCTTCACTGTGTACTCACAAGGAATATGATCTAAGTCATACCTGAGTGGTCTAGTAGTTTTCCCTACATTCTTCAATTTAAGCCTAAATTTTGCGGTAAGACGCTCATGATCTGAGCCACAGTCAGCTCCTGGTCTTGTTTTTGCTGTCTGTATAGAGCTTCTCCATCTTTGGCTGCAAAGTATATAATCAATCTGGTTTCGGTATTGACCATCTGGTGATGTCCATGTGTAGAGTCGTCTCTTGTGTTGTTGGAAAAGAGTGTTTGCTATGACTAGCTTGTTCTCTTGACAGAACTCTATTAGCCTTTGCCCTGCTTCATTTTGTACTCCAAGGCCAAACTTGCCTGTTATTCCGATTACTCCTTGACTTCCTACTTTAGCATTCCAATCCCCTATGATGAAAAGGACATCTTTTTGGTGCTAGTTCTAGAAGGTGTTGTAGGTCTTCATAGAAGCGGACAACTTCAGCTTCTTCAGCATCAGTGTTTGGGGCATAGACTTGGATGACTGTGATATTGAATGGTTTGCCTTGGATACGCACTGAGATCATTCTGTCATTTTTGAGGTTGTACCCCATTACTGCCTTTCCCACTCTCTTATTGACTATGAGTGCAACTCCATTTCTTCTAAGGGTTTCTTGCCCACAGTAGTAGATATAATGGTCACCCGAATTAAATTCACCCATTCCCGTTCATTTCAGTTCACTGATTCCCAAGTTGTCGATGTTCAATCTTGTCATCTCATGTTTGACCACATCCAGTTTGCCTTGGTTCATAGATCTTACATTCCAGGTACCTATACAATATTGTTCTTTACAGCATCGGACCTTCTTTTCGCTTCCAGATACATCCACAACTGAACATCCTTTCGGCTTTGGCCCAGCCGCTTCACTCTTTCTGGAGCTACTTGGAAATGCCCTCCGCTCTTCCCCAGTAGCATATTGGACACCTTCCGACCTGAGGGGCTCATCTTCTGGCGTCATATCTTTTAGCCTTTTAACATTGTCCATGGGGTTTTCTTGGCAAGGATACTGGAGTGGGTTGCCATTTCCTTCTCCAGTGGACCACATTTTGTCAGAACTCTCTGTCATGACCTGTCCGTCTTGGGTGGCCCTGCACGGTATAGCTCATGGCTTCACTAAGTTACACAAGCCTCTTCACCACAACAAGGCAGTGATCCATGAAGGGGAACATTTGTCTAATGTAATGGATGTTCTTGGTGTTTATATACTGTGCAGAGAGAGATGTACTTTGTTTTTCATATTATAATTTTGCTTTGTTTTTTTAACCTGATTTACAGTTGTCAGATATATACACTCCTCAGAATCATAAGGACTGGAGCAGTAAATAAGACCAATAAATAACTGAAACAAGACAACTATGTTGCTTCATGTTGCTCTGCTTTGTCACACCTCTCAGCCTTCTGTTGGAGAAGGTTAGTAGAAGCATTTCCAGGCTGGGCAACTTTGGGAAATGTTGGAAGAACCCCTAAAGATATGCCAAAGGCATATGGAACCCCCTTGGTTCATGCTGAAGGACTTCCAGGCTGAACAGCTTTGGAGCTTATTGAATCCCACAGCTGGAGCCACCCAGCCTGTAAGCAGTTTGGGCAACATTCAAAGTGTTTCAAAGTGAGGTTGACTGCTCTGTTGAGGTGAATTGCATCACCTTTTCTTTTTGATGAAGAGTTAATGTCACCTTCTTAGCACAAACCTCTGACAGATAATCTAACTCACTTTGCACTATCCTCCAAATTAGTGCATCAGTTCATGTCTATTGTGTGCATGTAGCACCTTGGCAGAAGGATATCTTTTACCAGTTTTGAGGCACATAAATCTATTCATGCAAGTTTTTGAAGAACAGAGGATGCAGTGGGAGAATAGCTATAAAGAACTGCTGCCTTCAAATGTGACTTGGGGGTTTTCCAAAGCCTCCTGGATAGTCACTGTGGGAAGAACTATGCTAAACTAGAAAGGCCTTAAGTCTGATCTAGAAGATATTTTCTTCTGGCATGGAGCTCATGTACAAAATGTCTTGCATGCTGACAGCCAATTCAACAGAAATACTAAATCTGACCATCACATTCTTTATTAGTTTAAACCAAAAAAGGAAAATGCATATTTCACAAAACCCTACAGAGCGGGAACATTCAGTTAAGAATGTGAAACTACTTTCAACAGATAACAGGAAAGAGAGAAAAAAAGTTTTTTCTCCAGCTGGAAATGGGCACTCAAAAAGAAAGAAAAGCAATGATCACTCTGTTTTAAAGTTAGTTGATTTTGCTGCTTACTTGGAAGAGAATTTTGCCTGCAGTCTAGGTTCCAGTTAGACCAGTTAAACTGCTGGCAGATGAGCTTCTGTATAAAATGTAAGTGAATTCAAAATCATTCCTAGAGAAGAAGGGAAACCTTATTCTTTATGACACATTAATGCCACTTTTAATGGCATCTACTGATTCTCTTTTCATCCTTTAACTTTTAAAGCCCCAAATGAGATTTCCCTACAACAGTATTGAATTACTGCTTCCATAATCCTTAGACAACATGTTGGCTGAAGATCATGAGAGTTGTTATCCAATACATCTGGAGGGCATCAAGTTGTGTAAGGCTGCCCTGGACAGTTTGTGATCAGAGTATTTAAAAGACAGTTTTCTTCCATGTGAATCTGTGATCACCTGGGGTACCAAGTAGAGAAGGCACTGGCGTACCTCTTTTGAGCTACTTCAGAGCTTTCTGAGGTGTGGTGTGAGCTATATGATTATGTTGGACATGCATCCCAATGTAATTAAGAAGTTTTAATGTAAACACAGATAAAATGAACATAAGTTTTTATAGCTGACTCAGAAATAGGGGGTCATTTGGACACAGACCCAAATGTGCACTGAGGTTATTATTCCTCTGCACTACAGTGCTTTCAATAATAAATCTTGAAAGGGGTAAGATAAAGGACCTTGCAGCATAAAGGAGAAGAGCAATTATTTGGGAAAGGAAGTCCTTCCATATTACTGCTTTCATTTGGACTGAACACCACCTGAGAATTATTGATCTGATGTCAAGATGCAGTCAGATCTCATTGGCCACCAGTTATAATTTACAATGGTTGTCCAAAATGAAGGCAGGAAGCTTTTCCTTAACAGTAAATTATCTAAATTATCCTGTGATTTATCTGAAGGTGATGTGTGTGTCATCCCTTAGCCAATTTATACTACACTTCCAAGGAGTACATATCAGATTTCACAGATATGACTGCCCAGTTTCTGTTATGACATCAGAGCAATTATTCCATCTTCAGCTCCAGAGCCTTCTTGGGACTTCAGAATAGATAAGCCAATTCTATCAACAGAGAGAACAGGTACAGTAGGCAGAGCTCAAGGAGGAGAATGCAAATATAAAGCAATTAGAGAGTACCAAATGAACATAATGATTGAATCAGATGAGGGCAGTGTTTCTCAACCTTGGCAGCTTGAAGATGTGTGGACTTCAACTCCCAGAATTCCCCAGCCAGACATGGCTGGGGAATTCTGGGAATTGAGGTCCACACATCTTCAAGTTGCCAAGGTTGAGAAACACTGGATTACTGCATCACTTTCTTCATCATGGTATCCTCAATTTTGCCTTGCTGAGATCAAAGCAATGTAAGTTGTAATTCTAACAGTTCAAATCATCACACCATTGAGGGGAGCCCAGCCCCAGACTCCCATTTCTTTGGCAAATCTTTCTTTACCAGCAGGTGGCAAAGAAAGAAGGAAGATTTGTTTGCATTATTTACTGCAGCCTCATGGGTGATTGCATTTGCAGGCTTCCCAGATTAGGATCATCCCCCAACCATGTGAGATGTAAGACATCAACATTCATATACATTTGCCAGGATTGTCATCACTTGTATATAGTTTCATCCACCAAGCGTGGATACTTTTGGAACCAGGTTGTTTTTTGTATGATTATGCAGCTCTTTCTTTGAAACTGGATTCTGCCGCTAAGGGAAAGCAAACCCGTTTCCTGAATCCTACAAAGGGAACATGGTATGTATCTATCCCCATTGATACATGCATCCAATAAAGCAGAAGTTTCTTGGGGAGTTTTTCCCTTAATAGTAGCAGCTGCCAAATATCTCACTGTTTCCTCTAGCCTTGCCCAACTCTGCCATATGTGATTCATTTCTCCTGCAATTTCTCGTCTTCCTATTTTTATTCTAAAGAACGTGAACATTTGACATCAGACACTAATGATGATAAAGATCTTTTCCCATGGACTTAAATTGTGCTTATAATTTATCATCCCAAAGAAGCATCCCAAATGCCATACTAACTGTCCCACAAAAGTGCCATGTGATTTCTTCCCTTCCCTACAAGTGACAAGCTGTCCTAACAAAACATCATCTGTTTCATTCATCTGAAGAAAAGGCACATTTGCCAAATCTGATTTTACTCAGTTTCTCATTTTCTGAATCTCATTTCACCCAATTTCTGCATCAGTTTGTGAATTTGCTAAAAACAAAAGTCACATAAAAAATCAGTACACATTTCTTCAAGTACATATATCCTAATTTACACATTTCAATATACACTCTTTCTAGTAAAACATTTAGCCAACTGTTGTTCTTACTATTAGGTATGTTTGTGTCTATTTCCCTCCAATATACCACAACTGGGGACTACAACTTGCTTCCCCTACTAGCTGGAGAGCCATAAGATGCCTTCTGGTATCACGAGAAAGGACGAAGGCAATATTTTACAACCTGATTTGGACCTTTAGGGTAGTTTGGACTGTGAATGGGAGTCAGGGGCCTTCAAGAAACAAATCATTTGATTTTCCATGTTTAACCTCCCCATTCCTCCAAACAGTGTATTGTGTATTTCTTAGAACATCAATCTATCACTGGAGGATCAGGAGATCTATATGAGCTTTCTCTAGTCATCTAAATGGAGATTTAATCTGTTTTGAGCCATGGGATAAATTGTCTCTGGGCATATATGTTATGCAGCCTTTCTTGCAGGGCAGATGGCAAGGACCAGAGTTTATTATGCCTGAGTTGTTTATCAGTCAGTTTTCAATAATCCACCAGAGACTTATAGAAGTTCACAATTCAGTGTGATTCTCATGAATTCCCACCACTTGTATATGTGTACACACACACACACAAACACACACACACATTCCAAGTCTGCTCATTCTACTTTCTAGCACTGTGGAAGGATGTCCTTCAAATAGCTATTCTGGATCTTGGATAGCAAACTATTTTTTAAAGAAGTGGTGAAACTTAGAATTTTTAATGAGAAAATTCCAAGAGCTGATGGGAATTGTATAAAGCCAGCATGAACTAAAAAGAGTAAGTGTTGAGAGTAATTATAAGTAGTATGGCCATTTCCAAGTAACAAGCAGCCTCTGTTCCCAAGATTTTTAACTAGGGCTTTGTGTAATTCTATTTCAATAGTTTGAACAAAGCCAGAAAAGTCACATGTTGTAAATACATAAAGCAAGAGACTAATGCATAGTAAACGAAGGGAAAATCTATATGGAAAAATGAGCAAATACAATCACTGGATAGAAAGTTACCACATGGTGGTAATTAGGGGACATATAGGTTACACTGTGTGCGATTTCTTCATGTGCTCCAGATACATGATTTTGTTTATAAGGCTCAATGGCTTTGCAGTAGCACACCCATACACCCTTTCATTCATTTTAAATTAATAACACCCCATTAAAATTGGCTAGTCCTGTAGATTACACTATGCTTAGGCAGATAAGAGACTTTTTAAAAAAATTTCAGACGTTTGAAATTTTAGTTTTTGAAATCATACTTTCTCGGAGGATAAGACATTAAATCATGTTTATATGGCACATGAGCTTCTCCTAGCTTCACCATCCAGGGCCCTCAAATGAAAATGAATGCAAATTTAGAACTCTGAACTTCCTGTGTATTAGTAGAAATAGGAGAATCAATCTTCCCAGAGATTTAGTGCATAAAGATATGCATCTTGCTTTAAGCCATGGATAGGGGACATGTGGTCCTTCAGATGTTGTTTGACCATGGCCATGGTGGCTGAGGCTGTTAGGAGTTACAGCCCCAAATCTCTGGGAGGCCTAGAGAAGGTGGCACCTCAGCATACATTTCCTTTAGTTGTGTTTTATCTGACAGATCAGCATCCAATCTAAATTAAAGTTCTCTGCGTATGCTTTCTGCAAAGAGAGGACTCTTTAGAAAAGACCCTGATGCTGGGAAAGATTGAAGGCAAAAGGAGAAGAGGATGGCAGAGGATGAGATGGTTAGATAGCATCACTGAGCAATGAGCATGAAACTGAGCAAACTCAGGGAGGCAGTGAAGGACAGGAAGGCCTGGCGTGATATGGTTCATGGGGTCATGAAGAGTCAGACACGACAACGACTGAACAACAACAAAGGGTATGCTTTCATATGAACAGTATGGTATGATGTTATGGTCATTATTATTTTAAATTGTATTAATTTATTTACCACAAATCTATATCCTACCTTTCTGCCTATGCACTTCAAGTAGCTAACAGTTTAAAATAATGTGTCTTAATATAAGTGATCTACTATTAAGTAGAATAGGAAAAGGTATTCAGATGCCATGATGAATACAAAGATCAGAATAGTGCAAGCAATGGTATTCCCTGTGACACTCTATAGAAGCGAAAGTTGGACTTTGAAGAAGCAGGATAAGAACAGTATTGATGCTTTTGAATTTTGGTACTGGAGAAACTCCTGAGAGTAGCATGGACAGCCAAGAAAACAAACAAATGGTTGATTGAACAAATTAACCTAAAGTTCTCACTCTAGGCACAAATGACCAGGTTCAATTATCCCACTTTGTTCGTATTATATGAAGACCTAGCTGTCTGAAGAAGGCTCTAATCCTGGGAAAAGGGTAAGGAAAGAGAAGAGGACAACCAGCAACAAGGTGGATGGACTCAGTTATAGTGGCAATGAGTGCACCATTAGAAGATCTGGAGGACCAGGTTATTGACAGATCATCACGGAGAAAATCTGTCTACATAGTTGGTAAGAGTTGGACCTGTCCCAAACCTGGTCCTTCCGATGCTGTACCATTGCTGCTGTAATTGAACCCATCCACCTTGCTATTGATTGTTGTCTTTTTCTCTTTCCTTTCACCTCTCCCAGCATTATAGACTTTTTCAGAGAGCTAGGCCTTCCCATAATGTGTCTGAAGAATGATGTGATTGATAAATGAGTGAACTGATAAATGAGGGAAGCAGGAAGAAGTACCCCCAATGCTCCTCACAACTCTTGATTTGCACATGTGACCTGTCAGTTGGGCTATTTCTGAGTACAGAACTGATGCTCTTTGGAAAGGACACTAGTTGACAGGTTGCAAGCATGGATGAGGGGTACCAGATGAAGGAGGAGGAGCTCAGGCTCTATCTTTCTCACACTCTTATTTGCCACTTCCTCTCTTATTTTTTTTCTCTCTTTTTCTCACCCGCACTCACTCGCTTGCTCTTTCTGCCCCTGTAGAGAATGAGGGAGGTGCTCTTGACAGAAATATGCAAGAACCATTTCCTAGGCAATGGGGGCTGAAGCATCCTTTAAGCCCTGGGGTACAAGATAATATTTGGAAGCAGCTCAGGCAAACCCCTCCCTGATTCACTGAAGTATAAGAAAAAGGGGAGGTAAAGCACAGTCAGACTTGCAAAATGTTGTTTTTAAAGCCTATCTCAATAAAGTGTAGTTCTGGTCTTCCTGTGGAATTGATTTTCTGGTCTGGTCTAAATAGAAGGGCTGACAGCTCCTTTCATTTTCTCATGCTCTCTTTTGACCTTTCTCTCACTCTTGTCTTGCTCACTCATTCTCTCTCTCACTCTGTCTTGCTTTCTTGCTCCCTCTTGCTCTGTCTCACTTTCTCCCACCTCACTCCATGCCCCTAGATACCTATCTGTCAGCCAGGCTCTTATTAGATATGGAATTAGCACTTCTTCAGAAGAGCACTAGACATGTGTTCTGATATAGCCTGACTGACAGGTCACATTCAACAAGAAAGGTTTTGAGGGGCATTATGAGAGCTCCTTGCTGCTTCATCATACGTTTTGGTCACCCATCAGTTGATTAAGAGGAACAGAAGAGGGCATATTGTGAAGCAGGAGGGAGTGCCCCATGCCTTTGACTCCCCTTCCTCCATGCCTCACCAGAGATGCAGAGAACTTGCAAGGAGTATGGGGGCACTCTCTCCCATTTCACGTGCCTTTCCTCTGTGTCTGGATCCTGTCAGTTGGACTATTTGGGCCCTTTTCAAAGAGCACTTGATTATTGTCCAGAAATAGCTCTAGTGACTGATCATAGGCATGGAGCAACTCCACACCTGTGACTTGTCATTCAGGCAGTGAATGGTGGCCAAACCTTTTGTCCCAGGCACCTGCTTACACTCACCCAACCCCACCACATAACACACTATGAGAACCAGGTAATAAATAAATAAATGAATGAATGAAGCCTAGGGAATTCACCAATTACTTTCCTTAAAACTATGAGGAGAGCACCAGTTGCTATTCTCATTCCTGAGGCAGACTAGGGCTTGGTGTAATTATAATTATTTTAATTCAATTATTAATTGAATTATGATTATAATTGAATTATAACATCTTATAAAAAGATTCTTGGTCATGTAATAGGAAAGTTTATGTATCGTGGGAATCTGCAATATTAAATGGTTGATGCACTTTTTCTTCAAATGTGTGTGTGGGGGTGTGTGAGCAGAGATTAAAATCATGTGTGTGTATCATAAAGCAGAAATTAAAATAGACTAGTCTCTTACTGATACACATGTCCCTATTTAACATTACATATTTCTCAGTCTTGTTGTTTTCCCTTTAATGGCTTTTTCCATTCCGCCTAAAATTTTGGGGCCAAATCCTATAGACTTTTTTTGCCCTATTAAGTTCTAAATATTGCTGTTCTTAAAACCAAACCTTGAAGCTGACAGCTTCTGATCCTCCTTCTTCACAGATGTGTAGTTTTTGGTTTTCATCAGTCCTTTTTTGAGTTTCCCCCTTTTATTCTTCTTTTTTTTTAGCTTAAAATTTACAGCCAACTTTGATTTCCATCAGACTTTTCATTTCTTGAAGACTTTTCATCAGTTCTGCATTTTGGGCTGAGTCCAGTAACCTTGTCTCTTATTTTTGGTGGTGTCAATTAACAAGCTTTTGATCGACAGCTCTTTTGGGTTAGCAAAGTGTGCAGTGCAAAAGATGTTTAAAAAGAAAGCAACACACAACACAACAGCTAACTGCCTAAACAGAGCAAAGAGGAGGAAAATTCAGGCAGAGGCAGGTAGGTGAACACTAAGTAAATGGCATACGGAAGTCCCCACTGCATATACAAATGAGCCAAGCATCTCTTTCTTAGGGTCATTTACAGTATGATCCTAAGATTGTTAGTGGGATTTGCTCCCTTATAAACATGGCTGGGACTGCCTCTTTAAACATTCCATTTGGGAGAGGGGCTTAAAAGTAACACAATGCCTTCCTTCTTCCCTTCCTCCCTTCCTCCCTTCCTTCCTTGTTAAAACTAATTTAGTATTTCTATTACAATTCTATTACAGGCTTTAGTTTTTCTGGAAATGTCCATGCTAGCTAGGAAATTATGGGAAATGTAATTTATCATATTTGGAGGGAGGCAGATTTGGGGAGATACAGTTAGAATGCTATCTGTCTGTCTGTCTGTCTGTCTGTCTGTCTGTCTGTCTGTCTGTCTGTCATCTATCTATCATATTGGTATGCCACCTGACTCCCAACAACTCTGGGTGCTTGAATCTAATTTGATTGGATCAAGTCCATCTATTTGTTGATTTCACTTGCATTTCTTATTTGTCCTCATTCTCATTCTTCTTAATTAGATACAATAGTGTTGTGTGGATATTGTTTACCACCAATGAAGAAGATGTAAAGAAAAGGAAAGGAAAACATAAACATTAAATGCTTTGCTTCTTTGTCAAAAATAAGCAAAGGGACCAGGTTATTATAGTCAGGAGGAGATGTTATTGCAGTATCTCCAAAGTGAAGATACAAATCAGTCCATGTAAGCCTGCATCAAGAGATTACCCAAGGCTAATGGGAGTCCCTTCCTTTATTTATCAGTCAGCATTAAAGGTTCAGAGAATGTCACCGCAAGTGTGTCTGTGTGTGTGCCTTTGAGTCAGTGTTGACTTCTGATGACTGCCTGGACAAGTCCCTGCAGTTTTCTTGGCAAGACCTCAGAAACAGTTTACCATTCCCTCCTTACTGGGGCTGAGTGAGAGTGACTGGCCCAACCCATCCAGCTGGCTTTGTGCCTAAGGTAGGACTAGAACTCATGGTCTCCTGGTTTCTAGCCTGGTACCTTAACCGCTACACCAAACTGGCTCCACCACTACAAGTGCATAAGCAGTGAAACATATCGGAAAGATGCAACAGAGCAAGTGCAAAGCAGAAATGTTTTGAACAGCCTGGCAAGTGATGACAGGCATGGGATCTCCAAAGGAAGGTATGAGTGAATCAAGTGTTATATGAACCATTTGATGAATAGGATTGCAATTAACTTTAAAAACAGATCTTTATCAATGCTACATTGATAAAGAGAAAGATGCCTCAGTATTGTCATGGAGTTAAAGCACTATTGTGCATGGTGAAAATGCACATTTAAAATTGTGGCTCCCTCAGCATTCTCATAGGAGTGGCAGAAAAGCAGCAGCCACATAATGGTTCCCCTAGAGAATCAGGATCTTGTAGGTCCCGATGCTTTGCAGCTGGAAGCAATGCATCTGCTTGAGTGATGTTCCAGACCTCTGTCTGCTGACTGAAAGGACGGCTGCCTGCCAGCTGCCGGGCACAACCCCTCAATTTTCAGCAAAATCTGAAAAGTAGTTTTCAACCCGCTCTGAGTGAGATCATCCTGGAGGATAAGCAGGCTTGTTTTGCTATTCATTTGGGATGGCTTGAATCCCCAGTAAGTTGTGGTGTGGTAGGGCTTTTAGCCAAGAGTTATTCATTACCATGATCTAAATGGAATGAGAAGCTGAGGCGAACATGTTCAAGCACTGCTGTGACATCCTTGTCCTTTAATAAGGAATGTGTAAAGTAGGGCATCCAGGCAGTTTGCAGCTCATCGTACCCCCCACAACCTTCTCCCTCTTGTGGCCACTCTCTCCTGAATCCTCCACCTGTTCTTTCCTTTGAGATTTCCTCACCATGTTTCTCTTCTTTGCTTCTCTCTCCTTGTCTCTCCTTTCACCACACCACCTGACCACAAGGCCCCTCACCATCCCTCCCTCCCTCCCTCCCTCTTCATTCTTTTCTTTATTTCTCTCTACTTTCATAGAATCATAGATTGGAAGGGCCCTTAGAAGTTTTCTAGTCCAACTCCTTTCCCAGAGTAGGAATCCTCAGACCATCTCTGACAAATGGCTGTCGGACCTTCCAGTGATGGAGCACCCACAATTCCAGGAGGCTGGCTGCTCCACTGCTTAATAGCTCCTGTTCACAATCAGGAAATCCCTCCTTATTTTGAGTCTCTTACTCCTCCCATTAAAAATGCAAAGGCTCCTTTGAGATGATTGTATTGACTTCATAGATGCATACATTCAGGTATTTTTGGCAACAATATGGAAATAGTTTGCCATTGTTATTTTAGAAAATATTCTTTATTTCCCGATCTGTCCTACAGCTCTGGTATGCCTTGGAAACCTTCCATCCCAGGACTAATTTGACCCAACTTTATTTTACTTTCCATCTCAATAAAGTCAGCCTGAGATCAATACTGCCTATCTCAGAATCTGTCATTGATCCTTCCCAGGACAACTTCTCCTTGCATTTTCTCTGTTTTCCTTGTCTCCAGTTTTTCTTTGCTACTTTCCCCCAGCCCTTCCCAACCTTATTCATGGAATAATCATAAAATAAAACAAAAAAATAGCACAATGGTATAATCTTAATAAATACAGTGTAAAATAAAATAAATAAAATGGAAGCCCTGCCCATTTTACAACATGGCTCTCAACTTCCTATGCAAAGCCGAGTGTGGTCTTCAAGCTAACAGAAGTTATGCTCTATTGAAAAATTGGAGCTTGGTTAGACAGCTTACTTGCCATTTTCCTTGTGGTCTTTTGCTGGCTTGTATAATTGGTTGCCTTCTGTCTCTGATGGGGACTTATGGCAAATTTTCAAAATAACCTATTCTGGTACAGAATGTTTAACTATAAAGAAGATGGGCATATTGTTGCCTTTCATATGATTTGGTAGGTCATGAGATCTGGTCATGTGATCTTGGAATTCTGGGGATGTAGCTCTGCATGACTCTACCAGGTTGGGAAGAATTGTCCAAAATGGTAAATGCAGGGTTCAAATCAGCACTGTAGCTTTGTGAGGTGAGTTTACCTGTGCTGTTCTTGAAGTAGATTTTTCTACCTGATTCCTCAATTAAAAATAAAAAAGTCACTTTATAATAAATAAAATGAATACAAAATTCAGTAACATTTGGAATAAGAAAAAATAACTAGGGCTATGCAAATCCTTTCAAAGCAGCTGTGTTGCTTTATATTAATAAATCTGTAATAAATCTATATCATCATCATCATCTCTATCTTGAAAAATAAATGAAGGCTACAGAGGGGTAAAGGGGGGGTGTCAAACTGGTGAAGGAAGGGATATTGCATCATGACACAAGCCCAGCACCTTCTCTACTTGTCTATCACAAACAGGGCTGGACCCTGCAGTGCAACATTGTAATGCTGCTTTCATCTTTCTGACAAAAGCTGTGAGAGCCTGTGGACACTGCTGGGTGATGCATGGTTACTTTGACAGTTTTTGCCAAAACTTTATTGGAAACTAATTAATATGGGCGGGAACTAAAAAAACAAGATCAGAAGTAATCATATTGATTCCTTGGAATGAAGCTCAAACCACTTATTAAGACCAGCAAATGCTTCTTTAACAGTTATCTTATTATCATTATTATTGTTAGTTGTACAGTCAGCCAGATGTTTAGACTGGATTTGGCATTTGTATCCACATGCCGCTTGACTCCCAGCAACTCTGGATGGTTTACAATTGTTAACTCAGGGCAGTGTAGTAGTAGTAGTAGTAGAAGTAATATACCAATAGTAGCTGTTCGTTACACCCTAGGTTTAACAGAAATAAACCATGGATTTGTTTTGTTCTATAAATAAAATTAGTCTTTCCAGTGATAAATTCCCTTTATGAAAGAGAAAGAGATGGAGAGTAACTATCTGAAGTTGCTCTAGCATTCCATCGTCCTTGAATAGCATTGTATGTTGAGAGTTTCTGGTATAGACAATACATCTCCACACCAGAAGCAACTGAAGGAGTGACCATTTTGAGGGCCACAATTCATAGTGCCATATTAGTAAAGGGACATAGGTAGACTGATGGGGGGAGGCAAATAAGTTCTGTATGGAAGAGTTAAAGAATCTGATTATGTTTTGCTTGGAGGAGACAAAATTAAGTTCTAGTCTGTTTTAGAGCTGCCATGTTGAAGAGGGAACGGACTTGTTCTCTATGGTCCCAGAGGGTATGACTAGAACTAAATGGTGGAAATTGCAGGATAATAGCTTTTGACTTCCATAAACATTCGAATAGAGTGCCTTGGCAGGTGGTAGGGCTTTTTCTTCCTGGGAGCACTTAAACAAAAGTTGTATAGCCATCTGTCAAATATGTTGGAGTTCCTTCTTGTATTGAACAGACTAAATGACTTCCATGGTTCATTCTATTTTTTTTATTCTGTAGTAAAATATATTCTTTTTGGCAAATATACCATATCTGCATAATCTTTTATAGGCCTTCTGAGTCAAAATACTGTATCCTTCATTAAGCAATCATATCAGGAGTGGGAAGGGAAGGAAATCAGTCCACAACAATACTGTTGAGGGGAGAGGAACAATTCAAAGAGGCAGCATTGCCTCGATAATAAAGTCTTCTTTAGTGGCTTGTCCTCCACAGCGCCTCATTGTTTGGACTGTCACTCAGTGGGATGGATGTGCTATAGATGTTAACCCCCTCCAGTCTTCAGCTCTGAATGCAGTCTACAGAAGGGAGAGGGAGAATCAAAGGATTATTGTTAACTGGACAAAAAGAGACAACATGTCTTGGGAAGCTAAAGAGATACATGCCCTGACTGAAGAAGGGGGTAGGGAGACAAGCCTGTCAAGCTTTATTAATGCTCTGAAATGGGATGGTTCACTTTCACTGACTTCTTTTCAGCTTCACAGCATCTTTGGATTAGAGACACTAGCAAGCAAATGGGCTGAATGGAGAGTAGCTGATAACTGAATGCATTAGGACTGTAGCTTGTAGCTGTCAACATGCACCCCGGCATAATGAAGAAACGTTACCATTATTTAGGATTTCACTGGCTGTTTGTTTCTGAAATTAGGTCAGAACAGCCTTCTCAAAACTGGGAAAAGCCACTCAATAGGAATTTAAGGAGTTGTAATGCTAACACATCTGGAAGATGTTGGGGAAGAAGAACTCAAAGCCTTATATTAGGATAGAGCAGAACGCAGGGATATGGGACTACTTGTTTTGTCCATGAATTGGAGACAAAGGCAAAAAAGTGGCTCTGGGGAAGAAGAAATGAACTAATTCATTCCATATGTTCTAGGATTTACATCTGGGCTGGTAAAGATTGTAGATTACAGCAATCTAATTTAGACCTCAAGCAAGTGGTTACAGCTGAGAACTGGAAATCACAACAGCATTTATTATTTATTTATTTAATGTATTCAGTTTAGACACTGCTCGACTCCAACTGACTCTGGGCAGTTCACAAACATTAACATAAAAACCAATACCAACCAAAACAAAGATGACATCCAGGCACAATATACAAACATAAAACAGAAATAACAAACACACCCAAGGGACATGAAAGGCTCATCATGTGATCCATCTCTGTGAGATCACATCCACATGCACATATGCACACACTGTATTTTCTGTATTTTTTAATTATGTCTCCCATCTCTCTATCTTCTATCTCTGAAATCTAAGGAAGAAACAGGACAGGCAGAAACAGAAGCAGTAGAAGACATTGGCATTTCAGAACCGCAATTGCTAGTTAAAGGTCAACGAATTAGGTCACTACTGCCTCGTTTTCTTTTCTCAGAACATAAAAAGCTATTATATTTCAATAACTAATTCTTATTGGTAAACCTCTAATACTGGAAGCATTATGAATTGAAATACCAATTTCTAGGGAGTAACAGCAGGAGAAGGCTATTGTACTCATGTTCTTCAGAGCTTTGTGTAGGTCTCCAACAGGCCATTGTGGCAACAGATCAGATATGCCTTTCTTCTGATCCATAAGGGTTGGGTTTGTTTGTTTAATGTTCTTATGTGTTTTTAAATTCCCTAAGCTGAAAGTCTGGTTCCTTTTCATGTACTGTCCAAATACAAAGTTTCTATCAGTCAAACCAACTGATCAATAAAGGCCTTGCAAAAGATAGATTCCTGGCTTATCAGCACCAGTAAGAACACATACCATGTAATCTCTGTGTGGGTCCATTTTTTGATACACATAAAATAAGTTAAGTCTTCTACAAGATATGCATCATAGACAAATCCCTGATATCTATCCAAACAGGGCAAATGCCTATGGCAGGGGTGTAAAACAGGTGGTCCATGGGCCACATGTGACTTGCCAGAATCTATTTACCCTGGAGTCCCCTCAGAGTAAGTAAGGAGAGAGAAAAAAGTTGGGGGCTTAGGGAGATTTTAAGGGGCAAAATGCATATTTAAGCCTCGCAAAAGATCAAGGAATCAATTGTATCTGTACCTGTAAATCTCCACCCACCCACATATTGGGCCCTCTTAGTACAGCCAATTTTGGAGTGTGCTTCATGGTACAGCCTTTCAGCCAACAAAGCTGCATACTCTTGGCCTATAAAGAGGAGCCTAGTAAATCAGTTGTGAGCTGAATTCCTGATAATATAGAGTTTTACTTGTGTGGAATTTATATGCATGTTCACCCTCTCATCCAGGCTATTAAAATTTATCTAAACTACAGTTATCCTAGTGATTGAGATTAAATCAGTTCAAAACTCAGTGCTGAGTACTTTTCATATCACACTATGTCTAAAATTCTAATTAAGTGATGATGTGGAATAAGGATTTTATTACAGCTCCTTTGAGTGTTCTTCTTATCTTCAGTGTGATTTCATTCTTTCTAACTCTGCCAAACTAAACAAAGATTCTTGTCTAAGAATCTTTCATAGCCTGCTATATATTGAATTATCAGGGCCCACATGAAAACCGCATGTGTGAAAATGCCATTTCTAAAGGATAGACTTAAGGTCAAATGTTCGTCTGAGGTCTCTGCTTCCTTCTCTTGTGTGCTCCACTGCAATGTTTATTGGTATTGATGTAGCCCCTCCAACAGAAGTGAGAGAACTGGAGTAATTTGTTCAAACCCTTTAATTCAACAGTTTCTATGCAAATGTTCCATTCACAGACATCTAGTTAGCTAGGATGTGTGGACTACCTTCGATCTGTCTTGAGGTGCTTGTTTTGCTGTGAGCTCTTCCACCTGTCCCATGCTTGCCACATAGCAGAGGTTCCCCATCAGTTGTGAGGATATGTTGTCACAAGGGAGTCTCCCTCTCATCACAACCCACTGCTGAATCAACCTGGTGTTCCAAGTTGAAAGTACATAGTATTTTCCATACTGTGCTGGCAGAAGACCTCCTATCCAGACATTCCAGGTCACAACAAGGAGGAGCAGTTGGAGACCAGCAATCTGTTGGGCTCCAGGTGGACAGCTGCAGAATCTCCCTCCCATGAAATTTGTTTTTTGTTTTTTTGTTTTTTGTTTGTTTTTGGTGGCTACCAGAGAGATCAGATGCCCTACTGGCACAGGTTGCTTCTTTCTGTGATTAAAATTGTTATTATTTTAAGTTGTTGTTTGGACATGGCTAATACATATGCCATGGCTAATACATGGCTAATACACATTTGATACATAAAAATAAAAGCATCACAACCCCCCCTTCACCAACATGCATAAGGGCTGACTTTCATTAAGGCATTGAAGAGCATAGATTCACGGACTGAGCAGCACCCTGGCTGCAATGCCATAGGGGCAGATGGAAGCCCACCTAGTGAAGGAGGAACTGGACAATGGCAGGGTGAGTGGCTGAAGGGGTGCAGGTCAAGCCAGGTCAAGCCAGCCAGGAGCTGCTGAAACACATTGCCAAGCATCAAAGTGCAGAGAAGAAGGAGCTTAAAGCCCAAGATGGCTTGGCAGGGTGCTTCGGTACAGCGGTGATAAATGGCAATATATAAATAAATATTGACCCTGCATTGTCGACAACTCCCCACACCCATAAAATATTCCAGCTGACCTCAGATGAAGGGATAGAGACCACCAGGAGTCCTGCAACTCTGCCCCACATGGGAATGATTGGCTGATTGTTTTTCCTAGATTATACTGGTCAGGAGGAAGAAGGATGGCAGAGATTCCACCCACGTGGCCCTGAAGCTACCTCATGTTCTAGAGTGGGCAGGCAGCAACATTGATCAAGATGCATTAAAGGTAGGCTGTGGGGGCAGCATTTTTCAAGCCGAGATCTCTTCCCCCTGACTCAAGGATGGGAAGAAAGCTCATTACCGTGGACAAGAGGAAGAGCCCTGAGCCTCCGTGTGGCAAAGGGCGTCACAGAAGCATGCTGAGAAACAGCTGAGGTGGGGCTCCTCTGCCTCAACCAGCCACTCAGCTTCTCTAACAGCTGCTGTTACCTAGTGAAGAAAAACAGTTGTTCTACCTTAACAAAGAGAAACAGGGCTTCACTTCTTTCCATGGCTTCGTTTTGAAGAGGTGCTTCAGGCAAAGCCTCAATGAAGTGAAGTGCCTTTCAAAAATCTGCACAGCCCTATTGACTAGCCCCATTCTCTCCCCAGGGCTACCTTTTCCTTCCTTTGTTCCCTTCTTTCTTTGTCTTTTCCCCTTGCTGATTAGATTGTGCTCTTTACTTCAGGTTAGGCAATATTTTGTTTTGTCTCTTATTAAACTTTATGATGCTTCAGTTGCATACAAAGATTAAATACTATAATATCATGATCACATTGCTCATAACAGAGTCTACAATAACATAAGACCCATTCCCACATGAAAGCTTAACCTCATTTTCACTTAACTGGGATAATTGTCTGAAGGAAGTACTGTTGCAGACAGAGTCAACAATGAAGCCACTGTATTCAGAAGCAACCTGTTTAAAGGAAATCCTGGAATTGTTAGTGAACTTATTCATAACATTTAACAAGTGTAACTCAGTAGTTGCTAGACCAAACAATCAAAAAAGTGGTGGTGGGAGAGCAACTTTGTTCTGTTTGTGGGAAAGGAATGCTTCTCTTAACTGATTTCCTGGGTTGACATTCCAGAGATGCCCAGTGACAAAGAATTTGGTGGTCAAATGTATCTTGAACTGAATGAGTTAGAGGTTTTATTTTGAGAACAATGTCTTTTATATATGTTAAGAAAGAAAAACTCCACATGTAGGATATTATGCTGAGGGAAATATTTGGTGAGAGATATCCTTAGGGCAGATTGCAAAAAGATATCTATGCTAGAATTTTTAACTCTTCAAGAGAAAGATTTGGTTGCTTATGTTTACTGTCTAAAGAGATATAAATGCTATTCACAATAACGTAAGATTTTCAACTTTGACAGAATTTTGATTCCCCCTGCTAAGAACTGAGTGGAATGTGAAAATCTGTTCATCCTGTCAAAGACATTGGTTCAATAGAATGGATAATTGCTATATTGTTAGACTTCTAAGGGTTGTATGCCAATCTGTTGAGCCTCCACGAGCCTCCATGTTCTTGGAAGCATTAGGAAGTTGGGGAGTCCTGTGAGATGTCCTCATGTGTTCATTGAGAGAGAGGGGTGCTTGCCTTGAGAAGAGGGAATGGATAACTAATAATGGGCAAAGATCATAGGCAGGGCTTGGAACATCTTTATCCATTTAGATTTACCAGAGGTGAATTCCATGCAAAAGATATAATATTCTAGGAAATACATTCCTTTTAAGAGTATTAATCTTGCCCCAAAGGGTAAGGTTTAGAGACTACATCTATCAAGATCCTCATTTTTGAACCTATGGATGACCTGTCCCATGAGTTTCATGTGGACATTAAAGGGAGGGGGAATTAATGCTGCAGAACCCAACAAGGGAGCAACTGCTGTATCTGGTGAACTGGAATCACCAGTTCAGGAGGAGTAGAACCAGTGTATGACCTTGTTGTGCAATTAACCTTGCAAGTGGCCCAAAGAATAACATGGCTGATAGTACTGAAGAGAGGTCTAAAAAGATCAGAAGGGCTACCCACCACCCATTCAGTTCCTGATGAACATAATCTACCAGAATGACCAATGTACTTTCCATCCTATGCCCTACCTGAACCCTGACTGTAAGGAGTCTAGATAATCCACTTCATTTAAGGCACTCAGCAGTTGCAACTTCCCCATATTTTCAGCAAATGGAAACAATTGTTGTCTAAAATGATTGGATCCAAGAAGGGATTGTTCAGAAGGGGCTGTGCTACTGCTTCTTTCAAGGCAGCTGGCACAGCCCCCTCCCCCTCCCCCCGATCCAGCTATTCATGCCCCCACAGGCTTTCTGAAAGAGCCAGGTGGGGCATCAATCTAGCCTGCAGCTGGCAGTGTTCATACTACTGGAAACTTGCCCTATCTCCTCAGAAGCGCAGGATGGAGTGCACTGCAGACTGCATGGCAAGAAGTTACCCCATTCACCTCCTCTGACCCAGCCTGTGCAGAATCCAGACCTCAGCAAACCTGAGCAATCTGATCAGCAAAGTATCGCGTAGACAAATCGTAGCAGGTGGTAGGGAGTTCATCTTGCGCCTTGTTCCCCAAAAGGAAGCTGGCTGCTCTAAATAAAGCTGCTGGAATGCACACTTTTTAAAGGAATGCTGGGTTTCATTTTTTTATTTATTATTTTAAGTAGTATTGTTTCTAATATGAACCTTTTATTTAATACTCTGCCCTCTCAACTGCCTTTTTAAACTACTCTGGGATCCTCTGGAAGCGTATTATAGAAATAAGATACATAAT
This sequence comes from Python bivittatus, assembly GCF_059951505.1. Taxonomy (NCBI): domain Eukaryota; kingdom Metazoa; phylum Chordata; class Lepidosauria; order Squamata; family Pythonidae; genus Python; species Python bivittatus. The sequence goes on along the minus strand of NW_028277030.1, from coordinate 115,331,408 downwards.
TTTATACTTAAACATACAAATGCATTTGCCTGGAAAATGTGTACAAAAATAGACACAAATGTAGTGCAAACTTACAAATGAAAAGAGTGTGTGTATGTGTGTGTGAGAGAGAGAGAGAGAATGAGAGAGAGACAGAGAGACAGAGAGACCAGAAGAAACTGAATATGGCAGAGGTCCTCGTCCTTAGCAGGATTTCTCCAAAATACACGTTTTTCTTATGTTACTTCTTGCCTCTCTTTCTTCTGTCTTCTTCCCATCTCCATTTTTAAGAACTGTGAGAAGGAAGGAATATGGAAGATGAAGAAAACAACTGTGCATTAGAATCAAGTTACAGAAGAAACTGTGGAATCAGATAGCCAGTAGCTCAGGATCACAGCCCAGGGCAAAAAGCCCATTTGACCATAGGACAGACTGCCCTTCTCTCTGTACAATATCTAAGGGAGATATGAGAGATGGTTTTAATTCATTCTTTAATTGTACACTAAGGAATTACATGTGCATGTGTATCTAGCAGAATCTATTTATCAGTATAAGTGATTTATAAGATATAGTCACCATAGTCCTCTCCCGATGTTCTGAGCATCAGTTCCCATCAGCCCCACCCAGTATGGCCAGTAGCAAGAAAGTATAAAGACTGTCATTCAAATGCAGAGAGAGAGGAAATTAGGTCACAGCTTCCTATTCTGAAGTGTTCCCATTATGCCCAATTAAAAGCACTCTGGTGGTATGATTGGAAAAGACTTCTGCCTATGTTTGAAACAGTAATAATTGGTGATAACAATACAGTGGTACCTCGGGTCACGAACTTAATTCGTTCCGCGACTCTGGTTGCAACCCGAATTGGTTGCGACCCGAATCAAATTTTCCCATAAGGTTCAATGTAAATACAGTTAATCCGTTCTGACCCCTACGAATTTGGTCGCCAACCGATTTTGGTCGCGACCCGAATCAAAATTTCCCATAAGGTTCAATGTAAATACGGTTTATCCGTTCTGAACCATATGTATTTTTTTAAAAAACTACAAAAATATGAAACAAAGTACAGTACAGTACAGTATGAAGAGAGAGAACGCTAACCTTGCTTGAGGCAACTTCTGGTGTGGAGGACAGGAAGGCGGGTGGGGAGGCAGTAATTGTTTGGAGGGAGAGTCCCCCTCCCTACAGGAAACCACAACCATGTGTCACAGCAGGGAAAATGGCCACGGATCCTGTTCATCACCCGATGCGGAGTTCGCGAACAGAAGCAAAATTTTGCAAACGGTGCTGTTCGTGACCCGAATTGTTCATGAACAGAAGTGTTTGTGACCCGAGGTACCACTGTATTGGCTTGGGTAGAGGGGAGCATTGGAGTGGAAATAAATCCCTGGTGATCAGTTGGATATACTTCTTTAAAAATGGACATAGAACAACATCCTTTATAGAGTAGTAAATGTAGATGGTGATTGGCCACACGGAAACACCCTAGAGTGGCTGTAATAGCATGGTAAGCTATTTACCTGTATTTTCATAATGCAGAATCCAATTGTTGTACACTTCTGCACCTTACGTTGTTTGACATTATCAAACTCTTTACAGGCATCTTACAGTAAGGCATTCATAAATATAACATTTTGCTGAGTTACATCCCATTCAGGAAACAATCTGGATCTTTCAGGTACTAGAGTTGGAGGAATCTTAACTTGTCCTCCACCCTCGCAAATAACCCTTTCACAAATCTTTGCATAGAAAAAAAAAATGCAGAGAAAGAGTATATAGAATCCATGTATAGAAAATTAATGCAAACTTCTCTGTAAATGCATCTTCTTATTATATTTAGAGATAGTTTGTGTCTCTTTGAAAAAATGAACCTCTTATTATCCTCCCAAACTGCAAATAATTATGCTGGCATAGTGAATAATTGCAATATAAATAGAATGACATCCACCAGTAGTTGGAAAGATGGAGAAGCACTAAAAAAAGTAAATAGATTAGTTATGGGAAAACAAAAACATAGCACAACTGATTCTGTTTTGTAAGATATAATTTTACTATTTCCTCCTTTTGATTATGAGAAAAAATCCTGATATTTTGATATATTTTTTCCAACAATGAAGAGGTGCAATGATAAAAGACATAACAAATATTACACATTATATATACTTGAAAATGCCCATACTGTCATATCTTGATAGATGAAGATATTGTGATGCTTAAGGGAAAAAAATATAAATGGCATGATTGAAAGAGAGTTGCAAGATTCTCCAGATGAACTATGCCCCTTAAGTTAAAGAGAATCAGTAAATGCATTTAGGCAGATGAGGCTCATATTTTTGTAGGTAGACGTGTCCTTTTTCAGCTAATTTATTCCTTATCAGGAATGCAAGCCCTGTAGAAATTACTATCCATTACATTGCCAAACCTTCAGCTATATGCAAGAAATAATTCACTGATGGGTGGATTTTACCTTTTTTTAATTATTATTATTTGTGCCTTCAAGTCAGTTTGGACTCCTGGTGATTGCCTGGACAAGTCCATGAAATTTTCTTGGCAACATTTTTCGAAGTGGTTTGCCATTGCCTCCTTCCTAGGGCTGAGAGAGTGACTGGCCCAAGGTCACCCCACTGGCTTTGTGTCTAAGGCAGGATCAGAATTTTATTTAGAACAGATAAATTAATTCAGATCTCATTCTCTTTTTGAATTCCTTGAATTTGGTGCAGAATATGCAATGAGAAATGGAAAGCAGCATCTCTGGGCATACCTTCACTAACTACAACTTCCTTGTGTTCCTGTTAGCTTGACTCTAAGTCAGCTTTAAAAAGTCCTGCCCAGACTGAGACATTTTGGCAATAATCTATAAGATCCGGACTGCAGGCTAGAACATCCTCCCTACATGAGTCCTTCACCATTGTGATAAATAAATTCCTTTGATGCTGTACCCTCTCACTTTTCTCTTCCAGGAGAGAGACTGCTGGAAAATGTTCCCAGGCATATATATTTGTGTGTGTGTGTGTGTGTGTGTGTGTGTGTGTGTGTGTCTGTCTGTCTGTCTCTCTCTCTCTCTTTCTGTGTAGAAAGCTTTCATCCTCAGCTCCCCAAAACCCTTCTACTTCATGTAATAGGAAAACAAAATGGTGGAATGAAAAATGAAATGGTGGAAATGCACTTAAAAAAATAAATAAAGCACAGGGAGAAGTAGGGAGTTTAGAAAGAAAAATAGTAATTACAGACACACAACATTCCCTCTGCCACATTTCTGCTAGGTTTCGAAGCAGCAACCTTTGGCTTACAAAGCAAGAGTTAGACTAACCATGTTATTACAGCAATCATAGTATAATGGTAAGCATGGGTTCGGTTGAAAGGGTGTTGTTTCTTCTGAAAAGTAATCAGTGAATTGATGGAGCTAAACTGTAAGGGGGTAAATCACTCCAGCCCGAAAGACAAGAGAACCTGAGCATTAAGAAGGAAAAATTACTTTCAAACCACAGCAGGAGAACACACAGGGAGGTTGAATTTGTAATGGGAGGAAGGTGAGTAAAGGCTGAGATCATCCATTTCTGCCCTTAAAAAATAGTTGGTGTCCCATTCTGGAACAAGGCAGCTAGGGAGTACAGATAAGTCCTTTGACATTTTTGTTTAACTATTTCAAGCAAAAAGAGTCAGCTATCACCTGAAGTGTCCTCTCTCCCTGTTGAAAATATTTACACACGCATGCATCAGAATTTAGGTACACAACTAAGGCCCTTAGCCATGGGATTGAATGGATTTCCCCCTTCAGGGACAGAAGGAGGACTTTGATACCAGAGGGAGAAATACAATGTTGGATTCCCTTTACCAACCTTTCTGCCAGCCTCTGTGGCTGGCTCTGACAGCAGGTCCTTGGTGATGTAAGAAATGCCTAAAAGGGGTGTGAGATACTGGATACTGGACACTGGACAAGGGGCTGTCTGGGAGAAAAGGACATTGAGAACTATTTTGAGCCATTCTAACTATATTCCCTTCCACTGTTTATGAACGAAGGAAATGTTTTCATCTCGAAAAAAAAAAAGGAGTAAGAAAAGCAGCAAGCACTGCATCTTCTCATACGTTGCTCTACTTCTACGTTGCTGACAGAAAGTTGGGTTTGTTGAGGAACGTGACATTGGAACAAACAGGATTTCTCTGGAAGTATAACCATGAGCTCTCTGCATTTAACACAGAGTTGCAGGCAAACTAGGAGCTTCTGTACACACAAATCAATATAGTCATGGTTATTTCTTATGCCTATTTTCTAAGAAGGTATATGTTACACAGAAGCTGTGCCAGTCTCGGGCAAGCTTCATACAAAGGAGGCAGCGTCGGTTTGCTGGGGGAGGGATGTGGGGGGAGGTTGGGGGATGAAAAGACAAGCAAGGCAAAAAACAGAAGAAACTTGTGCATGAGAATAAGGAGGCTGTTAACTTCTCAGCTGCTTTTGGCTGTTTCAGGAAACAGACTAGTGCCCATCTTCATAATGCTGCATTTTTCCCCTCGTTTTTAAAAGCCTCCCCTGTGTATTGTGAATTAAATCATATAGCGAAAAGGCCAAAGATGAAATGGAAAAGTGACTAAATAGGCTGATGGATGGATTACTCATTCCTCAGTCCTGGAGATGGCAAATCCGGGCAAAACATTCCCCGCTAGTTAAATTTTCTGACAGAAAAAAAATGGTCAAATTATTTTTAAAAAAGAAATGTCATGATTTTAAATTATTTCATAAAAAGCTGTGCAAGCCATCAACAAATAAAATAATATGCATTATCAATGCCTTATAATATGGAGAAATCCTTGCTGATATTTTAGCCATTTGGCATTTGCCTGTCCTAGAAAATGACCTCCATGGCACTTGCCATCTTCTTTAATGTACATAACCAGTTCTTGAAGATGGTAAATGGAGTTAAGGCTTCCTCTACAAAACACACAAGTAATCCTGCTGTCTTGGAGTCTTCCTTGTCAAAGATTCCCCTTGGGATTGGGGATAAGGACTTGGGAGAGGTTTTAGAGCAGGACAAGCAGCCAGTTCCGTTTTAGTTAATGGAGGAAAGAAAGTTAGATCAGGGTGAAGGCTCACCTTTGAGGTCTCCTATGCCCTTCACACTCCACTCCTACATCCATTTTTGTCCATAACCTTTGCTTATCCAGCTTCATGAAGCTCTACCAGCCTGAAAGTCTTCAATAAAAGTCAAACCCCAGTAGGAAAGGTTGGCCTGATTTGAGGATCATTTTTTAGAGGTGACGTCTTTGCCACTATCTGTTACTTTTGAATCAGTTGAACAGAAAGAAAGATAAAATGAACATAGAGAGGCAATTTACAGAACATCTTTGTAGATTCCTTTTGAGTTTTTAAATAAAAGATCTGTTATTTTTCAGCATAGGATAGTGCCACTATTTAGCTTGAAATATAGGCAAAGGATTTGCCTTTGAAAATATCAGAAGATGGTGTATTTTGTAATTGTTTTATGGAGCATTGCCACTTCTAAATGAAATACGGTAGAATATAACTGAATTAAAGAAAGTATTATTAAGTTCAATTACAGGATAAGCCTTGAAGAATTATATTGGGTTCGAATCAGTGTTGACTCCTAGTGACTCCCTGGACATGTCCCTGCAGTTTCTTGGCAAGATTTTGGAAGTGGTTTGCCCTTGCCTGCTTCCTAGGGCTGAGAAAGAGTGACTGGCCCAAGGTCACCCAGCTGGCTTTGTGCCTAAGGCAGGACTAGAACTCATGGCCTCTCAGTTTCTAGCCTGATACCTTAACTACTACACCAAACTGGCTCTCTGAAGAATTGCATAGCACTGTTTAAATGTCCTTGGTTTCATTCAAGAAAATGACATAGCCAGAATCAGTTAGCGTTGCATACAATAGGCCATCTTTTATCTTTCATACCTATCAAGTGGACTCAGACTGCACGAGGATGCAGTGAAATGTTTGTATATGCCTATGTGTGCACATGTGCATGGATGCTATTCACTAGAAATTAGGTTTAAAAAAAAAACATTTAAAAGGGATTGTTGTGACTCTACAGATGCCATGGAAAGATCAAGTTTCGAATTGATCATGATATGGGATGGGAAATGTTCCTTGGTTCTGTGGGATTTTTTTTTCTAACGATGCTTTCTGTTGTTAAGGGGCAATTTTGCCTTAGTTATGTCTATTACTATTTAAACCCATTTGCTGACAGCAATATTTTAAGTCATTTGGACCAAATGTGATTTGTTTTTCATGAAATGGAGACAGGAAAGCATGTGTGTGTGTGTGTGTGTGTGTGTGTATACACATACACATATGCTAATAGTTTTACAGAACAATTTGGGTCTGGCATTTTAAGAAGGTTCAGGCTACATAATCAAGAAGAATAATGAAATATATACATTTTTCACAACTTTGGAATTTGGTTTCTGGCTTGGTTTGGTTTTTAGCTAACGTGTCTACCCCTAAGGCAAAGTTAATACAATTGTGCAAGATTGCTCTTCAGAATTAAACTTTCCTTCTGGTATGGACAGCAATTGACTTTTATTAGTTTTCATATTTTATCTGGCAGCTGGGGAGAGAAATTGAATTACTTGCTTTTTAAATGCAAAACTCAAAACTCATGATATTAGAACAGAAGCTTAGAGTCATCATCAATTAAATTATTATCTTGCAAGCTGGTTTTTCCTTTTGGCTAGAATGAAGTCCAGTTGTCTTTAGATTAAGCCACAGTGACATCTGAACAGTCATTAGTTTTCAGTTCATTTGATAGTATGCACAATTGACATAATTGGTGTGACCATTAAAGCCCATGGCCAGATTGGGAGTCTTATGTTTACACAGCAAGTTCACTTTTCTTGCTAATGGAGTTGATTTGCTGTAGAGATCAGTGAGAGACAATTGAAAGGGAACACTGCAGTGCCTATTCAGAAAGGCCAGCTAAATCCATATGTTGAAACATACTAGATTTTGCAACTACCTTTCATCTTGTGGGTAAAACAAGTATTGTTCACAATATTCAAGACTGACAGAACAAAACAGTCATCTCTATTAAAGGAAACAATATTTAGTCAAACCATTAGTCCATCTTGCTCAAAGTTGTAGACATGGTAGTGTGAAGGAATGGTTGGATGAAGGCCGCGATCGGGGAGATAAGCATTCCCTTAGCCCCCAACAGGAGCATGGGAAGTTTAAGAAGATGAGACTGGCACCACCCTAAGGAATTCACGGTGTTTTGGCTTGCTGGCTTGGGAAGTTAGATTCAGTCTGGAGAGATTGATGTCAGATTCAGCCCAAAGAACTCCACGAGACAGTGCAGATACAGTTCTGTTGCGTTTATTAGCTTCCACCTCAAGACAGAAATCTCTCCATACTGAATCTAACTTCCCAAGCCAGCAAGCCAAAACACCGTGAATTCCTTAGGGTGGTGCCAGTCTCATCTTCTTAAACTTCACACGCTCCTGTTGGGGGCTAAGGGAATGCTTATCTCCCCGATCGCGGCCTTCATCCAACCATTCCTTCACAGGTAGGAGGAGAACTGTGTTAGTCTGTGGTGGCACGAAATCAGGAGAAGTCAGGTAGTTTTTCCAACTAATGAATTTTATTAAAAGGCATACGCTTTTGTGAGCTGCAGCTCATAAAAGCTTATGTTTTTTAATAAACTTTATTACTCAGGAAGATGCTACCAGACTCCTGATTTCTTGCTCAGTGTTGTATACAGAATGCCAGCATCTCTCAAAAGTTTTATTCTTCTCTTCTGTGCTTGGAAATCCCAGGGATGAACCTATAATATGCAATAACATGCAGTAACACAATATTTTTACTCTTAATTGTAAGTCACTCAGAATTGTTGGGAATTGGCTTATACATTTTATGAATAAATTAAAAATGGATAAATATGCAAGATAGGTGCACGCCCATTGAACTATAGCTCTCTCCTCCAAGCCTAAACCAAATAAAGTTGTAACTATTGTACACTGGGGCCTTGAATGTGTCTACCTTTGTATATGCATTGATAAGTATGTTTCTCTATGTAGTGCTTAGGGTATTGGACTACAATCCAGGAAACTCAGATTCAATCCAACCTTAGCCATGGAAGCTCATAAATGATTTTGGACCAACCACTCTTAGTTACTCCAGGGAAGAAGGAAGGGAGGGACACATAGGAGTTCTGCTTGTGCATCAAATACAAATGAGATGTATAAGTGCCTCCTAAAAAAATGTAACTGAATTCCATGGAAATTAAATAGATGTACTTCCAAGAAGAACATGTGTCCATGGTTGAGGTGTTAGTTTAAAAAGTCATACTGTACTGTTCCATTTTTGAATATTTTCAATATTGGACTCCAAAACCAATTTATTCAAATACTGACACAGGCAGTATATCTCCAGCCAACCAATGCCAAACTTTATGATCTCAAGAACACTAGGGATTTTATCTATTTTTTCCCTGTGAAGTTTTGTTTCTTTAAAACTTTGGCAGAGGGAATGTCTTTGGCTACTACTACAGATTTCCTGAGTGGGTTATTTGGCACGAAATCAAGGATTCAGGTTACATTGATTAAAGAGCTCATATCAATCAGGCAGTGAAAATGACCTTGTACAGTAAGTTATTGCAAAGGCCAGTGTCCAAGAAATTGCTGAATATGGATTATTTCATTCTGCCATTATATATTACATGACTTACTAAAAGTGAACAGAGCTGGGAATGTCATTCTGCTTTGTATCTAGCAAAGAATAAGCTATCATTGAATTACAGTGAATATTCTGCATATCTATGTGCACATTATACATGCAGCCTGGAAATAATTCTTTACGTAACATGCCAAAAATACTGACTTCCAAAATGATTTCATCCAGGATCCACCTTGCTTAAACTAGTGAGTTCATAAAAAATTGTTGCACCTGCCCATTATTTGCTCAATATCATATCCAAAAGTACCAGAAGGGCCTGTTGTAATGCCCTCCCGTCTGCCTTTTTAGAGGGCAGTTTTTTCAACATTCCTAAGAAACAACATATTTGTCCATATGGGGAGGGGGAAACTGAAATTGTGGGTCATATATTGCTGCTCTGCCTCTTCTATACAGATATTCAAGCTATATATATTTTCTAAATTACAAGAAGACATTTAGGCAGGACTAAGGATGACTACCTCAATCTCCTATTACCTGATCAAGAGACAAAGATTTTAAGTAGCTTGATTCTGTATACTGGCTGTATATCTATAATACAGGGAGTATAGCTAGTTTCAAGTGGGGTAAGTCTGAGTGTTGTCTTATGTTAATATATTTGGTACATTACTTTGTTATGGTTTGATTCTAAAGTATCTATTTTATTATTATTTAATTTTTAGGTGCTCTGGTCTACAATCATAATAGTAATCTACTACTACTTCTATTAGCAAAATATCCAACAAATAGCATTCTTCTTCTCTCTTCCTCCTCTGCCTCCTCCTTCTCACCCTAAATGTGTGGACAGCATATGTTGGAGATGTTGTCTCAGATTCAATAGCTGCAGGCAACATTTTCCAGGATACAGCAGTCTGACAGGATCTACTGTTATAATCTCATCCACCTCCCTTTATGCATTGTTGCCAGTTGCTCTCCAGTCTGTGCTAAGAACGATGGATCTGGCAGCACCATCTGGAGATCTCACAAATCCAAACACTATGGAGTGGCACTACATGGGAGAACAATGTGAAATTAAAATGAGAATTTCAAGGAAATACAATAGCTTCTGCCTCCAGACAAGACTGTCAAAGAGGTCCAACAAACAACACATTATTAGAACCGTAGAGCTTGCCCTGCTTTGTGTGATTGTTAGGGGTTGAACAGAATGGGAAGGACACAAAAATTATAAGATATAAATATTGTAGTTTAGACACATTATCTCAGCATTTACATAACAACCCTACAAGATAATATCAGATCAGTGTCATACATATAATGGAGCAATTGTGACTTGTATGAGTCATGGAGCAATTATGGGGCAATAAGTATCAAAGAACATTCATTCAAACCCACATTTGTTGTATTTGCATGCACCCATTATAAACTTGTAAATGCCTGCATTCAACCCAGGATGTTCTCACTTGAGGCACAGATGACCAGGCTTAAATGATCCTACTCTGGATATATTATGGAAAAGGATGTAATGCTGGGAAAGAGAAGAGGAGGACCAGCAGGAAGGTGGATGGATTCAATTACAGTGGCAATGAACACATTGTTGGAAGACCTGAAAGACCAGGTTACAGACAGATCATCATGGAGAAAATCTCTCTATGTGGTCGCTAACAGTCAACACCAACTGGATGGCACGTAATCAATCAATAATCAGTCAAGACATGCACTGTCAGTCATTGTCTTCATTCAGCATACTATGGGGAAAGGAGAAGGCTGAAATGAGAGACAGTCTTTGCTTAACATTTCTCAATGAATTTGTGGTTGCTGATATAATTTTGGAGTTCCTAATTTAAGCTTCCTGCTCTTCACAATTTTTTTAAAAATTCACACTTCAAATAGTAACAGAATTGCTGAGTGTGTTCATTAAAAAAAGAGGGTCACATCTATGATCTTGATGTCAGCAGTACAGACAAGTCATTTTAGGCTTGGAACATTGTGGTCTATTGGGAGAGCCATTCACATGCTACTGTATATTCAAAATTGTGCTTCAAAATGTGGTTAGTGGTTTCCCACTCCCCTTTCTGTTCACCAAATACCAGAAAGACTTTGGTGAATCTTTCTGAAGATTTCAAGAAATATAACTTCTGTTGAAATTATATTACCTTGATGTTTTCCGTAGAAGAAATCTGAGAATTCAAGCTTGTGTAAGGAAATCATGTTTTCCTAATTCTGATGGATATGGCTAGGATTTGGTTAATAAGAAGCAAATTTGATGTGATGCAGAAATAAACATTTCTTCATGGTTTTAAAACTATTAATTAGAGTTTGAAAGGCTGAGGTTTAGAGTGAAATTACAGTGCTAAGGAAGAAGTGTTGATCATCCTTTTCCCTATGTAGCATTTTCTTAATTGAAATCTCTTCCCTTCTTACTATTTGGCCCATAAGGCATGGATACCAGCTAGAAAACTGTACAGTTGTACAATAGTATACACTGCCTCACTGATAGGACTTTTCCTTTAAACTTCCTATCTCAGAAACTCCAGCAGTGTGACATTGTGGGGGAAAAATCTATTAGAATTTTTGTGGAATATATAATTTAGCCCTAAACGAAATCTTTGCAGGACTCTTTGTAACAATATCGGTTACCACAGAATGTTCAAGTTGCATCATCACTTTTTCTGTGGCAACTTTTGAAGACTGATAACATTTACCTTGTCTGATGGAGGGACTGTCACTGCGGGGCTCTCCAGGTTGTAATGCTAAATGTGAATAGAATCGTGGCTAACTAGGCAACCTGCCGTTTTGCCTATCAATGAATATACTATTGATTGACATGCAAAGCAAGAGTTTGGCAGGGGTGGGGGGCATTCCCTGCAATCTCTTTTGTCCGCTTTCAGTCTCCATGGAAAGGGAAGATGTTAATGAAGCCTGGAAATCTCAAAAGGGCATTTATTGCCATTTGGGAAGAGGTGGAACATAGGGCAGCCAGAACTGCACAAAAGTGAAGTGCGGTGGATTTTGACATTGTTGAGAGAGTGTTAAAGATTGTGACAGTTTTCCTGCTTTGAAAATACCACCATTGTCAGGGTTTGTTCTAGTTACGCTGATCCTTTCTCCTACAGCCTCCTGTTGGAATTTTAACTTTTTAAACCCTCTCCTCCCACTACCTTCCCTACTGAGTGGAAAGAAGGTAAAATACTTTTCTGCTGATTTAGCGGGATTAAAAAATAAATTAAAGCCCCCAGGCTGCCTGGAAGACTTGTTTTACCAGCTGCTAGAAGAAAATCTACTAATGATTACATTTTAAGCCCTTTTAGCACGTTGAGTTCAGCAGGTTAAGCCTGCTGGACTGAATGGCCTAGGAGTCATGTGTCTCCTGTATCTGAGAGATCAATGTTTTATAGCAGGTTGGCTTAGAAATCACCAGAGAAAAAGAACCATCTTTCTATACCTATTAAATGTAGAACATTCATACCTAGACCAGCTATATCTGATGGATGACTAGGATTTCCAGACAGACTTTCTAATTTCTGCCCGACACTAAGGCTCTTATGTGCATGAGCATCAATCTGGTTCTTTGTGAAAAACAAAAGTGCATGAAAATAATATAAAATATGTTAGGGCCATGTAGAAGATAGCTTTATACAGCAGATAAGAATCACTAATTTTAGGAATATAACTTGTTTATAACTTGAGGCTGGTACTTATGTGAAAGGAAATAAAGATAAGCTTTAAGAAAAAGAAACTCAATTTAAATTAAATGTAAATGGGGCTGGGGAGATTGCTTGGCCCTCACTATTTCTTTTTACAGTGTGACCCCAGCATCTCTCTCAGAGGGCAACTGGACACTTTTTCTGTTGTGCACTCCTGCTCAAAAGTGCAAAGTGTGGAGACTGGGAATGCAAACAGTCAGCATTATCCCCACTTTTGTGAACATAGTCAGCCCGGGTGCTTTACAATAATATCAAAAGGGCTCTTGTCATTGCTGAAGCAGGAATCTCCACTTTCCCCACATAATGAAGATTTCCCAGACTTCAGGGCAAGAGTTCTGTTGCTTAGGAAGCCAAGCCACACAACCTCTACCTGAAAAAAAAATCTCTATCTATCTCTACACACACACACACACACACACACACACAAAGATACAGTGGGGCAAAAAAATATTTAGTCAGCCACCAATTGTGCAAGTTCTCCCACTTAAAAAGATGAGAGAGGCCTGTAATTTTCATCTTAGGTATACCTCAACTATGAGAGACAAAATGGGGAAAAAACTCCAGAAAATCACATTGTCTGATTTTTAAAGAATTTATTTGCAAATCATGGTGGAAAATAAGTATTTGGTCAATATCAAAAGTTCATCTCAATACTTTGTTATATATCCTTTGTTGGCAATGACAGAGGTCAAACGTTTTCTGTAAGTCTTCACAAGGTTTTCACACATTGTTGCTGGTATTTTGGCCCATTCCTCCATGCAGATCTCCTCTAGAGCAGTGATGTTTGGGGGCTGTCGCTGGGCAACACGGATTTTCAACTCCCTCCAAAGGTTTTCCATGGGGTTGAGATCTGGAGACTGGCTAGGCCACTCCAGGACCTTGAAATGCTTCTTACGAAGCCACTCCTTCGTTGCCCAGGCGGTGTGTTTGGGATCATTGTCATGCTGAAAGACCCAGCCACGTTTCATCTTCAATGCCCTTGCTGATGGAAGGAGGTGTTCACTCAAAATCTCACGATACATGGCCCCATTCATTCTTTCCTTTACACGGATCAGTTGTCCTGGTCCCTTTGCAGAAAAACAGCCCCAAAGCATGATGTTTCCACCCCCATGCTTCACAGTAGGTATGGTGTTCTTTGGATGCAACTCAGCATTCTCTCTCCTCCAAACACGAGTTTAGTTTAGACCAAAACATTCTACTTTGGTTTCATCTGACCATATGACATTCTCCCAATCCTCTTCTGGATCATCCAAATGCTCTCTAGCAAACTTCAGACGGGCCCAGACATGTACTGGCTTAAGCAGGGGGACACATCTGGCACTGCAGGATTTGAGTCCCGGGCGGCGTAGTGTGTTACTGATGGTAGCCTTTGTTACTTTGGTCCCAGCTCTCTGCAGGTCATTCACTAGGTCCCCCATGTGGTTCTGGGATTTTTGCTCACCCTTCTTGTGATCATTTTGACCCCACAGGGTGAGATCTTGCGTGGAGCCCCAGATCAAGGGAGATTATCAGTGGTCTTGTATGTCTTCCATTTTCTAATTTTTGCTCCCACAGTTGATTTCTTCACACCAAGCTGCTTGCCTATTGCAGATTCAGTCTTCCCAGCCTGGTGCAGGTCTACAATTTTGTTTCTGGTGTCCTTCAACAGCTCTTTGGTCTTGGCCATAGTGGAGTTTGGAGTGTGACTGTTTGAGGTTGTGGACAGGTGTCTTTTATACTGATAACAAGGTCAAACAGGTACCATTACTACAGGTAATGAGTGGAGGACAGAGGAACCTCTTAAAGAAGTAGTTACAGGTCTGTGAGAGCCAGACATCTTGCTTGTTTGTAGGTGACCAAATACTTATTTTCCACCATGATTTGCAAATAAATTCTTTAAAAATCAGACAATGTGATTTTCTGGATTTTTTTTCTCATTTTGTCTCTCATAGTTGAGGTATACCTATGATGGAAATTACAGGCCGCTCTCATCTTTTTAAGTGGGAGAACTTGCATAATTGGTGGCTGATTAAATACTTTTTTGCCCCACTGTATTTGGATGGAATTCTAAGGTGGTATCCTGAAAAGTCCAGTGATTATAGACAAAAGGCAATGGTCAATTGAGATGGAATATTGATCTCTGAAATGTGATCCACAAAAATCATTGTGGAGTTCAGGGGTAACTATTGGTAGTGGTGGTGACAGTATCAAAAATGTCAAGTGAATGGCCCTAGCAGCCATCTTGACATTTTTGATAGACCCCTCCCCCCCAGTGGATGCCAATGTGGCCAATGTTCCCTTCCCTTCCCTTCCCTTCCCTTCCCTTCCCTTCCCTTCCCTTCCCTTCCCTTCCCTTCCCTTCCCTTCCCTTCCCTTCCCTTCCCTTCCCTTCCCTTGCTAAGGATGTTCAGCATTCCTAGAAATTATCTTTGGTAGCCACAACTTTACATGAGCCAGAATGTGGATGCACAGCCCCTTTCTCAGCTAAACATGTGACGATGATGACTCCTAAGTCATAGTATGGGTGGTCCGTCTTGTCTGATATTATTGATTTTCCAACTGACAGAAGCTCTCTAAGGTCGCTCAAGTAAATGTTTTGCCCTCCTTTCTATCCTGGAGATATCAAAAACTGACTACTTTTATTCCTATCCCAAGTCACTAACCTGCCATTGGCACTTGGGTGAACAAATTAAAAAACAGAGCTTCAAGATTTGCTGCTTTGCCTTGGGGCAAGGATGCAGGTGGCAATTGCTTCTAGGAATATTTGATCGTTGATTCCACCAGCGATCCGCTTGTGCTTTGTAAGTCAAAGGAAAATATAGACTGTAGTCTGTACCAGAATTCTATGTTGAGCTTGTTCTCTGAAGCTGCTGGAGCTTTTGGACCTGGCTTAGTCTGTGCTTGCTCAGCCTGACAAGCTGGCATGGGATAGACATATTTTAGACAAAAGGTTTTTATACTAGCAAAATGTTCCCAAAGTCAACCATGTTATGAAGCCCAACAAAGAGGGTGGAGATTCATTGCCAGAGAAAATAACAAGCTCTAAATATTCCAGACCATTTGGTCATGCCACAGTCAAGAAAATGTTGCTTTTTTTCTTCTTTTGCTATAAATGCAAACCAAATCAGGAGTCATTTCAATACGCCCAGTATAGTGAGAGAAACTGTATGTGAATGCGAGACATTATTTCCAATAACAAAAGCACAAACAGTAATTTTGCTCTTGTCTGGGGTGGTGGCGGCAGTGGCAGCAAAAGCAGGAATAGAGGATCAGTTACATGTTGATTCCAGAAAAGGAAATTATTTACTGGAATTTCCTCTTGCTTTGCAATTTGATTCAGAATTTTTTCAGTCTCAGGTAATTCAGGCCTGGATAATTTCAACAAGTGCACTGCCAGCTGGGGCAGAAGCCATTTAACACTGTCACTTTTCCAGGCCACCTCATTATGATGTTTGTTGTTGTTTCTCTTTCTAAAGGAATAGGATCTTGTTTTTGCAAGATATCAGTACAGTACACTCAGACACCAGGGCTTTCTGCTCAACAACATTAACATACTGGAGATGTCTAAGAAGGAAAATCAAAATACATTCACATTCTAAGGATGCAATCAAACATTTTTCTTCTTTCTTTCTTTCTTTCTTTCTTTCTTTCTTTCTTTCTTTCTTTCTTTCTTCCTTCCTTCCTTCCTTCCTTCCTTCCTTCCTTCCTTCCTTCCTTCCTTCCTTCCTTTCTTTCTTTCTTTCTTTCTTTCTTTCTTTCTTTTCCTTCCTTCCTTCCTTCCTTCCTTCCTTCCTTCCTTCCTTCCTTCCTTCCTTCCTTCCTTCCTTCCTTTCTTCTTTCATTCAAATTTGTATATTTTCACTATTTGGAAATATGAAAAAAAAAGGCTGATATTTATATTTAGGAAAAACTATACCACTTCTGGGCAAAATGCAAGTAACTATGTTATTCATTGGAGAAAATAAATTATCCCAAAGCAATAATGGGATTAACTACAATTTTATCAGAGGCACTTCCATATTGTCAGTATTTCCAGTCCCTCACAAAGCAATCTGGAACCAACCCATGACTGTCTTCCTTGCCAAGCAACACCATGAGCATTCACCGTCTTTCCCTTTAGTTGGCCAGTACAAGAATGTACAAATGTTTTTTAAATCAGAGTCCTACCCTCTGAGGTGCCACAGAAATTGCCTCACCCCTACCCTGCCCCTTTTGTGTTTTTCAGGATATGTATTTGTATTCATTTGTCTGGGCATTTCCAAAAATTGGAGAGATTGCTACTGTATGATGGAATGGTATGTGCCAAAAGACTGACTGTAAAAAATGAGAACAAAGGCACTGAAATCCTCCAGAATTTTCCTAACCATCTTAATATTTCATGTCCTCTTATTACTGGGGACAGAGAGGGATAATTTCCTCATAAGAACAAAGGTCAAATTCTAACACAAAAAAGCACATGAAGATAATTCTAGGATGAACAACAAGTAGCAACTTATTCTTGTTTAACATCAAATCTGAGACCTGGAAGTCTCTCAAAGTCTAGCTCCATATTAATGACCCCCAGGGTAATGCAGTGTTTAACCTTGTGAACCTGTTAAGAAAGAGTACTGCCCATTGTGGAGAGGGAAGTGTTAAATTGTTGTTTCCGTCGGCTCCCTGAGACAGAATCTTTGGGTTGTTAAGCTTCCAACATCAAAAGGAAATTAGGTGGATGTCTGGGTATGAAACTTTCAGGCACCAGGAATCAAACAAATGACCTGTTATATGGCTACACACCGACCACTTATCGGAGGTATTAGATTAAAACCAATCATTAATTCACAAATCAACAATGGGGTCTGTGGATGACTAGAACAGCTGATGGAATTATTTTTCTGCATCCCTACTTATCCTGTTTATATACCAGACAAAATTAGTTGCTGGTAATAGATTCTGGCAGTCTCCATCTGAGGAGCTATTTGTTGCTCAATTGTTTCTAGTTAGGAATTAAGCCAAGAACACATAATGACAGGTTTATGAGCAGAAAGTAGTAGTTTATGATTTGCAAACATAGTACGGTGGGCAACGTACATGCCTTGACCGGCTGGGTATGTTTAAAAGCTGAAAACACCTAATTAAGTTTTATAGTCTCCTGGGAGAATGAATTACAGAAAGATCAATAAGAAACAACTATTAAACCTGGCCATGAAAAGGGATAAAACCAAATCCATTTGGGGTTAGCAGAGAATGAAGGAATCGATCCCAGCACATCCAGATGTCAGCAGGTGCCATGCTAAGCCTAAATCAGTAATCTTCAGAGAAGATTTTTTTTCTGAATCCCCATTTATATTCATTTATTTTTTCATTACTGATACCATGCATTCAATTACCTTAACAGCCAGCTGGGCCATTGCACATTTCTTACAATTATTGCCTTTTTGCCAAAATCCTAGCTATACTTTGAATGGTGATTTATTGTAAATAATGTATTTAGTGTATCCAGTGCAATGACAGTATATTTTTACAGGGATGAACTGGTCATAGCACAGTCCTTTCAGATGAGCAGAGGACTTGTTGCTGATATACTAGGAATAGGTCACGCACCACCTTTCAAGCCTCAATAAAATGCACTGATCTGCTCCTGTCTATCTGTCCATCAACCAGACTTATCTATCTGTCCTTGCACTTTGTAACTCTATGTTCCCATGAAACATTTATTTGGAAAGCAGCAACAAGACTTGTGTAAGGGAGAAACAAAGCAGACACACCAAAACAGTGCATTGAGAAGGGCAACGAGTGCTTTGGATTTGAAGGGAGAAAGGTGCTTTGGTACACACATAATGTGCACACAATGCAACTTTTTCAAATGACTGTATCCTTTCCCAGTGTATCTTTGCATGACAGCTGCAGAGGAAAAGATGCAGCTCCTTTAAGGAATTGTGGATAGGAGTTACACGATCATCCCCGCACTCTCTGTGCAGCAATCCTTACAATGGGATTGACTGAATAGGAAGAGGAAACCAAAAGTAGAAATAAGGCAGGCATAAAAACTTAAGGTAAGTTTCTAAGACATAAACTAAGAGAGGATGTTGTTCAATAATTAAGTGTGGCTTAAGACCGAAGGACATAGGCTGTTTCCAAAGTTGCCACCAGATTGGTTTCAGGTGTGGAATGATATGAAGAATGTCCCACGATATCACAGGTTCCCTCACAGAGAAATTCTTGAAAAGTTATGAGAAGCATTGGGGAAGGCAATTGGTGTGAACTGCAGTGGAGATGATTTTCAGCAGTCTAATATAACATGCCATAAATACAGTATACCACTTCATCTGCTTGTTTTGAGTCAAGCCAGAGAGAAGATAGGGTTTCATTTCTAAATGCCTTTATATTACTTGGAAGCTCCAAAATGTGCTTTACAAAATAGAGAAGAGAGGGAGAAAGATAATTCGATTCATTTCATTTTCTTTGGACTATAAGTTTTCACCTCATGTACACATACTTGGCACCAATAGGTATATAAATATTCTTTAGCTCAGAGTAACAGTTCTTGCATCCAAAATATGCAGTAGTCCAGAAAAATCACATGCTATAATAAATATGTTACAAGTTATCTCAGGGGAGAATAATAGACAAATTAGTATGGCCTTGGAGAAATTCCTTCCAGAAATAAAAATAGTATTTTCTACGTCTCCTCTGAAATGTAAAAGATACCTCTACATGAAAAGACCTTCTTTTCTCTACGTTCTTGGAATTTTAAATATTGGAAATACCATTACCACCTAATAACATTATATAGTTGAGTAGGTCCAGGTCTGGACTTAGAATTTTTACAGATTCTGAATGAAGAGGGTAGTCACTAATGTACCACTGAAACAGTAAGGGGGAAAAAGACAAGTTTGTATCCCACCCTCATGATGTTCTGGAAGTCTTAAAAAACTTGTCTGTTAATCCTAAATTGTAGCACTAACTGTACAATTTAAGCAACTCTATGTTCATTTATATTTTAATAATCATATTTAACACATATTTAACATTTTCTAGTTTGAAAGATTTAATGTACAGTACTTTAATCATCGCAAAATTAATAAATTCCAGTTCCTTTTGTATAAACACCATTGTATTTAGCTATTATTTGTATTTTTTAATGTACTTTTTGTATTCTACAACAAAACAATTCATGGGGGGGGGGGGGGGAGGGAACGTGGCTGTTTTCCCAGCTGTTGCAGTAGGGTGTCTATGGAGTCCTGTGGGTGGTGGGTTTTGTGTGTGTGTGTGTTTTGTGGGTTTTTTGGTTTGGGTTTTTTTTTTTTTTTTAGATTTATGGGATTATGGCTGTCCAGAGGCTTCAGTTTTTCTCTTTTTTGTCCTTAGTCTGTTTTTTAAACTGTAAGGCACTCAGAGTCCTTGTGGAGTCAGGTGACCTCTAAATCTAAATAATAATAATAATAATAATAATAATAATAATATACATTGTATATGTTAATTTTCACATATAAAGATGCATTTTGAAAAACTAGCTATTAGAAATACAGTGGGTTTCCCCACAGGGTTGAAGATGCAAGGCGTTTTATGTCTTCCATCTAATAGTTGAGGGACAACTTCAAGGTTTTCTCCTTCAACCGTTAGTTCTCTTTCCTACAATTAAGTTTGGACTTAAGAGTCTTCATATAGAAGACTACCTTCCAATAGTCCTTCAGACAAAGGACCAACTTCTGCAAGGTAGGACACCTGAATGTTCTAACATCACAAACTAGGCAAGGCAACTATCAGACTTGAGATGTGTAAGAAATTAGCATCTCATGCCTCTTTGGACCTTTTTGAATTGCCACTTATGGAGGGAAATATGGAGAAAGGGGGATTTCTACTCCTTAAATGAAAAAAAAAATGGTCTTCTTACTCTTCTCTAACCTTCATAATGCAAAATGCATTAAAAACTGTAAAGGCTAAAGGGACAAACAAATACCAGATGCATTGGCAAATTCTAATATTGTCGTGGTCAATGCAGTTTTTTAAAATCAAGGAACTCTCTGAAGTACCTTTTGCTGTGTTTCTCCTATAAACATAAAAGAGATCTACTTGTGCTTTTCTTATCAGTGCTTCATGAAGATAGGAAAGGAATTGCTTTTAAGATACAAAGGGCCATTTAAAATAATTAACACAGACTTTCTGGCTAGGACTAAGTGCAGCAAAGTGTAGGTGTGACGTTCTGTCTTCTGGTCAGAGATCAAAGCCGTGTTTTCTAGGACTGAAAGCTTGAGATACTGTAGGAATCAAGCTTTGAAGACAAATGTCCCTAATACAATGCACAGGGGGAAATGTGGCTCACCTGGAGATTCTTCTGCTAGTGAAATGGATAATAGCAGAATATTTTTTCCACCATAGATTTTTAAATAGAAGTGTCATTTCCCCAACTGTCAGAAGATAGATGCTATGTAAAGTGGCTTTCTAGTTTAATTGGTCACCAAATGATGCAGATGGACAGAATATGTTAAAAAGCAAATAATAAGAAATCTTACTGGAAAAAAAATATGCTGTTTAAATTAGTTACAAATAAGGCTGAAATCCCTCAGACTACGGTATAATCCCAACTAAGCACAGTGAGACTTCTGAAATCTGAATGAACATGTGTAGAGTGGCATTGTGATGTTGGGGTCCACTACCAGGCTTTGGATGATTCCTAGAGACAAATCTGAAAGGGCCAAAAGTCTCCTAAGTTCTGAATCTCCGTGACCACATTCCCACAAGCTCTTCCCATGTATGCAGATGTCATCTGCTAACATAGCCTTCTCATTCACTAAGGCAAGATCAAAATTTAGGGGCAGTGTACTATGTACTTCTGGAAGATGGTGGTAGGCTATTCAATTAACTGTTCAAATAAAAAATAGTGGGGCTAGTGCACCTTTGCCTACAAAGCTGAAATGGGGGATCAACATTGCCTAAGTATATCCACTTGTTTTATAATCATTATTGTTGAAGAGTTTTAAATATTGGATAATTCAACAGAAAGCAGGTTTGTGAGTAATTGTGAGAATGATTTAGAATCTAAATCTAAAATATAAATTTTAGATGATCAGACCACTAGTGTATATAAATGATGTGCAAATCACAGGAAAAATTGTTATTCACAGAGAGCCAAAGGGATGGAACAGTTAAGGGACTTCCAGAAAAAAATGGCGGACTGCAGATGGGTCCACAAAAAATGGAGCTGACAACTGCAGTAGAATGAAGAGCCGGTGAGTAAACTGCCTCTTCGATAATTCCTCTGCAGACTAGGAGAGGACTTGAGATCACCCACAAGTGCTCCAAACAGTTGCTTCTCATGAGGAGACCTCAAGATAGCAGTCTCTGGTGGGTTTAGAGCTCTGGAAGATGAGAGAATAGCCATGTTGCCCAAACTGTGGTTGGTGCCTTTGAAAGAACACTGACTTTGCATACTTCCTTTCTAATCACTTTCGGAAATTGCTTGTTAACTGCTTTTCAGCTATTAGGAACCTTTGGATCGACACGTTTTATAGCACTGGGTGAGTTTCCTTCAATCCTTAGCAAAAGAAGTTCTAAGTACAAGTTTAAGAACTTTAAAAAAAAAATTTTTTTTTAATAAACAGCAAAAGGGTGATTAAAACCTTGATTTTAGAAAGTTACAAATGGACCAAGGGTCCAGATAAATTTGAAATAAGATTTTGAAATTAATTATAAAGAATCATTCCTGTGGGAAAATGCCTTTGTTCTGAATTCTTTAAAAAAACACACACACAGGATAAGACTTTAAAAATTGGACACTGTAAGGAACTAGATGGAACTAAAGATTACAATTAAAGGAGAAGAACATTCAAACTTGACTTATAATTACAGAATGAAGCAAAATATTTTAACACTGGACATATTGAAGGATATTTTTGAACAATGAATATAAAAGTTAATTTTAAGAGTGTCTGCCTCTATAGATAGACTGTGTCTAAAAGATGTTATGGAAGAAGAATAAGTTCTACCTGACAAGATCAAGACTGATTTGAAAATAGATTTAAAGATGGTATATACTGGAAATACAAAAGAAACATACAAAACATACAAAATAAACCAGCTGATGTCTTAATAATTAAAAGGAATATGCAAACAACAAACCAAGAGAGTGACCTGGATAATTTTCCTATATTGGATTTACAAAAGAGGCTTGTAAAGTTTTGAAGAATTTTGTAAGAAGGGACAAAGAAAAAATGAAAAGAAGTCAAGTTCTAGGACATTATTTGAAAGGACTGAAGATCAAGAAGGTTAGAAGTAAAAGGAAGGAATATAAAGTTGGTTTACTTGATCAAGGCTAAAATAGATATACTGTTATCTCTGGTAACGCTTAATGGACTTTTGCTCATATAAGGACTAAAATGACAAGGTTTTGTGGATTTATTTCTAGATAAGAGATGGGATATGGGAAGAAGATCATTTGTTGTATTTTAAGAGACAGTGATAAGTTACAAAAATATTTGTTGTGATGAAAGTGGAAAGTCACTTCTTTACAGATTTCCTTTTCTATACTATATTCTTATTTCTTCTTTCTTTTCTATTTCTCTTTCTCTTTCTTCCTTTTTCTTTCTTTCTTTTCTGTACCTTCTACTTTTTCTTTTTATTATTTTAGTTTTTATCAGTTTGCATTAGTTTTTTTTACTGTTGTAATTATAATTCTTAATAAAATTACTATTTAAAAAAAGCGATGGAGCAGTAAAGATTTTAGACTGGCACCAGGGAGACCTAAGTTCCTAAATAAATCTAAGAAAGAAAGAAATGGAAATACCAGTAAGGTATTCAAAGATTAAAGAATATTCTGCAGCGTGGGCAGTTATGGGTGCCAGACACTTGGCACATGTGACATCTGCCCCGCAAGCTGCATTGGCTGCCAGTATGTTTCCAGGTGCAGTTCAAGGTGCTGATGGCTATTTTGAAAGCCTTTCATGGCTTGGGGCTGAGCTACCTCTGGAACTGTCTTTCCCCAGTGGTGTCTACTCCTCCTGTGAGATCCAGCAAGAGAGGCATGCTCCAGGTCCTGTGTGTGAGAGAGTGCCATCTGGCAGGGCCCAGGAAGAGAGCCTTTTCTGCCACGGCACCTGCCCTCTGGAACATAATTCCCCCAGAGATTAGACTTGCCCTGACCCTGCTGGCCTTTTATAAGGCGTTGTGGGCTCTCCTTCACTGGACATATCATCACATGAAAGCTGTACAGTTATCTGTCTGGGATGTTTTAATTTGGATTCCTGCACTAAACATGGTCTGAATGGCCTTTCTGACTCCTTCCAACTCTATGATTCTATGAACAGAAAAACCAGTAGCCTCTTTCAGTATATATAGGGGCTCAGTCTACGTGATATGCATGTAACTTTCTGCACCCATCAGGTAGCTGTGTTCCTGACAAGCCTTTGTCTAGCCTGTTTTATATTTATATTTATATATATACACACACACACACACACACACACACACACATACACTGTTGTAAAGATTTTTAAAAACAAGAACAAAAAATGTTCATTTGACTGGGGTGCCAAAAATGTACTGAATAACATCTCTCCTGTGGAAAAGAAGGTAGTAAATCACAAGATTTCTATTTCTGTGCAATTCATTAGCCAGTGAAGGAAAATGGAAGGCATGCATACAATTTATCTCCAGCATACTGGGCCTCGTCTTATTTGTCTTCTTACTAGCTCACAGGATTCAACTGAACGAAGATTTACAAAACAATGAATGGGGTCCTCATCTTTGTATGCAAAATGTGTCTCTACAAAATAAGTTTTTGTAACTTTTCAAATTGTGAGGACACAGTTGGAGGAACATCTCATGAGAATTTATTGGCACTGGGTGCAAAATAATGGATGGGAATACCAGGTAATTAAATGCAAGTTGCTTTTCCATAACTTCACACAACTGGAATGACTTAGGTTATAGAACTCCACAGAAGTATTTCTTACTTCAGGCTCCTCAAGATTGCCTTTAAAAGTGCATTTTTCTTTATTATGACTTTTCCTTTTCCTTTAGACAACTCAGGCAACCCAAATTTCAAGGGAATGAAATAGTGATCCATTGCTTTTACTCCCTACAGGTCAAGCATGCAGGTCTATAACAATGATGGATTAGTCCATAATGGGCCACTGGTTGGTCCACAATATTCCACAAAGCTCAGTTTAGAATGGAAAAAGATTCAGAGTTTTTGAATTCAATTTAGAGTTACTAGTGAGTAAACCTGGCTGGGCTCCAGTCGTGCAAGTTACATAAAACATCAGTAAGCATAATGTGATGTTGGAACTCCCACCAATATCCCAAAATGAAATCCTCAGTTTTATAAAGTTGCCAAGAAGAGTAGAAATTGTGTCTCTGCCAACATGCAGCTGTGTAAACCATTTTCCTGAGATTAACTCCCGTACTGTTTTACTAGCAAGAGCTTCTGTTTATAGAGAATGACAGCCATCTGCACGGGAAAGGAGGATGATATTTTTCACATATAAATAATATGAGTTGCTTCATCCAGCAATACTTCGTTTTCCCAGAGGCATTTGGGCAGTTCTTTGAAAAAACAAGCCATTGTCCAACATGAAGGGTGGTTCCTCCCCAAGAGACAAATAATACATTAAAGGAACCTGTGAGTGAGGACTAATGCCCTAAGATTCTATCCCCTTTCAAATGACAATTATGGATTTGCAGGACACATGAGAGGGGCAGTGGGATTGCTCCCACTATCCATGTCTTCAGCCTATATTGCTGTTAAGATAAAAACTCAAAGAGTGCCTGCTAAAGTACAGTACACAGTGGGGTAGGGTGTCCAAAAGGTCATGATAGAAGCACAAACGATTGATGCCCCGGGCCTTTTTTTACATGTATGGGCTTTTAACACATGGTCACAATGACCACCTTGACTCTTTGGACCCTCCCAACAAACACCCCTAGTGCAGTGCAGGTACAGTCCAAATTTCTCATCCATAGTACCTCGCATTCACCAAATGTGTAAAAACTATTTCCACAAACTATCTAGACTAAGAATTAGTTTAGCTTTACCACTATAAAACAATGTGTTGGAGTTGGCTACAAAAGGCCCAGGATCAACTCACTGACTCAAAGACTAATAGCTGAACCTTGGACAAATCAAATTTTCTCAGCCTGTCTTTCTTCTGGGAGATGTGAAAGGTACTATGTTAAAGGTCTTTGGGAGAGGGTTAGAGTGCTGACTGAAAATAAACCACTCATTTGAACAGCTTTAATAATAATTTACTTATGCTAACTGCTTGATCCCTTTTAAAAGATAAGTTAGAGTAGCTGCCATGTGCACTTTGAGAAGCCCTACTGTGAATAGAGAAACAGGAAAGAGGCCCTGGCCATCTCTGGGCAGGAAATGAAGGATGAACCATTCCTTGTTTGTTTTGCATCATTGCCAGGGCAAAAAGAGGTGGCGGCTAGAATGTGGTCATTCTGGACCAAAGTTGCAGAAGCAAGCAATCATTGGGACCAACCCCCCCAAATTGGAATGTGTGGTAATTTTTGTCCTGAGAATAAATGAACAAAGTACTGCAAAATATGCCTTCTGACATATAGAGATCTGCAGGGTGGAGGGCAAGTGGTGAAACTATGCACCTTATGCACCTTCATGCAACATCACAAGTATGAAAAGACAAAAGTCATGTCAGGATATTACTTTGTGTGAGATGGATGGCTGTATAAATGTGATAGATAAATAAATATATATAAATAATGCACTTCATTATTTTGGTATCATGATTAGGAACGGACTCCTACACTTGGATACAGTTGCTTTGTGGTTGGGTAGAGCAGATGTCCTCACTGCTGAGAGGAAGTGAAATAGCACAAGCACTAAGCTGAAGCTCCAGCATTCTCTAACAACTGCTGGAAACTGCATCACAGATAGAATTCCACATGAATCCCTGACCATACGGTTGCTGTAGGCCTGCCCAATCTATCCCAGTAGACGAGGAGTAGCAAGAAATGAAAGTGAGCAGAAAAAAAACATTGTTAGACATGTCTGTCACTAATCTCTGTCTTTTCTTGCTGGGCAGTGGTGGACCTTTTGCCCAGAGACAGAGAACTTCTAGGGACAGAGAAGGATGGCTGGGAGAAATTCCTTAACCAATGGCTATGTTTGTATGAGAAATGTTTCTTTGAACTTGTAATGTAACAAAACATCCATGAACTTTCTGATATATTAAGGCATATTTCACCCATCCATGGCCTTCCATGGGTTATAAATCAACCTGTTTTCTGTTCAGAACTACACAGTGGAATAATGGCCAAGTTAATCCACAAAAGAAAAACAAAGAACTGCTGTAAAACTATTGGACCCACGCGGATAACCAAAACAGTTTGGAAAGTTGACTTTTAATAGGCCAGAATGTTTTATGGGAGAAAGAAATACACCAGGCACCTACTAACAATTGTTTATTCTTGCATATGCTTTATAGAAAGCAAATTTCCTGGACATTTTCTTTTGAACATCTGAGACATGAGGTTCACCCAGATATTGCCTTTTAAAAGATGGACAAATAACCTGAAATTTCCTGTTGCTTTTTAAGGCTGCAGTTTAAAATGTGCTTATTTGGAGATAAGTTCTATTGTAATTAGATTTTGGATGTGGCACCCTAACCCCAGCTCATAACTGAGGCAACTTGAACTTGTCCTTAACTATTCCAGTTGTCTCTCCATGCAATATTTATCATGGAATGACCTAAAACACTTCATTAACAGAATGATTCATGACATGGTGAGGGGCTGGGATCAAGCCAGCTCCTGGTGACAATTTTAGGCTCCTGCAGGCATGTCTTCCCCCCTCCAATCACCAAGCTGTTTCTCCACAGCCAGTTTGGCTTTTGAGGAAAGAGTGGCTTCAGCAGAGGCCTCTGCCCATGTAATGCCTGACTGGCACTTTCTGAAATGCTTGCCAGGATTCATGCAGATATGGATAGGTTTAGTGTTCTGTTTTTCAAACATAGGTTCAGTCCTCTTCTAAAATAGTGCTAGGCCTGTGCTGCACAGATCGATTTAAACTGGGAAAAGAGAGTCTGGCTCTATCAGCTGTATATTGCTAGTTTAGATATCATTAGGTACATTACAGGTTTTCAACTGCTTAGGCTGATCTCCCGCAACGTTAAAAAGATGGATCACAAGTGAGCTTATGTTAATTAATTAAAAATAAAGAGCAAGATGGCATGTTGCAAAGTGACAGCCTCCCACATCTTCTATAACTCCAACAATATTTCTACCACACTTCTCATAGCCTCTATAGGCATTCTTCACAAATTAAAAGAGTGATTGGCTTTGTTTGGAAGTGCGTTTATCTTCTTAAAGAGGACAGAAGGAAGCTGGAATTGGATGGAGCATCATACAGGAGAGGACTAGAAGAAAAGATATGGAGCCATCTTTCCAACTTAGCTCCTGTACTTGACCATGCCCCAGATGGCAGCCATTTTGTGAAAGCCTGACACTTCACTGCAACACCATTCTCTCCAACTCTCACAGAACCAGAGTGCAGTTTCCATCCAGAGGTGATGCCAGAGGGACTGATGAAGGGCAAAAAGGATACATCTGCAATGGAAGAAAAATATATTGACCACGCACAGCTGATACACTGAACAATGCTGGAGGACAGATGGTGAGAAATGAAAGACGGACAGTGAACTGGAAAGAACAGTAGACAGCCAGTGCCAAATTGAGAATTCTCATGCCCTTGACCCATCTGGGGAGGACAGATGGCTGAGGGACCACATATCTGTCCATGCTGCTCTTCTTTACTCAAGACTAACCTTCTTCCATGATATACTCTCTATGTGGAATATGTCCACAACCCGTTCTAGATGAAAGCCAAGTTATGCTGGCAAGCAGATAATAGCAAGAGAAAGGGGAAAGCAGCAACCACGAAACAGGACTGCTGCTGCCATTTACTAAAGAAAAGTAATCCTCAGTTCCTGTGTCATACATGTCACAAACCTGTTAGGAAGTACTGAATTCCTACTGGTCCCCTTCTACCAATCTAGAGAGGCCAAATATTACTTACAATGCTTCACCATCCCTGCATGCAGCCCTGACTACTCGGATTATCCTACATCTATCCCTGCCTACAGGTGCTACAGTGCAACTCCCAGAAAACCATTCCCGCCCAGTATTGTTTCTTATCTGGCTTCCCTTATGCACATGTTTCCATCCTTTTTAGTGCATGCTGTGCTGGAGCTTGCTGATTTGTCTTCAATATCTAGATTGGCATTGCTTGCCTGATTGAGCCCATGGTGAGAAAATGACGGTGCAGTCATAGAAGGATCAGCAGGAACTACTCTGTGAGTTGTCTGCTGTGACTGAGTTCACTGCAGCATCAGAGTTGTGAAATCATGTATGAGGCCATCAGGAAGTGTACAAGAGATCTCTGAGTTCTGCCAGGCAATCCAGAATTCCATGTGTGCTCTGGACTGAGTGCTGAAGGATCTGCAGAAGCAATGTACCACACCATCCCTGGTTCCAGAATATCTACCGTGCACAGAAAACACGGCAGCAAACTTGTGAATACAGGGCACACCACAGAGCTACATTCAGAGACTTCATTTCACAGCAATTCTAGGCATAAGTTCAATCTGAACTTAGTATCTCGCATGCAACTCAGCAGGCAACAAAGGCCAGGACTACCACATGTTCCTATTTACTGGTTTATTAACTTCAGTGGACAAAAAATGAAAAAAGCTACATAGAATATAAAGAGAAGAATGTGTGTGAGGGGAGACAGGGGTCAGAAATGAACACTCTAATCCTGGGATTCTTGGAGTCTAATACTATTAAAACTGAATATTTAAATTCGACTATAAATTACTACATCTGGTATATAAAGGGTATAATATTGAAAGTTAATTAAATTATCCTTACCTGCATGGAATCTTTTCCCACAAGGCTATCACTTCTCGGAAGAAGTGCATTTCCTGAGTGTGCTTCCTGGGTGATGGACATCCTCCACTAAGGAGGGCAAGGCCCTTGTCATTGTGGAAGAGTCTTCTGTCATGCACTCCAAGTGATAGTTCATTCTTCTCACTTTGAGAGAGGTCAAGAAAGAGAAAGTGAGATGCTATATCACCAAGTCTGACTGTACTGATTTCATTTTAAATTTTATATCCATTACTATATACTTCACTAATTCACACTACAGGGTTTCTGCTAGCCCATATTCCACTGTAGAACAGTCTGCAATATGACTGTTCAGTCTTTGTGCACTCCAAACCCATCTTGTTGGATGAAAACTTAATAATTAGAGCTCTAAATCTGGTTAAAATCACGACATCTGTAAGTCTCACAGCATGTGTACTTAGTAGGGTGCTCAAGATATTGTCTTGCCACTTGAAAAATGTAGCATTCCACTGTTATCTCAGAGTTGGGGGAAAGCTCTCCTGGAGTCCCTGTTACCCTCCTAAACAGGTAGACTCGAGATGTGTTGCATCTGTCACTCCTCTTAAATCCTGTCATCCCATATATTCTTAGAGGGGTGATTTTCATTTCCCTTCACCTTGTCTTGTTAACTTCTAATTTCTCAAATGCATTTGACTTGAGCCATTTTTGCATATTTTCCCTCTCCTGGATAAACCTGGAAATGGTTTTCCTGACTATTTTTCTATAGCATGGATGAAAGGCCAAGTCCAGGACAGACTTACTATCCTCTCCTACTTTTGGGATACATTCTGCGCATACCAAAATGAATAATGAGTGAAACAAAGATGGGAGCAGTTCAGGTTTACTGTTTTAGAGGACTGAAACTTCAGGGAATAGCAGATGTCCTTCAAGATGGTACTGTCCTACCTCACTAGGGATACTGGTGATGAAGCCAGCAAAGTACCTCTGGTCTCAGTTGCCTTTATCCATTGTTCCCCAGTAGCACAATATCAAGGTTGTCTGAGAAATGAGTGCCTTTGACCTCTATTTCAAATTATTCCTGCTAAAAGACAGACATATGGCTGTCATGTTGCTCATTCCAAATTGAGCCAAGACAAGAGTTATGGATTGTATACTAGCACAGTATGCAGACGATGTTTCATGAAAATATTTGGCACATACCCCCCAGTGAATAACAGAAGATACTGGTCAGCAAATTGAATCACTGCCTTACCATGTCACTTAGGGCTGTCTAATTCCTCTGGTGCCATAGGGGGTCCTTCAGGGGGCAGTGGTAGGAACATGCCTAGTGGAAGGAAATGGGGAACTCTCTTCTCCTCTTGCAGCCCTGTGAGGACACAGGAGAATCAGTAAGTACATGCTAATTGCAGAGCTGCACAGCTATGTTTGACACATAGTGCTGCAGCTCCTGCCACAAAATCAATGCTGGTTTTGGGGAATGTGATGTGCTGACAAATCTAGGGAACCCAACAGATGCCCAAAGCCACAGTTACCTGCAGGCTGCTCTTCCTTTTGGCTATTTTTCACCAGGGCCTTGTGGTTGCTTCAGGTGAGGATGATGACAGTAATAAGATCTCAGCCTCACCCACCTGATGTTGGTGCCCTGTGGATTGTGGATTATAATTTAGTGCACATATCCTTAGCAAGCATCTCCTAATAGGGCACATGCAGGCACAGATGAATACAAGAGTAGAGGAAACTACTGTAACCCCATTTTTAGGTGAACATGCCCATGTTCCCCAGCAGTAGCACACCACATGCTAACTGAATGATAACCAGAGGAAACACTAGCAAGTTGGAAAGGAAAGGAAGTTAGCAATATGATCTGAAGCCCTATCATGACAATAAGATTCATCCTTTATCACACACAAACTGCAGTCTGTAATATGCAGAAGTCCAACATGCCCCTGCCTAAGGCTGGATGCACAAACGTTTACCTGGGAGCAGAGGCTATCCTGGGTCTGCCACATCATTTTAGTGCTGTGCAGATTATACCTCAAGTACACTTGCAAAAGACTGTGGAAGAGAATGCAATGATGAGTTGCAGTGTAAGGCAAGTAGCAACTGCATAGTAGCAGTACATTTTCATACTTCCTTTTGCAATTGTGTAATTAGCACCTTAGTTCAGGTGTTTCCCAGAAACAGTGTCTTCCACCTTCAGGCAGATCATGCATGAGGACTGGCACCCAAGGTTGTTGCATGGTAGCAGAACTAGAAATATTAATCTCAGTTGGCTGATGGCCAAGGCAGTTCCTCAAGATACTAATGGCAATAGTGACAGTGAAATTCCTATTCTTTGGCACCTGCATAAAAAAGTCCAGGCTCACTTTAGATCTTGGTAGGCTGAATAGAAGGCCAAAGGGCAATCACTCCATGTAAATCAGTAAATGCAGATAAGGAGATTTCAATGAATTACCTAGCAGGTATCAGTCCACCTAACTGGGCTTTCCACTGGCCACCCTGATCCTCCACATGGTACTGAAAAATAGAGAACAGAAGAAAGCCTGCTATTGTGCTCCTCAAGAAGACAAATTTCAAAATTAGTTTTAAGAGGTTTGAATTTGCTTCTCACTGGTCTGGATCTCCACCACCCAAGATACCAGGATGAGGCTCTGCATGGCTTCCACCTAGCAGCCACATTTGGTATTTAGTGGAGAGATGGAATGGCTGAATCAAAGGACATGGGAAGAAATAGAGCGGCTCACAGAAACAACACTTCCCCTCACTGCTTCATTCCACAGCACTCCAAGTGGTTAGAAGACCAATGCCAGAGGAACAGCAGTGATGAAATTGTGATGAAGGGTCAATAAATAGCCCAGTTGACAAGTGATAGGTAAAGGATAGGGACATTGGGTGAAGTGGCAAGGTTCTCTCCTGATGCTCCTGCTTCATGCAACCTTTCTCCATGCCTGCTACCTCCACCTAGGTTCCCTTTGAACAGGGGTTTAAAGCTTTTTCAGAAGTACACTAAATCCACGTTCAGAAATAGATCACAGGCCCATAGCACATAGCACTTCTGAGCCAGTGACCTGTTGGTCAAGCAACTTGACAGGTAACTAAATCTATTGTCCTAAACACCCATCTATATTCAACCAGCCTCATCTCAACACTACATCTCAATTCTACATCTCAACACACATCTCAACATTAATAAGATTAATTTGTGGTTATTTTTCCTGCTGGCAGGCACCACTTGATGGGAGGGATTAAGCTATGGAAATGCACCAATTACTTTCCTTAACACTGTCCCATATTAAATCTGTACAATAACATCAAGCACTTGCTTCATTCCTGTGGCAGAATAGGGGCTGGAAATGAGGACAGCACAATTTATGCCAGCATACTTTTCTCGCAGCTCATGAACTGGAGGAGACTGCTTTTATACATCCAACTGGCTATGTTCTAACTTACTAATAGAATAATAGATTTCCTTGGAAAAAAAAACGGTAGGGAATAATGTCTATCTACCTTGTACATTTGATGTAGACAGCATTTCTCAACCTTAGCCGCTTAAAGATGTGTGGACTTCAACTGGCTGGCATGGCTGGCTGGGGAATTCTGGGAGTTGAAGTCCACACATCTTTAAGCGGCCAAGATTGAGAAATGCTGATCTAGGAAGAAAAAGGTCCTGTATGATCTCTAACCCTGACCAACAACTCCTTCCTTTTCTGTCATAATTACAGGTCTTTTCATTTTACTTTTCTTTTTACAAGGGAGAACACTTTCCTCAACTGCATGTTCTTCAATTCTATTGGACTATGAGCTTCACCATCCCCATCAGCCTGGAGAAAATGGGAGCTGGTTTTCTGGAAGTGAGAGTCAGCACTATAAGGACTGTGTCTTTGTCATTCAAATATAGACATTTTAGTTTTGCTTAAATCTTGAAAAGCTTTTAAAGTCAAACACCAAAAAAATGGCCAAGTTACCCATAACGACATATTTCCCTGTCATATTGCAACATCATCTCAGAGTGGTAAGTTTGTGTGGTCTGTTTTGATTCCAGGTTAACACTAGCCCTGCAGAAAACTGACATAACCCATTACATTACTGAACTTTCCAGAATGCAAATGTAATGTATGCACATACTGTATATTGCATCTTAGGTGTCAGTTTTAGATCATACAAATCATCATACAAATGCAGATGTTGTTCAGAAAATGTGGAAAAGCGAAATAGGATTTGTTGTTCATCTACAGAATAAATACATTACATTATATTATGGATATAAGTGTTGTTCCTTCAACTCCAACTCTTTCAGTTACAAAAGGCCCAAGGCTCAATTCCATATTTTTGTATGGAATGGTAGTCCATGACAATATCTACTATTGTAACTAAAGCAGTTGAATACATAATAGTCTATGCATTACTCATAAATATATGTGGTTTATGCATTCTTTTCTTTCTTTCTCTAATTTTGTGGCAAGCATTTGGAGGCATGTATTGCAGTGTTCTGCACAATATGTAATTGGATTTGGGAGAAAGTTCTGAAATGTACTAATCTTGGCTATTCTTGCTGTTGAACTGGTTGGGAAAATTAAATCTGGTTTGCAAGTAAGTGACAAAAACATCTGTTGAAAATTATCCAGCTCTAGGGAGATGTACACTTATTCAACTCTTTGTTAGTCTTGCAAGGTACAATTAATGCCAATGGAAACAGTAATGAGAGGCTTCAAGGAATTTTGAAGGAAATGTCTGCACCCAACAGACAAATCAAAAGTGGCAGGCCGGTGAACTGGAAAACAATGAACTGCCCCACTCTTTGAGGGAGAGTGAGGAGACCTTCAGGAAGGGCAGAGGTTTGATTCCAACACTATTTTTGCCTTGGTAGGATGTAACAGCTGCTTGCTAGAGGCAATATATTCTGAGACCAATGTACTAAATGTGCAGTCATTCCCAAATACAGTTGTATATGTTCATTTAACGTTATGTGCTAAAATAGATGACATAGGTGCAAAGGAGAACCCAGAAGCTGTTTTTTTTTTAATATGATGCATTTGGCATAACTGCTGGGGATGATGGAAGTTGTAGTCTAAAAGGGACCATGTTGGCCCCTTAGTCTTTCCCATCACTTTCTATGCCCATGCATTGATTGAGCTTGGGAATTTATGCAGGGATAGCTTGTGCTCTCTCTTTCTCAATCCCTTGATGGAGTCCAGCCTGAAAAATCAAAATTGAAACTGTAAAACAGATGGATTCATTCTCTTGCATGCACAGTCCCTCCTTCTTTCTAAATGGTTTACAGCTAAACTTGACTACATGCATATCTTTCTCATATAATTTAGCAACTCTTCCTGACCACACCCTGGGAGAGAAAATATTTTTTCAGCTGAAAAAAACCCCCAAACATCTGGATTTCTTAATATTCATTTATGAATACTGTGTAGATGACCACCAGGCAAGATGCTGAAGAGATCTGAAAGAATATAGAATGTTTTTGCAAGCTATAAGCAGAGTACTGTATATGCCAAGACTTAAATTCAGAGTCCCCTTCTGGAGTATCATTCCTAGTAAGTAATGAGCATGAATATGTTCCTCTTTCCTTCCACTGATATCATATATTACATATTCATCTCAGAGTCTATTCTCTCTGATGAAGGGAATAGACTTGATTTCTGCAATCCTTTCTTGCAGCCAACATTATATTTTCTCATAATGCTCTAAGAGTGAAGAGGGAGAGGGAGAACACACCTTTTTTGTTAATGAACTTTTTCCTCATAATGTTCCACCTGTTTCTGGTTGAGGTATTTCTAAATAGGGATCTAGTGCTGTGCTAAATGAGAGCTACACCCATATCCAAAATGCCCTGGCTGATAGGCTATTGATGTGGAGGAAGGTGCAGGAGGAGTAATCCTGAAGTAGGAAGGACAAATCATGAATGAGTGAGCCCCAGCCTTGACTAGTGCTACAAGAGAATGGCAGTGCTGGTAAAATGCCCTCCCCAGTAATAAAAATGGTAACAAATATGGCCACATGAAACTCCTTGTCAGCAGAAGCTATGGAAAACTTCATTTACTCACTGGCAACACAACCAGGAAGAAGTAGCCAGCAGAACTTAATTCTCCTCTGCAGCACTAAATCTCTGCTTAAAAACCTGGCCTAGTGTTCTTTGAAATAACTGCTAAACCAATGTATATAAGGGGTTCTTATGTAACCTGATGAGTGCTTCAGTGAGAGTCAGTTGTTACAAAGTCAAATGCTTCTACAGAAGCCAGGTGTCCACTGGGCCTGTAGCCCAAGCCAAACTAGACATAGAGGGTACTGACCAGAAGTTAGGGGGCATTCCCCTAAAAAGGTAAATAAGAGCTAGGCAGATCCCAACTCCGGAGTACATCATTGGTAAATTGTGCTAAATCATGTTGGAAGATGAAGGAAAGCATGACCTGAAAACTGGAACAGCTAAAGATGACTTTAATCTGCTTTGGCTGTGGGCTGGGGAGAAGACAGAGGCAACGTCATGAGGAAGTGGCCTACAAAACCAGTTATTGGGGCATGCTCAAGTTGTGGTTAGGGGGACATGAGGATGAGCCCTACATTCTTTCATCCTTGGAACAACTCACTAACTGAAAAACCTGCATAAGTCAACAGGAAGATTTAAATCCAAATGTACACTAGTGACAGATGAATCATTATCTTTGTTAAAAAAAAAAAATTGTATTGAGTGGGATTGGGGGGCTTCTATGTAGTCTACACTGCATGAACGAGATGCATGGAGTCCAACAAAATAAACTAGGGGAAAGACTCTGAAACATTTCATAGGCTTTCCTAGTAAAAAACCAGACTTATGCTTCTATTCAAAGAGACAAAACGTAAAACGTTGATGTCTTTCATATGCCTACTTAAAGTGAAAAGGAGAGGAAGGAGGGGGTAGAGTTGGAGAGAGAGCCTCCATAGGGTGAAGTTGGTTTGACTCCCTTGTTGATGCAAAAATGTTCAGGATTAAAGGTCTAATCTAGAAGATATATTGTACACCAAACAGCAGAACCATTTAGGGGAACATTAAATGGTACTTAAACTAAACAATTGTCCTTGGGAGCAGTAGTTAAACCGGAATACTTTCTAATAACCATGCAGAACTTTGAAAACAAGATGTCATTGTTTTATGAAATAACACACACATTTAATCTTCCCCTCATGAGACTGCTCTTGAGACTTCCGACAAAGGAAACAAATGAGGCTAGTGACAAAACAACTACTGTTATATATTGTGTTATACTGTTGACTTCCAAGATCATTTACATGTGCTGCATGGAACATTTTCTGGTACAAAAAAAACAAATTACATTTTTGTCTCTGTGGAAAAAAGTCCCAAATGAAAGTATTTGAAACAACGCTCCCACTCTTTAATATATGAATAATATGAAAAACATTTTCAGCTATGTGCGAAAGTCATGGAAATGGTCAATCCTGCATTGTTTCTCCAATTTTATCTATATTAACCTTTAGGGAAACATTAATATGCAGCAGCCAGAAAAAGGACCAGATTAGAGTTGATTGATTGATTGATTGATTGATTGATTATGTGCCATCAAATCATTTTCGACTCCTAGTGACCACATAGATTTTCTCCATGAAGATTAGAGTTACAATTATAAAATTGTAAGTACAGTACATTTGATAAAGAGATGAGGAACAAAGCTCCTCTTACCTTCCAAATCAAACATGTGATGATTTATATAGGATCAAGCATAGATAAGTGAAAATTGTTGCTTATTTGGCCCATGTTTGCTTACAACTGTGTTCATCTGTCCCTGCTGCTCTTAGCAGCTGGGAATCTAAATACCAAGCCATAGAAAGAGAATTGGCTAAAAAATACCCTGCTGTTAGAAGAGGTCCAGAACTGTTAGATTTTGTTATATATATTTCTTTGCTTTGCAGATGTTCAAGAAAATGTTCTACACATCCTGGTATGCAGAGGTGCTGAACACATATCTTTATGTACTAAGAATTCTATGTGCTGTTCCATGGAACTCTGGGATAGTGCTAGTCTACGAGTACCTAGAACGCAAGAATATGTTTGAATATGTCTTTTGACAGCTGATTTAAAGCCAGCTATCAAAAGTCAATCATAACTTTAAAATAAAGAAAAAAGGTACAATGCAATGTAATATAATTCAGTGCAATGCAATACTAAAATTAAAGAGTTTTATAAACTATCCAGGTGGTAAATGTTCCACAGCGGCCAAGCTTTATAAACCCCCTCCCCATAAACTTGGCAATGTTACCTTTTGATTTTAGTTCGGATAAGAATACTACTGAACTCTGCAACTCTGTAATAAAGTTAGTAGGAGAAACAGTCATCATTTGGAGGGCCTTGATTTGTTCTTCTGAAACAATAGAGTTGCCCCAGATCTGGATCCCAACGGGCAAGAGGCCTCAGTGTAGTCGACACCAGTCAGTTACAAGCTGCCTGCAGTCTCAGAAAATGAGCCAGCTGGGACAATAAGCAATCCAATGAACCTTGGCTGCGCTCCCAACTTCTCAGCAGGTCAGGACTGAGAGACATGCCATTGCCTATCCAGGGACATCAGCCGAGTAGCCTCTACCTCCAAAGAACAATGCAAACCAAAGAGATCAGGATGTGCATGGAAAATGTTCACTCCAAATGTTCAAGTTCCCCATTATCCTTTTGGCTCCCTAGGCCACTCATGTACAGCATCAAGCTAGTCATGTGATTAACCACTGGGGGGTCTGCAGTGCTGCTTTAAATTCTGCTAAACTGCTTTTTAATTAAAAACAGCAGTTGATGTATTATGGAGTGCTTTTCCTGCAACCTTCTGTCACAAGAGAATTTGCACTCTCCTTTCTCCCGTTTATGCTTGCTGTTCTTTCTGGCTACCTTTTTCCACTTCCTTCTTTTGGTCTCCTGCTAGCAGAGCACTTCTCTCTCCATAGCTGCTTCTGCTGCTGCTGCTATCATTATCACCATCATCACCATCATCATCATCATTAATCTACAATTAAATTCACAGTCAAAGACTGGTGAAAATTTAATTATTCAAGTCCTAACTAAGGATCTAAGACTTATTAAGGTAGTATCTGAAGATATAGGCAGTTCCAAACAGGGTAGTTTTTTGTAAAATTAGAGTGCTCAGGTCCAATAAATTCAAAATTTCCAAATATCAAGGGAATCCTTTAGGTATTGTTCCAAGGATTCCAGTCATGACTGGTATAACAGCAGATTTCTTTCTTCACAAGCATTCAACTTTGATCTGCAAGTCCCAATATTTCGTTAATTTTTTCCCAATTGCTTTTCCTCAATCCTAGCAACACCCAGTATAGCAACATCAGTGAACCAGACTTTCTTCTTTTCAATGACTGTTATATCAGGCATGTTAGGAACAAGATGCCTGTCTCTTTGGCTTTAAAGTCCCATAAGATCTTAACCCACTCATTTTCCAAAACCTGCTCAATTTGATGGTCCCAGTGGTTCTTGCTACATTCAAATCCAAACCTCTGGCAAAGTTTCCATTGAATAATTTTGGCAATTTGGTCATGACGCTGTTTATAGTCTGTGAAATTTTGGTGCAGCCACTGATCAAATGGTCAATTGTTTCATCCTTTTCCCTACAAAGGCGACATTTACTGTTGTTTGTTACATGATTAATTTTTGCTTTCATGCAATTAGTTGGCAAAGCTTGTTCTTGAGCTGCTAAAATAAAACCGTCAGTTTCTTTCTTTAACACTCCTGATCTTAACCAGCTTATGTGGGGTTTTGATTGGCTTTTCCTTCTATATCCTTCAAGTATTGACCATGCATTGGCTTGTTCTTCCAATTAATAAATCGGTTTTCATTTGTTTGTTTTCTCTATTCGCCTTTGTTGTTTTCAAAAGCTTTCCTTGATTGACTTCCTCCAATAAGGGTTCTTTCCTTTTCTTAATATAGTCATTCAAGCCATGTTTTTCTTCCTCCATAGTTTGTTTCACCTGTAGGAGTGTTATTCTTGTTATTTGCTATTTAGGTGAACGGCAATGTGACAGTGTAACAAGGTTACCTCTTTTTTTGCAGTGGGATGTTGACAATGGGTCATATATTTGTGTTATCTTTGTGTGCATGTGTGTGCATGCATGCCTTCAAGTCATCCATGCTTCCTGGTGACTATCTGGACAAGCCCATGCAGTTTTCTTGGCAATATTTTTGGAAGTGGTTTGCCATTGCTTTCTTCGTAGGACTGAGAGAAAGTGACTGGACCACGTCACCCAGCTAGCTTCATGCCTAAGGCAGGACTAGAACTCATGGTCTCCCAGTTTCTAGCCTAGTCCCTTTAATCACTACACCACACTGGCTCTCTTATATTATCTAGTATCCATATATTACTTTACTCCAGGAGAAGCTGAAAGCCATGGAAAGAAGGCCACAGTGAGTGTGGTCAGGATGCAAAGTGGACAGTGCCATGTCAACAACACCTAGACAGGAACATAACTTTCCCAGGCTTTTTCAGGATCTATTGCGGGATGTGCCTGTAGTTCTGGAGCAATCAGGTAATCAACAACCCCTTGAAAAAGCACTCTTCATAAAAAATTTAGAGACACAAAAAACAACAAGACAAGAGTAGACCAGCTATTCAATAATTCTCTCTGGACAAGGAGAGGACTTGAGATTGGCCACAAGTGCTCCACACAGTTGCTCCTCATGATGAGATGGCAAGACAACAGTCTCCAGTGGATTTAGAGCTATGGGAGATGAGGGAATAGCCGTCTTGCTCAAAACATGGTCAGTGCCTTTGAAAGGACACTAAGTTTGCATGCTTCCTTTTCTAATCACTTTTGGAAATTCCTTGTTAACTGCCTTTCAGCTATTAGGAACCTCTGGACTGACAAGTTTTACAGCACCAAGTGAGTTTCCTTCAATCCTTAGCAAAAGAAGTTTTAGCAGCAAGTTTTAGGACATCATCATCGTTGTTGTTGTTATTATTATTATTGGAATAAACAGCAAAACTTTAATTAAATTTAATTAAATAAATTAAATTTAAATTAATTAATTTGAAACTTTGATTTTAGAAAGTTACAAATGGACAAGGGGTCCAGATAAATTTGAAATAAGATTTTGGAATTAATTATAAAGATTCCTTCCCATGGGAAAATGCTTTTATTTTGAATTCTTAAAAAAAAAATAAGATTTTAAAAATTGGACACTAGAGGGAACTAGGAGGAACTAAAGTTTACAATTAAAGGACAAGAACACTTAAACTCAACTTACAATT
Organism: Python bivittatus; assembly: GCF_059951505.1. Classification (NCBI taxonomy): domain Eukaryota; kingdom Metazoa; phylum Chordata; class Lepidosauria; order Squamata; family Pythonidae; genus Python; species Python bivittatus. Next base: position 115,291,041 of record NW_028277030.1, on the reverse strand, counting down.
ACAAAATGAAGCAAAATATTTTAACAATGGACATACTAAAGGATATTTCTGAACAATGGACTCAGAAGTTAATTTTAAAAGTGTCTGCCTCTATAGATAGATAGACTGTATTTAAAAGATGTTATGGAAGAGGAACAAGTTTTACCTGACATAACTGAGATTGATTTGAAAGTGGATTTTAAAATGACAGGCTACAAGAATGATATGGAAAAAGATGCTACACTGGACATACAAAGAAACCAGCTGATGTCTTAATAATTAAAAGGGATATCCAAACAACAAACCAAGAGAGTGACCTGGATAATTTTCCTATATTGGACTTACAACAGAGGCTAGTTAAAGCTTTGAAGAATTTTTTGAGAAGGGACAATGAAAAGAAATCAAGTTCTAGGACATTATTTAAAGGGACTAAAGAACAAGATTGTTAGAAGTAATATAAGGAATATAAGAAGGAATATAAAGTTGGTTTATTTTATCAAGGCTAAAATAGATATGCTGTTATCTCTGGTAAACTTTAATGGACTTTTACTGACATCAGGACTGAAAGGACGAGGCTTTAAGGATTTGTTTCTAGATAAAAGATGGGGTATGGGAAGAAGAGATCATTTGTTGTATTTTAAGAGAAGGTGGTAAGTTACTACAATTGTTTATACTTGTGACAAAGGGGGATATATTTCTTTATATATTTCTTTTTTTTTTCTTTACTATATTCTTATTTTTTTCTTTCTTTTCAATTTTTCTTTCTAGGTTTTTTTTCTTTTTTCTTTTTTTCTTTTTAGTTTGTATTAGTTTTTATTGTTGAACTTGTAATTTTTAATAAAATTACTATTAAAAAAAAGAAGCAATCCTGATGTCAATAGAGATTTCTGATGGAATTATAGCAGCTCTATTAAGCTTCAATCTGTTCTTTCCCATCCAGACTCTTATAGCCTCCAGGCACTGGGAAGGACATTGATAGCATCTCCCTTACGGCTTGGGGAGCAATGTACAATTGAGTGTCACCAGTGTATTGGTGATACTGAACCCTGAACAGTCACATGACCTCATCCAGTGGCTTCATATAGATGTTAAGGAGCAGAGGGGAGAGAACCAACCCCTCCAGCACTCTACATAGCAGAGGCCACCAGGCCAATTTCTGCTTCCCCACTAAAAACTGAAACTGCCCACAGAGGGAGAAATGAAACCATTGCAAAACAATGCCTTTGCTTTCCAATCCCCATAGGAGATCCAGTATGGTTGATGGCATCAAAACTTCCAAGAGGTTCAACAGAACTGAATGGGCACACTCCCCCACCAGGTCCCAACATGGATCATCTAAGAGAGTGATCAATGCTGTCTCTATACTACAAAACATTTCAAAATACTCTGTAGAGCTGAAATTCTTTTCATTTTTTTTTCTGTTCCTATGGGCACTCTGCCATTCAATAACTTATGACCCAGTTGGTATCCTAAGGTCATATGTATAGAATACTGCATTTATATTATTTTAAAACTTTCTTTGTGGTGTTTTTAAAGTACATTTTTAGTTTTCCACCAATCACTGTGAACTTAGAATCATCATAATCTCTTAATGGAATCCCTGACCCCTTGTACCGTTATTAGTCATTGACTTGATAATAGCTGCTTGTCTGTGAAGACTTTGATGTTGTGCATAAGAGCTATGGATCAATTGCATCCATTTTCTCCATTACCAGCCAAATATTTGGACACTTTCTGTTGAGTTGATTCAAGGCAGAGCTACATACTGTGCAGGCATATTCAGTCTCCAGGAGCTGAAGATTTTGTGATCTGGGAGAATTAATAGATGTTTATTCTAGCAGCATAGATGGAGGGCAGAAGCAGCCCATTTTTACTTTGGCAGGATAAATGAAGAGGGGCTCTGATGGGTATGTTATGACAAAAAATGGTTCAGAAGTGGAATGTCCAAGTGAGGGAAAGGGGTTATGTATGAATATTGCAGTCCAAATAGCGGTTTTGCTGAGAAATCTTCAAGTGGCAAAATGCATTAGTACTTGTTGCAAGTTCCCAGTTTTAACAAAGCAAATGCTTCTTGGCTGCTCTGTTTGAATAATTTAGGAAGGCCTGAAATATACTACAACACTTGTCCTTGGAAAGATGGATTCAGAACTTTAAAAAGTAAAATATTTATTTTTACAACCACTGTTACAGGAGGAAGCTTTCCCTTTTCTTATTTGTTTGAATAAACAGGCACTATTGTTTGAGGGTTACTTAGAGAAGTCTACTCTGCTTGCCAGCATTCTTCCTTAGAGTAGCCCTAGAGTTTCCACATGTCTTGTTTTTAACAGTAAAGCTGACTTTGCCTATTTCAGACATTACATAGCAGCTACCCTGAGTGTATCACAATGGCCAGGAACCCATGTCCAGTCCAGGCTCCAAAAGCATGAACTTCTACAAAGTGCAGATTGTGATTCATGATGTTAATAGCATTTCTGAAGGCAGACACTTTAGGAAAATTCCTCATCCGAATTTATAATCTGGATTTGGAAGTTAAAAATTACTGAACATGATCTGATTTCCAAAGTGGATTCAATCCATTAGAAACATGTCAAGAGAGAGTAAAGATGTGAGGGACCTGAAGATTTGCTCCTGTGGGGAAAGTTTGAAAATTTGAAAGAGGTGGTTATGTTTAGCTTGAAGAAGTAGAATGCTCTATTTTAAAACAAGGACCTGCTGAATTCATTTTATTGTTCTGTTCTGGTATCTGATTTTATTGCTCTGAAACTGTATCTTATTTTAGTACTGAATAGGGTGTGTTTCATTAATGCACTTGCACATCCATCATGCTACTCCCTTCCAGGATCAGCAACATTATGTGAAGTACAGGAAAAGTGTAAGGAATGGTAAGTAAAAGAAATCAAAGGCAGAATATAAAAGGAAAGGCAATCTGATTAAAACTGCTTGCTGGGTATAAAAGTTCCTATGTATTGGGGAATACAAGAAACAGTATGTTGGCTTATAAAGTATGGTCTCAATCAGAGATTCTAACTTGCATAGAATAGCATGGACTTGACTGGTATATACAATTGGGTTTTGGTTGCACTTCTGGTATTCTGGACAAAATGTGCCAAAACCAACTGGTACTGTTCTTACCATTAGCAGGGAACGCTGCTTGTAGCATGGGTACAGTTAAGGCTGGTAACCTTCATCATAATAAAAATTATTAGCTATCCATTTTATTACCTCATATGAGTAGTAATAGTATTGTGCAATTTTCTTTTTTATAAATTCCTTTGGTAGGTTTCATGCCTTAAAGGCACTTTAAAAATGTTTAAAATAAATGATGCTAGCTATCCTCTCAGAAATGTTTTATGAACATACACATATGCATCAACCATGTATATGGGGCAGAAAGGGAGAGGGAGTAAGGAAATGAATATGGAGAGAACTGCACACTCCAGATCTGGGGCTGGTGCTAGAATTACTGCTAGTTAGGCTGGGCTTCAGAAGGAAATGAAAGCAGGGCAGAACAAACTAGAGGAACAATAAATGAATGGAATAGAGAAATCCCTAGCCAGATCCTTGCAGATGTTAAAAGAATAGAATCATTTGGCAGTGAGTTATACCACCCTCAGTTGGTTTAACATCCTGTGGGTTTATGGGGCCATCACGCAGATGTATACTGAAGTACTGGTCTTCTGTACTGCGACTAAAGAAAGGAGGAGATCCAGCACCAGAACAATTAAGGGTTGTTTGCTTGTTTGTTTAGAAAACTTATATGGCTGCCCATCTCATATATTATACCATAAGATGTTGCTGGGTGGCTCACAGCAACAACAATAAAAACATGTATAATATATATTAAAAACTAACTTCCCAAAAGAAATGGCACTCGGCAAAGTTAAGCAACACTCTCCAATAAAAACAACAACAATCACTGGGCTCCAGCTTCACCTAATCCCAATGCTTGGGGGGAAAGACAGCTTTTTAATGCCTTCCAGAAGCCCCGAAGGGTAGGAGCCTGCCAGATCTCAGGAGATGTGGTGTTTCACAGGACAGGGGCTGCTACTGAGAAGGCACACTTCCTAGGTCCAACTAGATGACATCATTTAAGGGAAGGGACAGGGAGCCACACCCACTCTATCAGACCCGGTAGACTGGGCAGTACTTGGGACTCAGTCTCAAATTTGATCTGAGTTAGATGTTGTGCTGAAGTAGGAACAGGTAGTTCTTGCATTACGACCATTTGTTCAGCAACCATTCAAAGTTACGATGGCACTGAATGAAGGGACTTATGACTGGCCCTTGAAGTTCTGGCTGCTGCAACACTCCTGCAGTCACGTAAACAAAATTTGGGCACTTGGTGACTAGTTTGCGCTTACAACCAGTTGCACCATCCCACAGTGACATGATCATCATTTGTGACCTTCTTCCCACAAGTAAAGTCAGTGGGGAAGCCGGCAGGAAAGGTCACAAGTCACTCAGGTAAGTCTCTCCCCCCCCCCCACAGCCTTTCTTTGCTCATACACATCACAACCTCCTTCTCCCCTTTGCTCACATACACCCTGCACCCTCCTTCCTGGGCCACCCTGCACTCACACACACACACACACACACACACGCACCCTGTGTCCTCTTTTCCTGCCCCCAAGCTCACAGACATGCATGCATGCACCCCATGCCCTCTTTCTCACACACATACATGCACCCACCAGCACCTTCTTTCCCAAGCCTCCCTGCATTCACACACATGCACACATGCACCCCATGCCCTTTTCCCCTGGCACCTGCACTCACACGCATGCGCCCACCAGCCCCCTCCTTCCTGGCCCTCCCTACGCTCACACGCACCACACACACTCCTTCCCCAGCCTTCCTGAGCTCTGCCACTCACGCCATTCACACTGCACAGCAGCACCCCTGCCCCCTTACCTGGGACACCCTCCACTTCCTGCTTAATGAGCCCTGCATCTTGGGTTACAACAACAGCTGGGACTGCCAGGTTTGCCATCGCTAAGTGATGCAGTCATGTGGCATCACACGTTACAACTGCATCGCTTAGCAACAGCAATCCCAATCCCAATTGCAGTTGTAACTCGAGGACTACCTGTATGGTACTTCTAGCCATGGGTTTGTGGCTTTTGGATGGATTAGGTAGACGGGAACTACTTTAATTTAAGAGGGTCTGGACTTTTGCTAAAATAATTGAGAAACTAATGCTTTTTTAAGAACATAAATTAACAGAGCTCTCTGCCATCAGGATTAGATTCTTGTGTTATTAAATCACCATCATCATTTATTTATTTATTTATATTGATTTATATATCAAATTTATATGGCTGCCCATCTCAGAAAGTGACTCTGGGCAGAGTACAACCAAGTCATAAAACAGTAAACATATAAAAACAACCATTATTTTTTTAAAAAATTAAAAAATCACAAGGCATAAGAGAGAATAGCTGTTAACAGCAATAATGGAGCCACCTCAAGATCTCACTGGTCCCCTGGGACCTCCAGGCCTAATGACATTACAGCCCCTTTTGATTTGTCTGGAACAGTATGAAATGCCTGCCAAAGAAAGTACTGATGTGGTAGCAGAATAGAAAACAGCCTAGCTGTGTGCAGCTTCTCCCTGCGATCCTATTATTTCTTGATGAACTGTTGTAAATGCTGGTAGAAAACAGAAGACTTTCCCTTTCTCCAGAAACAGCAAAAGCTGCCTCTGCAGCAGTAAATGCCAAAGAAGCAGAATTCCTTAGAACATAAACTTCTATTTTTTTTCCCCACCAACAAAGTTTGGAAGAAATTATGTTCGGAATCAAAAAAGCTGACAAGGAACTGCAGCATTAGTTATAGTCACAGGACATGGGGCCAAGACCATGCTAGTCTTCCAGTGGGAAATTGAAAAAATAAGGTGTAATAAGCTTTTATAATCAGGAACAGTTCCCCCTCCTCCCCATCCCATTATCCCTTGAAAAATAAGAGGAAAGGCTAAGAAATTGGCCTTTCCTATTTAGCTGTTGAAAACATCCCCAGCTGAAAAAGGATTGGCTTTTGTTTAGTTTAGTTTAGTGTCCCTAGGATGAACAAAGGAGGAAATGCAGTTAATACGTCCCATGTATCTTCCTGTAGATGGTTGTGCTGGTTTGGAAGGTAGTCTTTAGACTAGAGATCAAAAGATCTCCTAGCTTGCATTAACTTGTATGAGTATGCTTGGAGTAATCTGGGGTTTGGTTGCCATAGTGGCATACTGGCCAAAATGTCTCAAAACTGAATGATATTGTCCTTAATATTATATAGAAAAGCTGCATTTGATGCATATACAACTAAAGCTGGTAACCACACTAGTGTTTCTCAACTTCAGCAACTTTAAGATATATGGACTTCAACTCCCAGAATCCCCCAGCCAGCATGAAGTCCACACATTTTAAAGTTGATGAGGTTGAGAAACACTGGTCTACACCTTCTCTGTATTACTGAAAAGCATTTTGTGAAAGCCTCAACTGACCAAAGCCATGATGGTGGCAGAGGTCAACCTCTAGCAGTCCATCTGGTGATGACTATGGCATATGAAAGATTGCAGCTTGAAATCTAAGAGGAAGAAATGGTAAAGAGCATGAATTAACAAATGAAATGAAAGAAAAATAGGTATCTTCTATGTCTGTGAAACTAAGAGAAAGGAGAAAAATGTAACAGAACTTGACTTGCATACCTTGATCAAATCTTCACTAAAGATGGAAACATGGATTGAGAAATTTTAAGATGTGCAATTGCTGGCAGAAAGCTGTTGTGTAATTGTGGGAAAGCTAGTGGTATGAGGAATGAATGTTTGCTAAAAGAAAGGGGAATGGCTGTATATAAGAGCTTGCTTTTGCCCATTTCACTTCTATATGGAAGTAAGTGTTGGGAATGTCAGGAGAAACAAAGTAACTTAAATGCAGTGGGAATGGGGTCCTTAAGAAATGTATGTAGTAAAACAAGGAAAGGGTCAAGAATGAGTGCTGGATGAATGTGAACTGAATACAAAAGCAATTGACCAGTATGAAATATTTATTTATTTATTTATTTATTTATTTATTTATTTATTACATTTGTATGCTCCCCCATCTCCCCCAGTGGGTGACTCTGGGTGGCTCACAATTAAAATCAAAAACCCATAAACAAATTAAAAATACCCTATAAATAATTAAAATTAATTAATCCATTAAAAATCAACTGTAAAAACAAACCCTATACATAAATACTAAAAACATTCAAGATGACGGGGGGGGGGGGGCAAAGTCAATTACCCCACAAGCCACCTCCATTGGTGCGAGCCCCTATCTGGTCCCCAGGCCTTCTGGCATAGCCAGGATTTCACACCTTTCCTGAAGGCCATGAGAGTGGGGGTGCGGTATGCCCCCACTGCACACAGTGGAACACACTGTTGTTCCACAGAGTGGGGGCCACAGCAGAAAAGGCCCTCTTCCTCGATCCCACCAGTCAAAATTCCTTGACTGGTGGGGTCTGCAACATGCCCCTTCTGCCAGACCGAGTGGGGTGGGCTGATATAACAGGGGTGAGACGGCTCCTCAGATAACCTGGTCCTGTGCCATGAAGGGCTTTAAAAGTGATAACCAATACCTTGAATTGGACCTGGAAGCAAACCAGCAACCAATGCAGCACACGTAATGGCGGTGTTATATGTCCCCCCAGGAGCATTCAGAACTGTCCGCGCTGCCGCATTCTGCACCAGCTGTAGCTTCCAGGTACTCTTCAAGGGTAACCCCATGTAGAGTGCATTGCAGTAATCCAACCAGGAGGTGACCAGGGCATGTGTGAATGTGAGGATGGCCTCCTGATTGAGGAAGGGGCGTAACTGCCACACAACACAAACTTGTGCAAAGGCCCTCCTAGCCACGACTGCCACCTGCTCTTCAAACAGGAGTCGTGAGTCCAGGAGGACCCCCAGATTACGCACTGGGTCTGTCTGGGGTAGTGCAACCCTGTCAAGAACCAAAGATGATAAACTCCTAGATCTTGAGGTTCCCCATACCCACAGCCACTCCGTCTTACCAGAGTTCAGTAGAAGCCTGTGGTCCCTCATCCAGGCCCCTACAGTCTCCAGGCACCATGAGAGGGTAGCCGCAGAATCACTTAGGTTACCCGGGATGGAGATGTATACAGTGGTACCTCGAGTTACGAACGCCCCTCCTTACGAATTTTTTGAGATACGACCAGCTCCAGCCCCAAAAATTTACCTCGACATGCGAACTCCGCCTCGAGCTACGAACCGGATCCGCGGCCATTTGCCCTGCTGCCACGTGGTCGCAGCTTCCTGTGGGCGAGATCATGGTAGCAAGGAGACATTCGGTGAGGCTTGTGGTGTGTTTTGTGGTGTTTGGAAGGTTTTGGAAGGTGTTTGGTGTGCTTGTCAGCATGGCTCCAAACAAAATGCAGAGCAGGCTTGGCAAGAATAAGGCTTTGAAGAAAAAAGTGACAATCAAACTGAAGAAGGACATTATAGAAAAGCACGATCGTGGTATTCATGTGACTGATCTGGCCTCGGAGTACAAGATGGTGAAGTCGACCATCTTGACTATTCTGAAGAATAAAGATGCCATCAGAGGAGCTGATGTGGCAAAAGGAGTAACGATCTTAACGAGGAAGAGGACACAAGTGCTGGAAGAGGTGGAAAAGCTGTTGTTAGTGTGGCTGAATGAGAAACAGCTGGCAGGTGATAGTGTGAGTGAAGCTATCATCTGTGAAAAAGCCAGGAAACTGCACAGTGATTTACTGCGGACAAACCCCTTTACCAGTGCAGAAAGTGAGGAATTTAAAGCCAGCAGAGGTTGGTTTGAGAAATTCCACAAGAGAAGTGGCATCCACAGTGTGGTAAGACATGGTGTGGCTTCCAGTTCTGACAAGGCTGCTGCAGAAGCCTACCAGAAAGACTTTGAGGACTTCATGAAGGCGGAAGGATACGTCGCTCAGCAACTGTTCAACTGCGATGAGACAGGGCTCTTCTGGAAGAAGATGCCAAACAGAACTTACATCACGCAGGAGGAAAAGGCACTGCCAAGGCACAAGCCCATGAAGGACAGATTGACCCTTTTGCTGTGTGCGAACGCAAGCGGCGACCTGAAGATTAAGCCGCTACTGGTGTACTTTTCCCAGACCCCTCGTGCATTCAGGGAACACAATGTGAACAAGGCCAAACTGCCTGTCATGTGGAGGGCCAATGTGAGAGCGTGGGTCACAAGGCAGTTGTTCATGGAATGGCTGCATGAGATGTTTGCACCCAGTGTTAAAAAATATCTTTCTGACAACCAGCTGCCTGAAAGGTGCCTTCTTCTGATGGACAATGCCCCGGCACACCCTCCAGCCTTGGTGGATGATATGGACGCCGAATACAACTTCATAAAGGTCAAGTTCCTCTCCCCCAACACGACACCTCTTCTGCAGCCCATGGACCAGCAAGTGATCTGCAACTTTAAGAAGCTCTACACAAAGGCGCTCTTCACCAGGTGTTTCAGTGTCACTGAGGAAACATCCTTGACTCTGAAAGAGTTTTGGAAGAAACATTTCAATGTCCTCCACTGCATTAGCCTCATTGACAAAGCCTGGCAAGATGTCACCTGCCGGACCTTAAACTCAGCCTGGAGGAAACTGTGGCCAGAATGTGTCGCTGAACATGACTTTGAAGGGTCTGATGCAGAGGTAGTGGAGGAGATTGTGTCCATGGGCAAGAGCATGGGTCTGGTTGTCGATGATGCAGACATAGAGGAGCTTGTTGAGGACCATAAGGAGGAGCTGACCACGGAAGAACTTGCTGAGCTCCAGAGTGAGCAACAGAAAGCGCTTGGCAAGGAGCATTTCACTGAGGAAGAGGAGGACAGGGAGGAGGTGAGCAGTGAAGTGATACAATCCATCATGGCGAAATGGAATGAGTGCCAGGATTTCCTTGAGAAGCACCACCCCAACAGAACTGTGACAACCAGAGCGTTGAACATGATGAACGACAACGTGTTCTCTCATTTCCGGAGGGTTATGCAGCACAGGAAAAAACAACTGACTTTAGACCAGTTTTTCCCCAGAACTGAGCCTGCAGCTAAGAGGCAAAGAAGAGAGGAAACCCCTGAAGGAGATCTCCCCAATGTCCCTTTGGAGGGGGACTCTCCTTCCAAACAATAACTGCCTCCCCACCCCATTCTCCCTCTTCATACTGTGCTGTACTGTACTTTTTTTCATGTTTTTGTGGTTTAAAAATAAAATGCATATGTTTCAGAACTGTTTAACCGTATGTATTTACATTGAACCTTATGGGGGAAATTTGCCTCGTGGTGTGACCAAATTCGGAGGGCGGATTAGCCGTATTTACATTGAACCTTATGGGGAAATTTGCCTCGTGGTGCGACCAAATTCAGAGGGTGGAACAGATTAACCGTATTTACATTGAACCTTATGGGAAAATTTACCTCGACTTGCGACCAAATCGAGTTGCGACCAGAGTCACGGAACGGATTAAATTTGTAACTAAAGGTACCACTGTAATTGGGTATCATCAGCATACTGATGATACCTCATCCCATGGTGCCGGATGGTCTCACCCAACGGTTTCATGTAGATGTTAAATAGGAGTGGTGAGAGCATCGAACTCTGAGGCACCCCACAAAGTAGGGGCCGTGGGTTGGACCTCTTGCTCCCTATCAACACCGATTGGGTTTGGCCTTGGAGAAAGGAGCTGAACCAGCACAGCACTGTGTCACCCAGCCCCAACTCCTGCAGCCAACCCAAAAGGATACCATGGTTGATGGTATCAAAAGCCACTGAGAGGTCAAGAAGAGCAAGGATGGATGCACTACTCCCATCCCACTCTCTCCAGAGATCATTCAAAAGTGTGACCAATGCTGTTTCTGTCCCATAACCAGGCCTGAAACCAGGCCTGAAACCAGGCCTGAATATGCTGAAATTGTTTAGTTATAGAAAGAGAATCAACAAAAATTGAATTGCAAACCATATACAGTGGTACCTCTAGTTACAAACGCCCCTCCTTATGAATTTTTCAAGATACGACCAGCTCCGGCCCCAAAAATTTACCTCGACATGCGAACTCTGCCTCGAGCTACGAACCTGATCCGCGGCCATTTGCCCTGCTGCCACGCGGTCACGGCTTCCTGTGGGTGAGATCGCGGTAGCAAGGAGACGTTCGGTGAGGCTTGTGGTGTGTTTTGTGGCGTTTGGAAGGTTTTTGTGGCATTTGGAAGGTTTTTGAGGTTTAAAAATAAAATGCATATGTTTCAGAACTGTTTAGCCGTATTTACATTGAACCTTATGGGGAAATTTGCCTCGTGGTGCGACCAAATTCGGAGGGCGGGACGGATTAACCGTATTTACATTGAACCTTATGGGAAACTTCACCTCAACTTGCAACCAACTCAAGTTGCAACCAGAGTCACGGAATGGATTAAGTTCGTAACTAGAGGTACCACTGTATATGGAAATAGAGTGAACAGATTGAGAAGAAGACCACCAAGAAAACTGTAATTGGTTGGAATGAATGAGATCCTTAAAAGAGAGAGGTAAGTTTAAAGAATAAAAGGCAATGGAGCTAAGAATGGTTTGCAAAGACAGAGAAGTCTGAAGAGACACAATGAATGGTGTTGGTATAAACTAGATTAACACAAAAAGTAACCTGGAAAGATGGGGAGCATTCCTTTCAACTGAGTTAACTGCAGAAAAAATAAATTACTCTGTTCTATTTTCCCATGGAAATCAACATGAAATGCTCAGAGAAACAAACTTTGTCTATTTCCTCATTTTTGAGGAAGGAAGGAAGTAGTTCATCTGACTTATCTTCTTAGATTTCTAGATATTGAATGAATCACAAAAGAAAACTGGTGAGAATTACAGTAAGAATAAACAAATGGCTTTCAGGATATTTATAAAGTTCAGGTCTTTGTCATACCTAAATTAAATCCTAATTATTCTGATTAATGATGCAAACTTTTCAGTGCAAGGGCAAAAAGGAATGATGGGCATTTCAAGTTTCTATCACTTTCATTTTTTTTCATGTTTGCTTTTCTCTGTGAATATTTCAGATTGTTTTTTCCACCTCCCTTGCCATTCTTTTATTTCCAAAATAAAGAACCTGGCCTGAGTTAATTTTATGTTCAAGCATCAACACAGCACTTGGGTGGATTAAATATGGGCTCCCTGATTTCATGGAATGGACTGTAGGATTTTGACATTCTCTAAATCTGTAGATCAAATTTCTTTCCAGAGCCTGATTGCTTAGCTTTCCTCTGACAGCCTTATGGAGAAGCAGACCCTTTGCAAACAGAAAATGCCGCCCCATCCGCAGAAGGCAATTGCTCTCAAAAAACACTCTTTGCCTCTTTGTAAACCTGCAGTTTACAGGTCATATTTGCCCCATCCCCAATTCTATTTTTGCAGACTTCCCTACATTGCTCCTGAAATTCAGTGGCAAAATTGGGATTTCTGGATTGTTTATATATATAAAATAAAGACTAAAATAAGAACAAGGTAGATTAATGGGGCAAGAGGTTCTCCGCTTCTGAATGATCTTTGGTACCAGTGAAGTAATATTGAAGCATTCTGTTGCAGTTTACTGTTATTCTTGATGTTACAAAAACCATTTTGCAACAGTAGAATTAAAAAAGCATCCTGTCTAAGGCCTGTGAGGAAGTACTGGGTATTATCAGGAAATCCTTTGCTAATAGTAAACTCAAGAATCTGTTATTATCAGCTCTGTTCCTTTTGGGAATTATAGCTAAAGATCCAGCAACAGTCACACGTCTTCTCTATGTCCATCTTTTCCTTAGGAGATAGGAATGTTAAGCATCTGAAAAGCTACAGGTCCAGCTGGTTTTGATGCTAGAGAGTTTGTGCTATGTGCTGCTGGTGAAGTTGTGGGTAGGCAACTGGAAAGGTTTTACACATGTCTAATTTCTTGATTCTTTCATGCACATTGGGTAATTTGTGGCAAAATTGTGCTCTCTTCTCTAGGTGTTTTGTTTTGCCTGAATTTTGCATTTTCTGAATGCATTCATTTGATTTGCAAATTGTATATTTCCTCAGCTTCAGCTGTGGATGTTTTCTCTTTTCAATCTTGTGCCATGCTGGGTGCCTGCAGGGGGTCCTGAGAGAGTACTAGAATGTTTTGCAGCAGAGAAGCACCAGTAATCCCATTGCCTATAGCAGGCATGGGCAACCTGCAATTTGCAGTCCACAGGCCATATACCCTTGCCTTCTATTTTTGCAGTTATCCATCCATTGCCACTGAAACCCAATGGTTGATAATGCTTCTTGAATAACAAGCTGTACGTTCACCTCCTATACTGGATATCTGTTGAGTTTTAAAACTGTTTGTTTGTTTGTTTGTTTGTTTAGGCTCCCAAATCCAGTCTGAGAATCTGCCAGATGTCTCAATTTCAACTCCAAGAATTCTCTGCCAGCATGGGTATTGCTAAAAATTCTGAGAGTGGAAATCCAGACATCTGGACAGTGCCTAAGTTAGGTAAGGTTAGTATATGCCAACTTCTTATATCTTAGGGATTGGAAGGACTGGATTCAGTCTCTACTCGATGTGAAGTTCATAGTTCTTGTGAGGGTATAGTGTTTTTTGGGGGGGGGGGGAGATCACAATTTTGAGTTTCTTGCAGGAAAGATAAGGCATAGATGTAACAAATATACTAATAATAATAAATCAGAAGATTATGGTGGTCTTGTTTTTTCTTCATATGGTAGCCATTCTGGGATCCTTTCTAGAAGAAAGATATGGCATAAAAATTAAATAAAGTAAATAAAAAGGCCTTGGGATCTACAAAACCTTTTTTTGAAGATTCTAGGGTATGAGAAGAACATTTTTAAGAAAGAAACATTGATGAATACAAGGCTTCATTTTTTAAAACAACTTAAAGTAGCTCTTTGGATTCCAGCCATAACCAATGCATCTAAATGCATGATAACTCCTCATGGTTTGCAGAATTCAGATCTGATGGATGAGTATAACTCATTGCCCCAAACCAGCCATAGTTGGGCATGTCCAGAGAGAAATATTGTTAGTCAAACAAAGTTGTCAAGAGCAACCTTTTCAGCCAAAGTTGTGCATGGAGCCAACTGAAATATAGCCTGAGAGCAGAGCTACACTTTAAATCCTAGTTATCAGTCACCGGTCATGCAACACAGTACATAAAAAAGAACCATTAGAAAACTTAGCAAAGTTGCCTTTACCTTTTCCCATTATCTCATAATTCAATGCTGCAGGAAATACTTAACACAATTTATAGTGTTAGCTCTTGTTGAGAATATTATTCAACTCACAGTGCTCATCTATTTTTTCCCCTTCCAAACCATCCATTCTTTTAAAAAAATAATTTACTTAACTCCTTGAAGTGGCTATCAGTTGAGCTGGTATCAGCAATTGATTGATAAGCACTTTTTAAAAACTGCATTCCACAAATGTACTTTGGAAAGATCTTCAGTCAGATTTTGTCTGTAAGCAACACTGCTATAAAACCAGGGATTTGTACAAAGAAATGTTTTGTGTGAAAGTTTTCTTCTCTCTTTGTCTATCAGCAAGAGGGTTGTTGTGGGATCAGGGCTCTCTGTATTTATCTCTGAAGAAATTATGGATTTTTTAAATAAAAAAGTTGATTTAGGAAGCTTGAAATGTTATTTGACCTAATCATCAACACAATAATGGTTACCATGATGATAGTTTACACTGAATCTTCAACTGATATATGCATTTGGATAACATGCTAAATTAAAATATGGTGGGTCAGTCTGTGATTCAATATGTTCTCCAAAACCAGCCAATAACTTCATATTTAATACAAAGTTTCAGACCAGTACCATAATAAGCCATCCAGGGGACATTGTTGTTTGACCAAATATAGGAATTAACTGAACCACTTGTTCCTGCCAATTGCATACCACATAGTATAATCTTAAGTATTTCTTTCTCGCACATTCCTCTTTCTCAGTAATCTTTTCTCCTCCCTTAATGGTTCATTGCTCCCTTCTCCCTTACCAAGGGCAGGTCTACATTCTTTAACATGTATAATCTAAAGGTACAAGTGAATAGAAAAGCCAAAGAAAGAAGAAAGATATTGAATAAAAGATGAAAACTATTTTTAACTGGATAGGTTAAATGCATATTTGATAAAATCCATGTAGAACTAAAGAACTAAACTCTAACAGCTATTCAGAACCTGGAAGAAAATTGAAAGGAATGATCTACTGGCTCTTATGCTCAGCTTAATGCCTTGCCATTCATCTTACACACTTCCCTGTCTGTTCCTCTTTTGCTTCATGGTTATCCATTTCTTGTTCTCTTGGGCCCTAAGCATGCTCAGAATATGAATCATCACCACAAGAACATGTGGCCATTGATCACAAAGCTTGTGTACTTTAACTCTCTGGCCTGTGGTCTTCCAACCACAATGGGCAAAGGAAACAAACATCTTACAGCTGCCTAAATCTAAATTAAAATATATCAAGAGGAGTAGATAAAAGAAATAAAGAACAAAAGGCATCAGAACAAAATGACACCGGTTTTGATAGGAGAGTGAAAAGCAGAGAACAAGAAATGGATAACCATGAAGGAAAAGAGGAACAGACAGGGAAGTGTGTAAGATGAATGGCAAGGCATTAAGCTGAGCATAAAAGCCAAATATAATGCAGGGTCATCAAATGGTATCCATTTGAGTTAGAACAGGTTCACCAGATGACCAATTGGGTACAGCTTCATAAAAACTCAAGGCAAGCAAATGTGCCCAGCCATGCTTATCTGAAAGTAATCATGAATCTGTTTCCTTAGCCTGGAAACCTAGCCCTAACACTTGAGCAGCTTCCTGGAGCCAAGTTTTGTTTATGCTACCCAGACAAGAGGACTCCCTTCCTCCCAGCTAACAAGCACAAAGCAAGACAATGAATGGGGGTACACCATCTGGAGGATCCCATCGCCAACAGCCTTCATTTCTAGTATGTCTGAAGTAGAGTCTCCCTGGCAAGGGAAGCAGTTTAAAAGAGGAGCCAGCCAGCCTGAGGAGACTTTGGGCTGCCACGTCTGGTGAAGCATGGTTCTGCCCAATGGTCTAGCCAGCCAGATCTGTTGTTGGAGATTGTAGCATCTTTTTGTACTTATGAGGTGTTTTGACTACTAGTGAGTCAGTGGTGAGAGAAAGAGAAAGGAAAGCATTTTCATAAAAAATGCTGTGTCTATTTCTCACTTAGTTAAACAAATCTCTGTATTTTTTTAAATACAAAGGGAACTTCCTCCTTCTCTCTCTCTCTCTCTCTCTCATAGCTTAGGTAAAGGTGAGACTTTCTGTCCTCATGTATTCCTTAATCAACCAAACTTCAAATATAATGAATGCCTGTACAGTCATTGACAGCTGGGCGAAGCTCACACTCTACATCCAAGACAACAATACCAAGAGCATATTTTATTCTTTTCAGTGGAAAGCTTAGCTACTAATTACTCAGTATTCTTTCAAGCCCTTGCTTATGCTCAGGACCACATCTTCTAACAAGGGTTCCTGCTGAATTTAGATTTCCAGCATTTGTCTCCACAAGTCCCTTCTCAACTGCAGGAAGCAGGAAGCTGCCTTGGAGGGAAGGATTTCCCCTTCTAAAACTACTTTCCCCGTGGGATACAAGGCCTTGAAATAAGATGGGGCACTCCTGGCAGGCTTTCTGTTCAAATAAAATTGGGGCAAGCAGCCAACTTGAGCTGGCAGTGCAGTTTGCCCAATTTTGCCTGAAGATACCACTTACTTAGCAGATGATACTTAGCCAGATTATTCTTCTAATCTGCTTAATAACTGGACTTTTCTGGATAGAAATAGCCTTACTCAATTTTGCATAACATCCTTACACATATATATACACAAACACACACACACACACACAATCTGTTTCTTATATAATCATCCCAAGCTTTGCTAATGCTCCATTTTCTAAAACAGATTTACCCAGCACGACTTAGCCAAAGTTTGCTGCCAACAAAAACATGGGCTTCAACAGGAATATTCAATATTCTGGTTCATTAAAAATGAAGATAATAACACACTGAAACACCTGTTGTGTGATCTACCCTGCTCGTTCAAGGTAATTATGTTTAATATTATTGCATGTAATAGTTGTGCAAAGAACAGATTTGCAGTCACTGCACAAGCATTGCCAAATTCTTAGGGATTTGGTGGAATTGTGCATGTTTCATTAAGAACAGCACTGTGTGTGGGCCTTCTCTAATTTCAAGTTTGTTGTATTTGAGTTGAATCCAGTCCATTAGTACCTTGCAATGGTTACTTTTAAAAGTTAAGAACAAGTGTGGCACAGTAGCCATATTCCTTTTGTCCATCCTCGTACAAATGGAAGATTAAACTAAGATTACCAGAGCTTCTGGCTGCAATCCAATGCATGTACCCAGCAGAACTGATATAGTCTCAGATTATGCAATCCTGACAGCATTGTAGATTAGACACAGATGAGAAACAGGATCATGACCATAGATCCTGTCCCAGTCATGTTTAGCATAGCATTGGAATGGTATCTGAGCATACATCCTTTCAGTTGTGTTCCCTTGACAGAGCCCCAGCCAGTGACATCATCTGATCTGTCCAAGGACAGGAAAGCAAGCCAGGCTTGGCTGGTTTAGGTTTTCCACCCCTGTCTGACAAAGAGAGTAAAGACGTACCTCCTGTTGGTGCTGCTCATAGCCAGACAAGTAAATCTAGTCACAACAATTCTATTCCAGCATTAAGATCTCTCCTACTGAAAGCTTCGTTCATTCAAGCATGTAAAACTCCCCCCAACCCTCCAAACCACGCGTTTCCCTAGTGGAGAACTGAGCCACTCCCTCAAACAGAAATGCCAGGTGGGAAAAAAGGGATCTGGTTCCCATAATGGAAAAGGACTGCTTCATCTGAGGCTGGCATTCCAGACTTGCCTTTTGGGGAGAGAAAGAGTAAAGGGCATAAAGTGCTAAGACAGGTCCATCTCTTTAGCTGGATGCTATAATTTGATTTATTCATTTGGGAATGAATGAACCTTCATCGGATACTGTCTTAATTTTAAAGCTCTGTCCTTAAGAGTTTAAAGGATCAAGTGTGACTAATTTAATCAAACTCCCTATTCTTGTTATGTCCAGTGGTTGCCTCCTGTCACTTGCAACTACCTTTCTGCATCCCACGTCCTTACAGAAAAGCATCATTGCCCCAAGTGGGTAAAGCAGAGCCCAGTTCTAGGAGTGGGGCTCTTTCCCCAGCATAGGCAGGGCAGCAATGGTACCAACTCTTCTCCCAATCAAACACTCCTCTCCAGTGGCAACCCAAGAACCTGAAGGTGAAGGATAGGTAGAGGAGAACCCCCCTTTCTGGAGTTTGAATCTGTAGTGATGGTGAACCAGTAGATGATCTGCAACCACCAAAATGGTTCCCTGCAAACTGCTAGAACATAGTCAACTGAGAGATTCCAGAGTTAAATGACGCCCCCCCCCCCCCGACCCTCTAAATGAGCCACTTTGAGAGGTGTTGCTTTCACACGTGGTGGTGGAGTTCCAGCCCAACTGTAATCTTGGGTAGCTAAAAAGCTGGCCTTGTTTTAAAATAACATTGTCTCCCAGGTGTAATAAGTTGCTCATTCCTAGAGATTTCCTATGAATTAATTCAGTCTTTGGGTGGTAGGGCTTTTCAGAAATCAGTGAAAATTGCTGAACCTAATACTTCAGCCTAGTATTACTACATATTCGATCAGTGCAAATCCTTCAAAGGCATTACTTTTTCCCCCAGCAATGTGGCTGTGTGTACACATGCATCCAAAGATGATTAGGACACCTTCCAAAGCAGCCATGTAAGTTTGGAAAAAGATGCTGCTGCTTTAAGGATTTTGAGAGACGTGCATCTGGCTATTGCAAAACACAAAGGATGTGTGCATTTGTTTGGAATGGCATATATCACGGTATTTATTAGGGAATATGACTGTCACCCAAATGTTTTTCTGAATATAATAAATAAATTTTAAGGGAAGGGATTATTCTTCCATGCGTTCTCCAAAGATTAGACATTTTATCCCCTACATTTTGATCTTATGCCTGAAATAAAACTGATTTCTGCCCCTTAAAAAATGTAGGTCTTTTCAGGTCAGAATTTTTTTTTTTTTTTTTACATTGCATAGTAACAAAGAACTTTAAAGTCTGCCAATTTTGTAATATAGAATTTATGGTCAGAGGGTGAAAGGAGAGTTCCTGAAGGAATTCAGCAGAACTGAATAGTAAATCATCAGCTGTGTTCTTGATAAATACTTCCTGAGCTCACTAGAAACTCCTTACTAGCGCTGAAAGTGAAAACTATGGGTAGTATATGAGGCAATATACTATGATTTAATGAAAGACATTAATCTAGAAGAACTAGTAAACAACTTTTGAACACCATCCATCTAGAACCAATTTGTAGAAGCATACCCTTTTGGGGAGGTGAATAGTAGGCAGAAGTAGAATTAAAATCCAAATTAAATGCAAATAATCCAAGTGGTATTACATTTTACTGGACTTAATGCTTAACTTCTGAAGCAACTTTCTTAGGATCTCATTCTGAATCTCTGTGCCTTAAAGCAAATTTACACTCATTTGGCACATAGAAAACTGCTTTTATGAAGGCCACATTCAGATATAATATAGTTCAGGGATCAGTACATGTGGCTTGGGTTTAAGCAGTTCTCCCAACTCACCCTCTT
Source organism: Python bivittatus (assembly GCF_059951505.1). Taxonomy (NCBI): domain Eukaryota; kingdom Metazoa; phylum Chordata; class Lepidosauria; order Squamata; family Pythonidae; genus Python; species Python bivittatus. The sequence goes on along the minus strand of NW_028277030.1, from coordinate 115,271,340 downwards.
TTCTTCTAAATTATCACAAGAAGAACAGAAACATCCACTTCCATTTTCATTTATTTCATCTGAGAAAATCATTGAAAATGGATGTGACTGAAGACAAACAGTGGTTAATTTAAGCTATTGTTTGTCCAAATGAGTCAAGATTAAACCATGATTTCTGGTCTTTATTTGAATAAACTTTTTTCTAACTACAGTTCCCAAATTGGATGAAAAAACAGTGTTTAGATGAAAATGGAAACAGTTGCAAGAGGAGGGGGGGAACTACTTTATGTTTCATCCAAACCAGGTTAATGACTCAAAAAATAGGCAAGTTTTCTTCATCGCCTCTCACTAATCCTTTTATCCAGACATACCAGAGAATCAACCTATGAGTCTCTGTGTATGATTTACTGCAGGGATTCTGATTTTTTTTTCTACAGCTATGTATATCTCAGATGATGGTTTCTTCTCAGCCATTCAAAAAGCTTTTGGAATTTGGTTAAGGGTACTGGGTTGCAAACCTCTGGATGGCCACTAGATGTCAGCAAAGATTTAGTTTTCTGTATCTCTTTGCTGCCATCTATGGGTTGTTGTTTTTTTTCCAGCTCAGATATGGTAAGTGTAGATTACTGGTTTGAAATATTGAAGTTTAAAATTGGCCCAGTTTGAACTGATCTTTCACCCACATATACAATCACTTATATACATATATGCAGTTACTCCAAAAATGCATGGGAGTGACATATTATAAAATCTAGTTCTTTCAAAAGATAATCACTTTGACAAAGCTAATGTAGAGGAAACCCAGCCTAACCAGGATTTGATATTCCGGTGCAGGGTAAAAAAAATGTGGGCATTGCAGATGCTATTGAGCTACAATACAAGGTAACTGTGACTTAAAGTAAATAAATCTGAAATATCTAGGATAGTCATAGATTCACCACTTCTATTCTAATGGCTTTGGGGATGTTTGTAAACTAAACATTTATGATCCTTAGGACTGTCCTGACTCTTTGGATTTGTTTAGATAATCTTCTGGCAAACTGCTGTAGTGTAGCCATGCCACATGAGGTACAAGTGGGAAGCTCTCTACGTGAGGATTTTCCCAGGGAGGTTGAGAATCTAAAATGTGCAAATCTGTACACACATACCTGTGAGTCACCCCATCCAACTGGAACTTACTTCTGAGTAGAAAGTACAGAACTGCACTTGGATCTTCTTTTCTAGCGATCTCATTAATGAGGTTTAGAACCAGGGTCAGGTTTTTATTGTTTTAGAGGCCATTTGTGGGAAGACAGCACTCAAGCATTTATACCCTCCACCTGCTATTTTGTCCTCACATGTTATAAATCAAGCCAAGGCGAGAGATTGTGACTAACTCAAAACATTTCAAAAGTATCCATGATTGAATTGGGATCTGAATCCATGACTCCCTAGTCCAGCCCTGATCACTAGACAAAATTGTCCGTGTCTTCAACAGAACAGAGGAGGGGCAGTGTTCTGTCATGCATGTGGAACTTCTACTGTCTCTTTTTTCTTTCTTTATAAATGTTGCTAATGATCTAGAATAAAGAAAGTGGAAAGTTCTGAACAAGTAAAACACACTGAATCCATTAGCATTACAGATTGTTCTAAGATGATGGAATAGCAACTTCCTTCATAGGAAGCCAAAGATTAAAAATCAACAATCAGAAAATAGTAGTATATCCAGTGGCGTGTCAGTGATTAACTCAGAAGCCAAAACTAAACTTAATTAATTAAGTAAATTATCTGCTGAAAGTGATTTGCTGAAATCCAGGGCTTAGCTAATTTCCCAAAGTAGCACTTGCATAATACTTGAAAATAAACCGTGAGTTTCTACATTACATCCAGCTCTTTTTGAAAATTTTATATACAACGTACACCCTATTCATATTTACAGCAGCTGGCTAACATATGAGGACTTACTACACATTTTATGTCTGCCATTTTTCCATTAATAAATATATTGTGGGTGAAGATTTAAAGATGCCAGTTAGAAGAGATTTAAACAGCTCCAAATGTTCTAAATTGACGCTGAGTCAGTTAATAAGGAATAATGAAGGGCAATGGGGAATAGTTTGTCCTTGTGTATTAACTCTGCTGTGTAAAACACTGTGAAAGGAGAGAGCTTTGATAATATTTAACAAAATGAATGCAGTTTGATAAGCTGCATGCACGCTAAGGAAATATTTGAGAGCTTTCCAAGGAGAAAATATTAAGCTTTGGTTAGATTGTGTGTGTGCATGTGTGTGTGCATGTTTAACCCTCCCTTTAACATTTGCAAGACATTTTTCATCTTGTTTGTACATATATAAAATATGGTCCTGATCCAGTTAGATTTTTACACATATCGCTGAGCATTAGCAGCTGTTCCACCAGCACAGTTCTCTGCTTGTGGGAGAGCTGCCCCGTGGGACAGGAGAAACATTGGCAAAAAATTCCTGTTCACAGAACTGTCAGTCCAGGAGCAGGAGGCGGCTATGGAAAAGTCATCTAGACTGTGCCTTGTCTATCTAGCCATCAAAAGCCTGGAGCTCTTTGCTCACAACCATCTTGCCTTCTCTTTTTAGACATATTCACTTCTGGTCTGAATTTGTATCAGCTACTTTAAGATAATTATAGTCCTGTATGACATATTGTATTAAGATTAAGCTGGCTTCCAGTTGCTTTCCAGAGGCAATTTAAGGTGCTGGTTATCACCTTTAAAGCCTTACATGGCAAGAGGCTATGTTATTTGCAGGAATGCCTCTCCAGTTCCTGGGCACTGCTCATCATAGTCACTTTGGCTTGACGTGCGGGAGAGACAGGGTACCTGGCTCCCACCAAAGCTTCTGTCCGCACAACGCCTGACTGGCCCTTTTCGAACTCCATTTATACACAGGCTTAGAACTCTTTTGCTAGATCTGTATTTGAGTATGTTTGAAAGAGAGCCAAGCTGTCTTTAAAAGGAGAAACAAAAAAGCCTGGTGCTGTTGCCAGTTTAACCCAAGGAAGATTCTGCCAGCTCTTGTAGCTGCTTGCGTTCCAAAGGCATTATGGGTTTTCCACTGCTTTTGTCAACAAAGGGCTCACATGGCCTCACTTTCTACTGTCTTTATTACTTTGGAGGCACCATTTTGCCTAATCCCCTGGCTAATTCCATGTATTGCAAGGAATTATCTTGTCATTATCTTGTAGCAGCTATCCATTTGGAATATATTGGAACTGGGGTGGAAGTGACAAGTTCTATCTGCTGGGAAGCAGGAAGTGATGTGGGAAGAGGAATACCTCCTCACACTCTTCCACTGCATATTATACTCAGCTAGTGCTCTTTTGCAGTGCCTGGCCCCCCAAATAGCCCAGCTGAGAGAATAGTCGGGTGAAGGAAAAGTGCTGGGTGAAGTGGGAGGGAGCTCTCTCAACACATCAAAAAGGAGCTTGCTCTTTCCCGCTTCTCTCTGCACTTCTCCTCCACCCCACTATCCTGTCAGCCAGGCTATTATTAGATACAGGGTTAGGATCAATGGCGACTCATCAGCGTGGGCCACCTTCATGTCAGTGACCTGTCACTCAGGCAACTTGAAAGGTGACTAACATGTCCATCTGCAGTCACCTACACCCAGTCCACCAAGCATTAAGGAGAATGATTGGGGGTGTTTTTTCCTGCTGGCTGTTGAGACTGTGGTAGGACAACATGGCCAAGGAAAGCCATCAAACACAGTCCTTAATATGTCCCATACCAAAACTGAGTCAGAATAGTTTTCAGCCATCAAGAGGGCACAATTGATGCTGGGGTACTTGCCTGACAACTCAACAGAATGCGTGGGAATGTGACCCTAAGGAAAAGCCCAAAGAACTGGTCCATCTCGCTAGGAACTGATAATGATTGTATCAGCCTCTTAGGGCCACAGGAGTTAAGTTCCAGTGATTCCCTGATATCAACATGGGTCAAAAAATGTTTCCATGTTTTTGAAAAAAGTTTTTGGGGAAGGGGGGTGGGGTTTAAAGGCAAAATAGTTATACTTTTCTGGGACTTTTTAAAGAAAGAAAAAGGAAGACAATTACACTGGTAGAAACAAGCAGTTTTGCCATCACATTTCAGTCGGGCAATCTGGGGAAGTTCTGAGGGGTGGGGATGAATACACTCAGTAACAAGCATAGGCATACACTGCCCTTCCTGCTTCCCCCTAGCACTGACTAGCTAATCAGTACTGGCTCCCTAAGGGTTCAGTCAGGAATCTTTCCAGGCCAACTTGAAGATGCCAGGAATTAAACTGAGGATCTATTACCCATTGAACTTTTGCTCTTGCCCTCAATCTCTCATTGGTTCAGAAAAAGAAAAAAAAAACCCAGGAACCATTTTAACTATTGAAACCAAGAACCAGTGGTCAAGAGCACTGCAGCTGAATTATGCAATCTTTCCATCATTCTGGAAATGTTACTGTTATTGAAATAGGGTACAGTAAATGAAATTCCCCCTATACGTATAATATGTAAGTATATGATATAATATATAAAAAGTCTGTTTATTTTTCAAAAGACTTTTAAAAATGCATTTGCATTGATGACTGTGCTATGGTTTATTAGAAAAATGTATGCAATCTTCTTTTTTTTAATCCATATGTTTAAAAAGAAACCTAAAGAAAATTGCCGATAGCCATGCTTTTATATAAATCAATGGTGCAAAGACACATGGAATTCTGTACATGATTCCTGTTTCAAAAAGGATTTTGTAGTCCTGGAAAACTGCAGAAAATGGTATCAAAATATTTAAATGTCCTCAAAAGAGGCCTTATGAGGAGACCTGACTAAGGAGCTCCAGGTTCGGAGGCAGCGTGCTGCTGAATATCAATTCCTGGGAAACACAAGACATGATTGTCCTTCTGTCCTCCATGTGGCTGTTCCTGGAGCATCCAGTCAGCTACGGAGGGAAGCAAGGCTGTCCTTTCATGAAATTCTACAACTTGAGCTCAAAAGAATTTGTGTAGCTTTGCGTTACTGCTTTCCTTTGGTCTGATTCATATGTGTGCTTCTTGTGGAAGCATGTGAGTCAGTGAGTACGTGGAAATGCTTTAATCTGCAGCAAAAATGCTTGCTCTGTAACTAGCCAAGGCTTCACTGAGAGTTCCCTTTCGCTGTGCTGCTGTGCTTCAGAACATGCTGAACAGCATCTTAAATACATGCTGGTTGGTTGTAGAGTGACTGCCAAATGCCCAAAGCTACACATGAACGCCATATGGCAGAACAAACATGCAACTTTGTGTTGTTGTTGTTGCTGTTGTTGTTTAGATTAAATATAGCCGCCCACTCCAGTGAACTGACCCTGCACAGAGTGGCCGCTGGATTCTTTGGGACACAAAGGAGCATCTCCGTCTTTCCTGAGCAATAAGGTCTTTCGAAGTACCATTGTGTTTCTATTTCTGTGATAGGTCTTGGATCTTGACATCTGGCCCACACTACAGGACAACTAAAGCAGGAAGGCACCTCTGAAAATAAGGCTCTGCCACAGACAGACTTTCAATCCACTGTTCAGACTTCAACAAAAAATGCAGCATTTGTGCTGAGCTTGCACTGACACTATTATCAAAATAACTTGGAAATGGTTTACTGTTTTGCTCATTCAATAATTCCCATTATGCAGCCTCCCTTAGAGGACAAATATATGAGGATGGCAATATTTCTCAACCTTAGCAACTTTAGATGTGAGGACTTCAATTCCCAGAATTTCCTGGTCACCATGCTGGCTGGGGAATTCTGGGAGTAGAAATCCACACATCTTAAGGTCGAGAAACGCTGCCTTATGGCCATGTTTGAGGAAGTGTGAGGTCATTGCAAGGATGATCTTTGTACGGTGTGTACATGTCCTTTCAGATCAAATCTTGCACTGAGAGGAAAATGTTATGATAGACATTCATAACCTAAAATGAACCTTCCTAATATATTCTCTTTCAACTAATTCTGTGGTTTTGTTAAGAATTAAAGAAAGGACCTGTGGCATGGCCTGCCTGCTCTTTAAGGTGATTTTTTTCCCTTTGCCTACAAAAGATAAAGAGTCAGCGAGATGGACTGCTTACAAAGTGTTCTAGCAGAAAAAACAAATTAGGGCAGCTGAGACTGCAGCTTACACTGTATATGGCATCAAGAATGGAGATAAGAGAACGGCTGAAATAGTTTTCATCTGGTTACAGGCTCCAAATACCCACTTCCTTTTAAAATAACTACACCAGTGTTTCTTAACCTTGGCAGCTTGAAGATGCATGGACTTCAATTCCCAGAATTCCCCAGCCAGCATGCCAGAATTCTGGGAATTAAAGTCCACACATCTTCAAGTTGCCAAGGTTGAGAAACACTGAACTAGAGTATGCGTCATAAAACAGAATGTACATTCCTGTCTCCCTGTAAACACCACAACTAAAAATGCATATAGGAACATGACTTGTCATGTGTTATACAACTTGAGAACTTTTCACTTGCATGATCTTCATCATTCTTATTATAACACAGCAAGGTGGAGCCTATATTTCAAGAAGGAAATATGATGATTTGGCATGGTTTGGAATGGGAATCCCATTCTTCGATTTGCCATAGCAAAATGTAAACCATTGTAAATGGTGCTTTTGCTGCCAATGGGAGCTATGCTGAGACGTTTTTATCATTCATTCATTCATTCATTCAATTTATATAGCCACCCATCTCACTTTCACATGACTGTTGGTGGCTTTATATATATAAAATATATTTATAAAATAAATGAAATACATAATATAAAATATAAAAATAAAACACATAGCAGCCAGGCATTATCCAAGCAATCAGCTGCCCAGCCAAAAGATGGGCTCTATCCCACACCCAGGGCCCCAGGCTCAGGCACAAAATCAAGTTTTCAAGGCCTTATGAAAGGCCAACAGGGACAGGGCCAATCTAATTTCATGGGGGGTGATATTCCAAAAGACGGATGCCACGGCAGAAAAGTCTCTCCTTCTGGGCCCCACCAGCCAACACTCCTTGACCGGTGGTACCCACAGCATGTCCTTCATGCCAGATCAGGTAGGATGTGTAGAGACAGGTTTCCCATGCTGTGTGTTTCATACATGATCTGAAATTTCATCCTGTCCAAATGCAGCCCCCCCCCCCCAAGTTTGGAAAGGATAAAGATGAAATATAGCTGATTATCAGATCTGTCGGTCTCCAATTACAGGTGCAAGTTTGCAGGATAGAAGTTTAAGCACAGAATGTATTTGCTTTGGGACAATGGGGTTAAAGCATTTATAGCACTTGAGCAAGGCCCTTATTGTCCTTCCAAGTTTCCAGTAACATTCAGAACCTAAATATTTGCATGTTGTTGTGTGATGATTCAGGATGTGAGACTGATATGAATAATGTGAATTAAAGACTTTTACTTCCTATTGTTTAAAGATGTGGCCAGAGCTACTTGACATCTGGTCTCTTTTATAGGCATCTGGTGTTTTGTCTAGACAGATAGTGAAATTATGATTTCTTTACTTGTACATAGAATTTCATAATAGACTACCTTAACAGTTGCAATTGCTTATAACATATGCATACATTTTAATACTTTCTATTTAAATGATACAGAAAATGTGGCAGAAGGAACTTACATATTCAGTAGAAACAAAATTAACTTACTGTTTCATACAGGGCTACGTACTGCTATGACCTCTGTTTAAATGCAGTCAACGTTGTTCGAATATACAGGTAGTATTGAAGTTATGACAGCACTGAACGAGGAGGACTTACAACTGTTCCTTGTTGTTGCGGCTGTTGCAGCATCCCTGTGGTCATGTGATGGCCATTCAGGCACCTGGCAACTGACTTGCAATTACGACAGTCGTAGCGTCCCACGGTAACATGATTGCCATTTTCGACCTTCGCTGTCAGCTTCTGACAAGCAAAGTCAATGGGGTAACAGGCAGGAGGTCGCAAATGATGATCATTTGACCTAATGACCTAATGATCATGCAGGATTTGCCTTACATCAGCAACTGGCTGTTGCAACTGCCATCCTAAGTCGGCACAGTCATGTGACATCGCACTTTATGACTACATCACTTTAGTGATGGACTTGCCAGTCCCAATTACCATCATTAAGCAAGGACTACCTGTAATGTATTTTCTTGATCTCGTTTATTGTGTTAAGGCACAGCTTTATGTATAGCAACCATATCACCTATTTTAAAAAACATAGTCCTCTTTTTAAAGAGTTGTGAGAGGACAGCCCTCTGTTGGAAGATATCCTCAGTTTGAAAAGCTGCTAAAAGATAAAGATCCTGTCTTTCTCACATGGGCAATCTTTCATGCTATGGAAATAGCATTATATTGCTTAAGTTGTAATAATTCATATTATTTTACATATGCACATTTTATTTCCACCTGTGTCCTCTGTTGTCCTTTTTTTTTTTCTTTTTGAACAATAATTATTTCCTCTTTTTACTGGAAAGCAGCCAAACTATTTCAGTTGCAAACTGTATATAGCAAAGAAAGCCCCTATAAATTGGCTGGGGAAAAAAACACTGGACTACTCTGAAGGGTTGTCATACATCATGCTTCTCCACCCGTCCCACCCCACCCCACTCTTCATAGGATGTCTTTGACTCACATCCCTCAGTATAGATTACAAACTTTTTTCTCAGGCAGAGTGTGTGGGGACAGAACTAACCCACATGGCACCGCAACCACCAACATTGCTCCTTTAAAGCCATAGAGGAAGTTGTTTCCATCCACTGTGCTGCTGACGTGAGCTATGAAACCACTCATTTCTACTACAGTAATGAGAATGGATAGGTTCTTCCAGTACAAGAAGGATATTTTCTGGGAAAGAAAGAAAATTATCATGCACATTTTTTTTCAGTGAAAAATTCTCTACTTCCTATTGCTTCCTTTTCCAGATAGGCCTCCCCAGGAATGCTGGATTATGATGCCACAAGTCCTACTCAGTTGTTTGAACACATGAGGGGTTAAACTCGGGAAAGAATAACAAGCCAAACAAATCCTACTTCCTGTGTATTCCTGTGCCCTTCTTCCAGGCTAGGCTTTTGTGTGTATAGCACTCCTGTCTGAAGAGGGCTTCTAAGCACAATCAGCTGAATTACTAGAGCTTTCTCACAACTGGGGACCATGCCTTGTCAGTTTTCCCAGTCATGGGGAAGCCTCTTACTAGTGTTTGTCTGAATGCCTGAATGGGACTATTACAACCAATATTTCCCTGCCTCAAGCTGCTTTATATTCCTTTCAAAATTAATATGCTGCTTTTTAGCTCAACACATTCTCAGGACATTTCAATGGACATAAACAGTATCAAACAAAAATATAAGTCTGGAATGAAAATACTGCAGAAGCTTTGCCTGTGCAGCTAAAAACAGCAGAATCAGATGCATCAAGAACTTTTCAACTTAAATTCAGTAACATGGTGAAGATCCTCCTACATAAGCAAGCTTTGCCCTAATGCAGATAAGAATGGTAATGTCAAAAGACCTAGAGCACACCATAGTAAGATGCTACCAACCCCTGATTAATGTCACATTCATAAAAACATGTCATCTGTGACAATGTTTCCCTAGGTAGGGACACATTCCATCTCCTTTACTAGATGTTGCCCAAAAGACATGAATTAGCAACTAAGCCATATACTGAAGGTCTACCGTTAACATGGGTGGGGTCAAAATTAAGCCAGCATTTGACTTTTGTTTCTCTTAGAAACAATTGTTATATGAATACATTTCTAATCCTGACACAGAAAACAAATCAAAAGATGACGTCTGGCCACAGTTTCATGGAGACCATACATCAAAGCCAACTGAAAATTAAAGGGAGGAAGGAACCGTCGCCTAGAATATTTTCATATCAAACAATTGTTTGATTAAGTAGCCATTTGTATTACTTGATAAAAACCACAGGCTTAAGAAGTACACTGCTCTCCTGCATTTATTTTTCTTAGCTGACTCCCAGATTTTCACAATAATTCTTCTAACAGTTTGGCTAGCCTTTGGCCGGAAACCTTCTTCTGCCTGACAAATTGTTGCACTCGCTCTTGTGCTCTCTGGCTCTCTCTTTTGATCAGGAAAGTCTAGCAGTCAGGTCTATTCCTAAAGATTCGATTAGGACTGCTTCTCCCAGTATATGGGATATTGCCATAGCATACAGATTAACTCACTTATTTCAAGCCTTTACAATGTATGCTGGGGCAAGCCTGCTCATGATGTACTCCCAAAGTGGAAGAGTAGAGGATCCCATTGTTCTGAGGGCAGCATTGAATATTCTTTCAAGATTTCTGATGCCAGATGCACTTGAGCACTTTCAAGCAGCCAGGGGCCAGATGATGATGCAAAATGGGTAGATTCAGACATTTCTGTCTGGTTTTTTCATGCCTTTTAAAAAAAGTGTGAGGGTTGTCTTTGTCTCTTGCACTCAATTAAGTCTATAATGGAGCATACTCTAGGTTTTAAGTATCTCTTATCTCAAGACGACAGGAAACTATGTGACTGACTTTTAGCATTGGTGGCAGAGGTAGTTCCAGAGCACCAAGAATGGAGTGGGGAGGCCACATGTGGCCTGGGGCCCTCACAATGCTCACTTCTGTATCACACATGAAAATAGGACAGGGAAGAAATCTTTGTTTCCCTTTTCTGCAGTGCCACTGATGTTTACAGGACAGATGCATGACTTCTCATTTTAAATGTTGTGAGGGGTACATAAATAGAAAGCATACACAATCTCCTTCTCTCCACCTCTTTGCTGGATGTCTGACAATATCCTGAGGATCATACCAGAAACCAAACCACTTTTCTTTTCATCTGCTATGCACTTTGTTGAATTCCTGCCTGTTGTCTGCAGACAGGCCGGGGGCAGTGTACTCTTCTGCAGTTTCCTGTCATGCAACAAACTATAGTAACCCTGTCTGTATGCTAATACGCCCCCTGCACTCTGGGCTGGCTTCCTGCTGCAGAATCTGCTCAGCTCCTTCTTAGGACAGCCTTCCTAAAGTTCATGGGGACACAGAGAAATGCACAGACTGGAAGGGGGATAGGGGGAAGGTACTTGAAAGAGGCTGGGGGGAGGCTAAGGAAACTAGGCAACAGGAGGATCCCAAGAGAATTTGCTCATCTGCACAAAAGAAGGCATTCAAAACAGCAATGGGTAGCCCCAAAGCTCTTTGGTGGTCCCCTGAGTCACTGGAATCGCACCATCTCTCAGCAGGGGGAGAAGAAAACCCCATAAGATGATGGGAGTCTTGTTTCAGGCATATACACACAGAAGCAAACTTTCCTGATCAAAAGAGAGGGAGGGAGGGAGGGAAGGAGGGAGGGAGGGAGAGACAGACAGACAGATGCATATCTTAATGCATATCTCTCAAAACACAGCTCCCTCCAAATCCCATCCCTTCCCACTTGCCAGATATCACCATATCATTGTCCGTCCTCTTGTGGCATTTGAGAGAGTCCAGAAGGATAGGAAAACGATTGCACTAAATGTTCTGGATTAAGTTTTCATTGTACAATCATATCCTGATTCAATATGGGTGATTAGAAGTTCAGACAACTAATTTAATATATCTTTATGCTGGGATTCCTAGCATAACTACTCCACCAATATATGGCATTTGTTGCAGCAAACAAAAATTAATATAAATACTTAAAAAGCACATGAAAAATTGTAATCCTCTCAACATTTCCCATCATGTTATCTCTCCATTTTCTTTCCAGAGAAAATCCTTTAAAGAGAGACAAACCATATAGCTATATCATTCCTTTTCAGTGGCAGAAGAGGTGTGATCCAGGTCCCATCTGTTAGGGTATGTCATCTGGCAGGTCCCAGGAAGAGAGCCTTTTCTGTCATGGCACCCACCCTTTGGAACATCATCCCCCAGAGATTAGATTGGCCGTGCCTCTCCTGGCTTTTTGTAAGGCCTTAAAGATGTGGTTTTCCCACCAGGCTTGGAGATCCCAATATGTGGTAGAGCCCATGCTGTTGATGTTGTTTGTTGGTTTTTGTACCTTGGCTTACCTGATTCTGCTTGCCTGGTTTTTATATATTTGAATATGTTTATATATATATATATATATATATATATATATATATATATATATTTCTTTTATATAGTTTTTAACTGTTGTTAGCCACCCAGAGTCATGTATTTGAGATGGGTACCCATATAAATTAAAATAATTAATCAATAAACCAGAAAAAACAATAAATAAATAACACAAATATCCCTCCATCTGGAAACAGCTTAAGTGCCAAATGACATATCATAATAAATATATATTTGCCTTAAAAATCATTTTTTGAAAAAACAGTCATGGCAATGGTCAGATCCAGATCAGGACCACCAGCAGTGTAGAAGAACAAACTCTTTCAGCCCGTCCTCCCGCAAAGTTGGCCTTTCCTCCAACTACTATTCCTGAAACAAAACAGTTATTATCCTGTTTGATGTGACAGGCATCACTTCAAGAAGGTAATATTTCAAGGCCTTCATTACTATGTTGGAAAGAAGGCCTTTTTCTCATACAAGCCACCACCCCATCCTTAGATATTATTTGCAAAGACTTTTCTTGAACCCTGTTTCAGAGGAAACTAATACTAGCCAAGGCCATGCTCCTTAAAGTAACACAATCACAATGCATGGGCTATTCTATTTAATAAGGCATTACTGTATTAATTTTTAAAAACAACTCCAGAGTCAATCTTCCTGCCAAAGAGGCAGGCTTGTTTTTATATCTATGTAATGAATAGCACCTTCATCTCTGACTGTTGGAGACTCTAATAATGTTGAGTTGGCATCATTCTCATGTTTTAGGCCTTTTATTTCCACACTAGAAAAGGACCAAAAGATTTTATCAAGGCGTGGTGTGCATTCCAACAGTGTGGACAATTTCTTTATTGTGAGAAGGGTAGATTAAAAAAAAAAACCCTATACATCCTATGTCTGAACAAAAACAATCTCTAAATACAGCTGTATTGTGTTGCTTCCACAATTATTTAAACACAAGAGTCTGGCCAAGGCATATACAAATGATTCATAAAAATATAGCTGTTCTTCACATATGTGCACCACATGGACTATTATGTGTGGATTTCAAACATGAAGAGCAAACAAGCATGCCACCTCTTGTGTTGTATACTTTCTATACTTTAAAATGGCTACATAAAGGTTAGAAGACTACTACATCATATATGAATGCCCGTAACACAAATGTTTAAAAGTTGGCCTGTGTTTATTTCTTTTCTTACTGTGGAAATGAACTTCCCTGAGAGTGGAACTTTTCCATTACCTTATTTTAAAATTGTGCAGTAAGATTCCAGATGCACAATATTTCTTCACAAACATCAGGACATTCATTACAATGAATGCTTGAGTTTTGTTGGCATGCACAGGTGGTATTTGGGGATCTTGAGCACAGGAACACACTTAGACAGCCACCAGTGACTACTGGTATCTATGACTGAGAGTCTCCCAAAAGTCTTAGTGCGGTTTTAAGCTTTTAAAATTCAGAACTGCATAAACACTTTTGGGACACCTGTTATATACTCCTGAATCACCAGCATCTTTCCTTAAAATGCAGTTACTAGGGAGCCATAGTGGAAAAAGGCTGCTATCCTCCTATCCATGATTATAAGCATGCATCCCTAAATTCATCAGGAGTAGATGCTGGATTAGATGGGCTTCTGGCTTCATCTATCAGGATGTTTACATGCTTATGTATGCAATCCATTTTATGACTAATCTGAAATAAATTCCATTGAATTCAGTTAAGTTTAATCTCAGAGGTACATAGATATAGGAATGCAATCTTACCCTTGAAAAGAGAATTAGATGAATCCATGATGATTAAAATTATCAGTGGTTAGTAGTGATAATGACCATATCTAACTCCATAATCAAGGTATTTGCCATGCTTTGCTATAATAACCTTTTACTGGCGAGAGCACCATTAGATGAGTAACCTCATGTCCTCTTTAAGGGTTTCCCATCAGACTGACCACTGGAGAAACAGATGGCTGTTCTGGTCTAGCATAGCTTTTCTTATATTTGAAACTCAAAACACAATTTAAGCCTTTATGACTACAAAAGTTAGCCATGGAAAAATACAGGACTTCAAATTTGAGACGGAATGCTAAGCAGATGTTCATTGAGCCACATATGGGGATTCATGGAGTCACAGGATTCCTTGCATTTGTTGTGGCTCATGGAAACCAACTATGCTAACAGAGTCACTTTGTGACAAATTGTTGGCTCTGAGCAATTTGTTTAGTGTGCTGCCTAGATGGTTTCTGCTATAAACTCAATAAATTATCTTAGAACAATAACTCCTGATTACTGCTTCTGCTCTTACCTGCAATCCTGGAACCTTATTATTTGATCTACCATATAGAGAAATTGCAAGGATGAAATTGCATTGATACATTTAAATCAAATATACTTTCCAAAATCTGTTCTGGTGGGCCTCCAAATGTCTGTTTTCATCACCGGGAATAAGAGAAAAGCCCAAAGATAAAGTAGAGAAATGACATGCCTGCGAGTATGTGTGAAAATGTCAATATGGAAAGCTGTGTCTGTGTGATTGAAGCCCCCACCCTTGCAGCTGCCATCTTGACTTTTCTGAGCATCCCTACCCGGATACCCCTGATAGAGAATAAAGATAGTGGTATAATCAATATCTCAGGATGAAAGCAGTAAAGGGGTAAAGAAATAATGGATAGAAATATGAAGCTTAAAACTTATATGGACAGGGAGTAAGGAGTAGCTAGCTACTCTCATCAAAGAGATGTTTAGTTGCTCTTTAATGATACCCCATTATGCACCAAATCAGATTTATATGTCTTTATACATACCCATTGCTTTCAGGAAATGCAACTTTATACAAATGCAGAAAAAGATAAGAAATAGAAAATCAAAGAAGTTAAAGACAGGAAAGAGAGGGAAAACTAACTAAATCTGGTTCACACCATGACCATTCACTGTATCTCTCCATTCTGTTCTATCCTTGCAAACCATCTTTACTTTCATCATGTCCATACCTTTTGTTCTTTACATTTATCACATTTTAGGATCTCATCAACTGTTTCTAACCACAACTTTCTCAGTCTTCCCTTTCCTCTCAACCCAGTGAATCTTGCTTCATATATATCCAAGACAGATTGTTTCCTATAGTATATCAATTCTATAAGAGGATTATACTAATTTTAAATATATTTCATCTCCAAATATCATGTGGCTTACAGAAGATTTTTCTTCCAGCTTGGCAAATACATTAAGATTAGAATCTGGTTCAGCTGTTTATATTTGCTGTACTACATGCACAAGGCCAGGTAAAACACTAGCTGACCTTAGATCAATAGAAGTGGTAAAAACAAAAAATGAATTGTGTGTTTTTCCAAAAGAAGGATGGTATTTATAGAAATTCAGAAGTGAATGAAGTCTCCTACATTCCTAATTCTAGGTTCCTAATCCAGAAGATTTGTACTGACAATGAATGAAAAGGAAAACCTGCACCCAAAGTGAAAATGGCACAATTGAGCTAAAGAGGGGATCTGCTTCCATGCTAGCCTAGGGGCTCTTTCACCTAAGTCGTGCAATTAAGCCCATGCACAAACAGAGGGTTTCCCTACTCAAAACCTTCAGCAGCACCACCACATGGACAGCATTGGGAATCTAGGGACAGGTCCAGAAATTCCTACATTTCCTTCTGTCCTGTGCCATGCAATTGTAATAGCACAGGCCATGATGCTGAAGAGGACTCATCACAAGCTATCCAACAGTATGACTGAGGTTATTTATGTGAATACATTATTAAGTTAGCAGTTTTATATGGTAAACTAGAGCTTGTTTTCAAGGTGAGAGATGCAAACTCAGATAATTGTTTATTGAATGAGAGCAACAGCAGAAATTAATGCTGTAGTTTGAAACTGATATGCCCTATGGTCACAGATAGACATAGCAAAACACATTCATTCGTGAAATATAGTTTGGGGGAGAATCAGGGATGTTCCACAGACATGGGATCCATCCTTTCTTCTCCCTTCCTTCCATCTTGTAGAAAGAGGATGCTTCTGAACAGTGACAATTTATAATCCGGGTATCATTTTCTAGTGCTAGTTACACCACTGAGTTCTAAATCAAAACTTAAACACCTTGAACTTTTTTTTTTTCAAACCTAACTCAGTTGGAAACACATGTCAGAACAAACCTGCAGTACATCCTTAGATGGGGAAAAAGAAAGAACAGCGTTTTCAGTTCCAGACAATGTGCAATATACATGCCACATATGTAGCCCTTATCGTGCAAAGTACATATTCACTTTGGCTTGGTTGTCAGGTTTTCTGAGACCATGGAAAATGCCACAGCAGATAAGATATACATTTCATTGTTCACTCTATGTAGATGCCAAGTGCTGCCTGCCCAGAGGTATGAGGTTTTATCTGAGCTGTTTGTGTCTAAAGCAAATGGTTTGCAACACAAGCTTCTGGTAGCACACAGTGGAGACTTCATTAAGTTATGTAATAATAATAACAATGAAAAATAGGCGCTGAGTACAATGTAAAATCTTCCAACAAGTTTTAGTAGAACTCTCCAGTCAAATTTCTTTGATCAGCTTATCCCAGCCAGGTGCCCTCTGGAAGTGTATTCCTATTGGCCACGTTAGGCAAGATTTCTGGAAATAGTAGTCCAATATATCAGGAGGGCACCAGGCTAGGAAAAAAAGCTTAGGGGGTGAAACCAGCAGCTGCAATTAAAATCATTCCAGCAATTATGAGACTATGTACTATCTTCTAAATCTGAACAGAATTTGTAGGAAGAAACCTCCCTTTGGCATCAATGGGAGAATTTTCTACAAAGGAAATGTCAGGTTCAAAAGAGGATTTTCCTCAAATTCATGGGGGAGCCACAGAAAGGGAAATGCCAAGGCCAGCCTGCTTCAATCCGATACTTCCTAATACTTTGAACTTCAGCTTCTATGACCCCCCAGCCAGCATGGATAAACGATTAAAAATAACCACTGGATTTTTTGCCACCCACTTGCAAACTCAAATGTCTTTTTTTTTTTTTTTTTTTGCCCTGTAACATTAACCATATTTAACGAGTCTCTTAAGATTGTTTTTTTTTCCCACACAGAATTGGTTTTGTTTCTTAAACTTAGGCCTTTTAAAGTTTTAGCTTGTATACCAAGTTGTACTGTGAAATTGCCATTCTTATGCTGACATTTTCTAATGTGATGACTGCATTTTAACTTGTAAAGCTGCTTGGAGTAAATGTTTATACATGTAATAAATAAAATGAATACTCCCAACCATAATTTAGGGGTTGAATTGAGGCTTAGTGATAGAATAGATCTATGGCAATCAATGGAACCTATTTTCTCTTGACCTTATCCAAGACACTGCTATTTTTTCTTGGATCACCCAAACATGAGGCAGTTGAGTTTGGACAGAATGGACAGCCAAGCCTCTGTATAAAGCTTCATCTGAACCATCTTTCACATATTGAAAAAGGATGAGATGCAGGGCGTGTGAGCTGGTCAAGGGTGTCTGCAGAGAGGGTATCAAAAAAATCGAGAAGGCAAAAAGGATGAGGCTTTGTTCAAGCAGTCATGGCTGCCATCTTGATTTTTTGACACACTTTCCCCCACCCCCACTGATACCCCTGAAACTGGTCCCGCTTCCTCTGGGCCCTGAAGCTTTTCCTTGATATTGATATGTACTCCGGCCCAGTCCTCACAGCACCTCTAGCTGTACAAAATGCGTGGAACATTTTCTCTTGCCACCTAAATGATATGATTTGGGCATTTAAACAAAAAAGACAAAAAGAATCAAAAAGAAATGTTGCCATTTGGAGGGGAAGACAATATATCAGGCTATCTATTGGTCATGTTGCCGATCCCTGGCTTATGTTGGAATCCTCCATAGTGGTTGAAAATGATTTAGTAGCCCACATAAAGCAGAAGTGAGCAACTTTTTCAATCTGGAGACCAACATTTGGTTTTGTGCCCCGAGGGTCCCAAGATGCATGGGCTGTGAAATTATGATGTCACTGGAGTGGTGTGGCCAAAAAGAGAAGTTTGGAGACTTAAGGGCTATAATGAATCTGAAAATCTCAACTCTGCCCACTCTGGGAGATTCTGCGGGCCACAAATGGGATCCTGATAGAGTTTCATGCAGCCTGTGTACCTTATGTTGCTCATCCTTGATGACATAAAAGAAAATTTAGGAAGTCCTCTATTAGTAAATCACTTTTATTTTTAATATTAGGATATTCCTAATATTCTAATATTAGGAAGGAAATGTATAGATTTCAAAAAGGTTAGCATGCTTATTTGTATTATTTTAAATATGAACCCATAATCTCACAATAAAATGCATTGATATTTTCAAAGGACTTGTTTGGAATGGGGATGTGATATGTGGTGGGGGGAGGGTTGTTTGTTTGTTTTTTAGGATAGCACATTTTCCTGCAGTCCAGACACGTCAGGGGTGAACTGTTAGTGAAATCCCAATGCATCTTCTATAGCAGTGTTGTCCAAACTTGGCCACTTTAAGATGAGTGGACTTCAACTCCCAGAATTCCCCAGCCAGCCATGCTGGCTGGGGAATTCTGGGAGTTGAAGTCCACTCATCTTAAAGTGGCCAAGTTTGGACAACACTGTTCTATAGGTTCAGCAACCAGGTAGTGAACATTCCATGTCAGCCTCTCCTCATCACAGACATGCTATCTGACTCCAGATTCAGAAAGGACTGTCCTCTATCTCCACACTGGATGTGTGACAGTGGCTGCGCTCAGAGCAGCTGGAGCTCTTTGATATGGCAATGAGGTGCAGCAGTTCCATGTCAGTTTCACTTCTTTGCTATTATTCCCCATGAAAGATCATCTGTCATTGCTGGGCCTCTGAACACATTTGTAAATGAGACCAAATAATTTGTTCAGAGGTGAACCTGAAAGTATAAACATGTAAATATTTGAGTATGAGCTTTATGATGTTTGAGAACACTACTGTCTCACATATACATGCACACACGCACACACGCACACACACACACACTTCTTTCTACATGAATTGGAGAAACATATACATTATTTTAGTCTTTGGTAGGCATCCATCTTCATTAAGAATGTGTCAGTTTATTTTGACAGAATCTGTAAAGAAGTTGGATGGGGACAAAGCTCCAGCATCTCATTTATTATATCAATTTATTATTTGAAATTGTCTTCATGTGGTCATTCAGTCCATGTACAGTATTTCAGATTTCAAACAGAATGTTGGCCATTTATGTAGGAATTAAGTAGGCTTCTAGTATTATAGGGTTCAAAACAAGAACTTCCCATTGCATGTTCAGGTCTTTGAGGTAATAATGAATACAAACCAAGAAGGACTGCCTTCTGTTCTACATACACTTTTCATGTGCTCCAATCAACATCTGAGGGTCTCACACAGCTGGAGTTGCTATGCAGCTGATAGGAACAGGACCTTTTCAATAGTGGTGCCACCTCTGTGGAATATTAAAGAGGTACCTTGAAGTCTAAATTTGGAGGGACTGGAAGCAGCCAAGGCAATCCTCATAGGGGAGGGAGTCTTGTAGGATGCAGATAGAGCCAGGGTGAGTCAAGATAAAGCAAATCTGGTTTCCATACAAATGCCTAGCTGAATATGAGGGGGGGTTTCTAGAGATGTTTGAGAAAATATAGGAAGTGGAAGGGTGGAGCAATTTTTCCCTCTGCTCTTAATATTAATTCACCTCTGATTATGAGTTAGATCCAGAGATCACCTCCCTTAGATGCAGAGATTGCTAGCTACCTGTGGCTTCCGATCCAGAGGAGAATGCAGTTGTTGGAATGGATAATGCAATGATCTTTATTAAATTTCCTCCTTCTTGGCAGTTCTGAAATGTCCCACAACATTTGCTGCAAAGAGATAATTTTTCTGATTTCTATCTCTCTTCTTCCCCCTCCCTGCCAACTACCCTTTATAAAATAATTTTGTTACTTTTAGACATTTCTTCATCCTAAATCCAAAGCCAGCACTCATAGAGCCATCAGCATGGGACTGTCATGCTTCCAGCAGCAGTCAAGAAGAGCAGACCAAACAGCATTTTAATGTAATCTTTTGCAACTTTAAATGGCTCTATTTTTGAGAATAAAATTTTCACACATTCATATACAATCAGGCACCGACAAATCCATACAGCTCATGAGTGGGAGGATGAGAAAGAAGAATGAAAGCTTTGGTAGTCATCAGCAGAATGGTTCCGTTTGATACAGGACCACTTTTAGTGAGATGCCAGCTTAGAAATAACAAATCCAGGTGACAGTGCTAATAGAATCTGGCAGAATGACTGCTACTTAGCTCCCTTTTAAACTATGCTGTAGATCTTTAGGCCTTCAGTTTACCCAAATTATCTTATTCTGGAGATAGCCATCAAAATATTAGCTGTCGTTCATGGCTCACTTTGCAATATTTGTCTCCTTTATAGAATTCTTCAAGGACTGCTGCAAAATAATCTAATGGGTAAGACTCATCATAATGTCTATATTTTAGCTCAAGCATTGAGTTTTCCTTGCAGTACCATTTCCTGGGGAAACAGGACTGGGCATGCACTACAGTGCTCTTGTCTACCCTGCCTAAAGACTTGTGGTTGACCATTATGGAAATAAAATGTTGTACAAGAAAAACCATTGATCTGTTCTAGCAGGGCCTTCCTGTACATATTTAACATCAGGAACAAGAGCCTTCTTATAACCAAAGGCCACATTTGAACAATTATTTTCCTCCAAAAGCTAGAAGGGATGTGGTAAACTGACATCAACAGTATCTTAAGGGATGAAGGGTTTTGTCATCAGTTTTTTAGTGCAATCGCTTTTAACCCTTAACATCCCACCTATCTTATTGTTGCGGGGAGAGATTAACCACCAAATTTCAATGGTGTGATCTTGAGGGGTAGGTTCCCACAAAGAAAGGGACTGGGGTTGTATGCAGCCCATGGAAGGGAGTCCAATCAGAAGCTCAAAATCTGCAAAATGGCAGGCATGACGTTGCAATCAAAACTCATGCATGCATGTATGAAAAACATAGTGCTTTAGTCATAACGCCGTATCTACCCTCTTGCAGATTATTGCAGGCCCCCCAAGCATGGATACCTCTTAGCCCATGATTGCTAAGAGAGAATGTCAACTGGTGGGACCCAGGAGGAGAGCCTTCTCTGCCATTGCCCCCACCCTTTGGAACATTCTTCCCCAGAGGTGCATCAGGCCCCTACCCTACCAGCCTTCTGGAAAGGATTAAAGACCTGGCTCTGCCAGCTTGCATGGGGTGATAACAATTTTACCTCATCCTGGGGGTGGCTGGCACCTTGATGATGCTCCCTGAGCAACTGCCAATTATTCTTGGATCTATTTATTTATTTTCTATTTATTAATAGCAGATTGTAATTTTGTAATTTTAATTTATTTTAACTGTTTTGTAAACCACCCAGAGTCATTTCAACGAGATGGGCAGTGACAAATTTGATAAATAAATAAATAAATAAATAAATAAATAAATATTTTATATTGCATTTATTTTGCAATATAATATCAGATTCTATTACCTCCTGGCCTATGGAAGTAATTCAAAGTATAAACTTTTTTTGTTATAAGATACAAATTAATTGATACAGATCCTTTAAAAACTGAAAAGAGAAACATCTGACCATTAGCCCTGCTAGCCATAAATCAACAGGGTTCCACTCAGGGCAATGAGCAATGTTAATTTGTAGCAGCTGGGTATCTATCCAGCTGGGTATACACTTTCGTGCACTGAGCCTGACAATATAGGTGCAAAGCACCAAGGTCCCTCTATCTTGCTCTTTCCCAAGCTAAGCTGCTCTAAGCCTTCCAGTAGGGAAGACTTTCCAGCAGCTTTCTCAGACTTGGTACTTTCCAATGGCCATACTGCCAGATAGTATGAATAATGATCCAATATGAGGCCAGTAACCAAGGCTAGTAGGAATAGCAGTCCAGTGCATCTGGAGGATGGTAGCTTGGGGAAGCTAGACTGTATTCAATGTTTCAGATGTTCCCTCCTGGATCTGTCCAACAGCCCATCTAGTCCAGCATTCTGTGTGGCCAATACTGGACATTCAGGAAGCTCTCATATCTGAACAGAAGTGTGATATTCCTCTTCCACTGTTGCTCCCCAGCTGCTGGTATTCAAAGTATGCTAGCTGACCAAGGACTTTCTCCCAGCCATATCTGGAAATGTCAGGGAGATTTCCTTTTGAAGTCAAGCATATGCTCTACCTCTGAGCTATAACCCTTACTAAATGTCTCTATATAGCCATGATCAATCAATAGCACTATAGCAACAAAGTAAACATCAACAGAGTAATAGAACAAACCCTGTTTTCTTTACGATAGGATCCCTCCTGCCCCTGCCTTAAATCAAGGAGTGGTTATGGCTTTTGACTTACAACTATATATCTTATTTTGTTTGGGTGGGTGGGTTTTAAAAATCTTCAAAGGGCACAGCGAGTTCTCCATGTTAAAAGTGCAATCTGCTAGTCCTTGAGCTAGCAGAAAAATATTTGCCAGGCAAACCCTATTCTGTCTCCATACTGAGGCCAGTGGGTGATACTGTTCTTACAGTCGAATTGTAGGATGGGTTAAGGAAAACAATTGGTAGCTCGCTTTGGCTTTCTTTTCCCTTCTACCAATTGTCTCCTGACATCAGGAAAAACTATTACTACTTAACATATGACGGGGAGGGCCTGGGTGAATGTAGATGGGTGCTGGTTAACAGGTAGCAGGCACAGCAGTACTCCCTGCCTGTGACTTGTCAGTCAGGCTATTTCTGAACCTCAGTCTAGCACTCTTTTGAAAGAGAAGGAGAGGTGTGAGATGAAACAAGTGGGAACGCTCCTGATGTCCTGAAGTAGAATCAGTTACTTCCTAAGGTTTTGGCCGCTTCATGCCATGGCCACTCTGGAATTCCCTTGTGGCAATATGCAATAAAGTACTGTGCTTGTTATTGAATGCTCCCTCCTGCTTCAGTCCACACCACTCTTCTATACCTCTGACCTGTCAGTGAGGCTAACAGTGCTGGCGTTGAATGGCTATCTCTGGCACCACTTGGACGTAGCCCATGCAGTATGCAAAAAAGCATAGAAGTAGGCTAAAATGCACTACCCTGGCTCTCTTTCCCAGCTGAAACTGACCTTTTGTGCAGCATAGGACTAGTCTTCTTTCAAAAATGCACTGAACCCATGCATATAAAGCCCATGTGAGACCTGGCAAGCTCTTTGGAAAGCGCCACCCACACAATGTATCTTTAAGGAACCATATGTCTAATTTCTCCTGCAGCCCAAGCCAAAATGGCCATAGAGAGCAGTGACCAGTGACCAAGGAGAGGGGCATCTCCCCTGCAGCCAATTGGAACTCAGGCAGTCCTAGTTCTTGACCACGTAATCAATGAAGCATGCTAGATGGTGTCCCTGGCATCATTTGTGGCAGGAGCAAATGGAAAATGCAACCTCAAAACGAGAATGGCTGAAGGCAACTTCAGGCTGCCTCAGCTGTATGCTGGGATCAGACAAAGGCAACATCATGTGGATGTGGAATAAAAAAACAATTACAGGAGCATGTTCATGCTGCGGTTAGGGGAATGTGAGGGTGACTCCATAAGGAACAAACTCAAATGGCTTTTGAAATCTGAACTAAATTATAGTTACAAGGTTCAGTTTATCCCACTGCCATTCCTCTTCACTGTCAAAGTCTTTGTGGCAGTGAGAACACATTACAATTTGCCCTTACAGAAATCAAGGCAGTAAAAGCACAGGGCATCATGTGTAAGCTTATCTTCATACACAATCAGTTCCTGATGTAGTTTCTACTGGGTATCTGTTCTTCTCCATCAAAAGATGATTAAGGAGCAGAGCTTTTCCTCACTTTGCAGGGCAGTAAGTCATGCTCAGCAATAAAACCCTTGGATCCAGAAATTTGCAATTGCAGCAGTTTGAATTCACCAACTCAGATGCAAGGAATCATTTGCCACACTGTAAATGAGGAAGCTGTGGAAAATTACCTATATGCGCGGTGCCATCAGGGATGGCAGAATGAATGAGAGGACCCCTGATCACTGCAAGACTTCATTTCATTGGAAGCATTACCTTAAAAAATATACATAGTACATATGGTTGAACACAACTGGAGGGCTTCAGGTTTGGGAATGCAAAAGTTATGAGCACAGATTCTAAAACTAACTGTACCTAACTGTACCGTAGAATTTTGGTGCGGCCCTCAAATTTGTTAAGCAAATCAAGTTTTTTTAATGTGACAGAGTAGAAAATCATTAAATGCGTATCTGGAGAAGGTTCATATTAACTATATCAATGTGTCACTAAATGTAAATGAAATTAGATAAAATGTAGACCTAGGCCCCACTCAGCCCAGAAAAGTTGCAGACTTCTGGTTTACAGGAGAGTGAGTTGTGAGCAGCTTAATCCAAAAGTTTAGAGTTTATTTTAAAAAAATTGGATTCATTTTCGCTTATATGCAGCGTCTTTATTTAAAAGAACAGCAGGGAGATCCAACCGTTTAGCTTTTGCAATTTCCCTCTTAGCTGTTATTTTTTAGAAGGTTGAAGAGTGAATGTTCTGACCCAAGTGGGGAAGGGAGAGGAGAGGGGATGGGATACAACAATTGCATTAAGGAGCCCCATCTTTCCCTCAGTCATACAACACTCCCATTATGGCAGATCAGTGTATTCTCCAGAGAATGATAGCATATTGACCATGCTTCAGGAAAAGCTATAGATCATGGTCTTATGGCGGCCATATGTCCTACTTCAAATTCTCTTCTCTATCTGAGAGCTGTCCAGTCCATTTCTGGTTTAAAGATAAACAACCATAAGACATGAGAATAGGGGCTATGAAGCTGACCATCAGCAGACAGCAGCTGGATAGCAGATGGCACATAGGAGTCATCTGGTCACTTTTCCCTTTCTTGTATTTCTATTTAGCTAGAGTTTTAGCACTGTACCTAAACAGATGGATTTTCATGTGCAAATCTTTGCATCTAAGCCTGGGTTTTCATGTGGAAAAAAGAGATCTGCAGATCTCTTTTTTGGGGATGCAGTTTCTTGGTTTTCGCTGTTCCTAAATGGCCACCCTATTCTGCCTTAACTAAAACAGTGAGGCACTAAGTGAATAACCTAAGTAGTTGTTTTTTTGACAGAGAACCTCAACTGTAGGTATAAGAAATAAATCAAAAAGAAATGAATTAACAAGTCAGTTTTCCATTTGCCACCACTTGTTGCCTATCCATCTGTCTTTCACCGCATAATTTTTCTGGTTCCATGTTCTCCAAATTAAATACAATCACTGTTCTTGGTCCAAACAGTTCTTTTCACTTTGAAGGGTTTTTTCCTCCCTTTTTTCCCATTTGGCAAGAGTTGGGGCACTCCCTCCTGTGCTTTCCCCTTTGACTTCTGCATTCATTAAAGTACCTTGGGGTTTGTCCATGCCCAGCACTATGAATCAAACTCCCCACCCCAGCCCAGCAATTGCTGCTTTCCATGGTGCTCCTTGGTCTTTCATTCATTTATCTTCTCTGACACACCAAAAGAAATCAGGAGGCAAGGGAGATTATTGCATTTGGAGCTAAATTGATTGCACATTACATTTGGGCACAATCTGGCAATGAGAAGGAACACTGATAGATCACAAGAATTTCCATCTGTGATGTTTGAGAATTTATCACGGCAAGAAATGACTTGTCTTCACATCAACCTCTTGTCAGCAACCTCTCTTACAATCTTCCCAATGCTGTAGCTTCTAGAGTATAGCTTCTAATGAAGACTCCAGAGTTACCTGAGAGGATCACATTTTCCCACCCCAAACACTCCATTTTGGTGATCCACTCGCAAGAAGTAATCAGGGTTATATAAAATGTTCAGACTTGAAAATGTGGTGTTCCAACCTTAGAACAAAACTTAGCCATTCTGAGTGCTGTTATTTCAAGGGTTCTGCCTACTCCAAGAACTGTGACTTGACAGTTGTTTTGTGGTTTATGACTGGAATTACTTTTTTCCATCTTTTTCTAGCCTAGTGGTGCAGCAACAGGGACCAGTATGGCTTACTTCATTTTTATTTATTTATTTATTTATTTTTCAAATTTGTCACCGCCCATCTCACTATAGATGGTAATAGTGCTTACGCTATTGGTTGAGAGTGTACGGGGTGAGTTTTGAGTAGTGTTGAGGGAAAAGCAGTAGTTAAATGCATCGCCCTGCAAACCATGGTGGCTATTCACAGCTGCATACTTGCCATTCTGACAGGTAAGTTATTGTACTATTACTATTACCATTCTTACTAGTATTATTTGCATTCTGGAAATAATGTGGCTTCACAGTTCCATTGGAGGGGTTGTCTATGTGCTGTTTTTCAGGAAATAATACAGACTTATGTGTATGTGTATGCGCTGTTGTGCTTCGCAGTTGCTAATGCTGTAGCAGTTATATAAATGCAAAGACGATCAGTGCTACATTGGTTTGATTGATTTGTTGAGCTTTAATGCATATGTCTGTGCACTGTGCGTGTCATGCTGAAGCTGATCCTCAGGGTGCATTGAAAAATGCAGTGCTTCTATGTTCGCTTGGTACGATTCGTTAAGCTTTGGTCTATGCCATTGTGCATCACTGTTCAACTTTCAGAGGGCATTTAAAAGACCAAGACAGAAGATTTTGCTTTGTTTTGGGATGGTGGGTGAGCGAGCTCCGCACTTCTGTGGGTTGACTTTTACTGATTCAGCTCTGAGTACGTATGAGTGCTAAAGTCTGTTTTCTTGGGGAAGTGGTGTTGTGCCTATTCACTGGTGCAAGGTTTATGAAAAGCACAACCAAACGAATGTTACGCACATTAGTTACACACTGACTAATGTGTGTAACATTAAAAAGAAACACTAAAAATGTAGGAAAAAATATAATTTAGCTGAGCAGTATCTTCTTTCCAGGGTGGGGCATGGTGTACTTGCTGCTTCTTTTTAAGTAAATGGTAAATGAAAGACTTGATGAAAAACATTAGCTCTGTCCTGATAACAGATTGGCTAAGTAATTCAGGAAGTTACTTAATGAATTAAGGACTTCTGAGAAACCATGCTGGACGTCTTTTCTAGTAGCAAATTCAATTGCTGCTTTAATTTTATCCTACAAGTGATCTGAATTTTTTTATTTTGAAAAAGTTTCCCTATGTTTTGCCAGAAATCATGAATTCCATCTCACTTTTTGTCATCTGTCCTGGCCCTCCATGATCTCTCAGAGGGTTTCAGTACTGTTGGTCATGGTATCCTGGAGGGGGATTAGGAGTGAGGGGCACAATGTTGTGATGGTTTTTCTCCTTCCTCTGGGATTGGTTTCAGTCAGTGTTGGTGGAAGGGAGAGGTCTAGCCCCAAGACCCTGCTTTATGAGGTCTACAAGGCTCTACCCTCTTCCCACTTCTTTTGAATATCTAAAGAAGTTGCTGGGTGAGGTCGTCCAAGAGCATACAATTATACATCTCTACCTCTGACCAACCAAGTGATGCTGTCAAGATTCTAAATCAGTGTCTGGGAGTTATGGGGGGCTGGGTGGGAAAAAACAAACTTAAGCTCAATTTTAGCAAGACTGAGTGGCTGTAGATTTTAGCCCCCATATCTGGAGATTTCCCATCATTGGTTCTGGATGTGGTTGCAGTGCCCCAGATGGAACTTGTGTGCAAATTGGGGGTCCAGGTCCTCCTATACTCTTGACTTCTGCTTGAAGAGCAAGTTGCAGCTGTGGCTGGGAGGACTTTTACATAGATACATCTTATTTATCAGTTAGATCCATTCCTGGACTGGGAGACCCTGCTAATAGTCACTTGTGCCTTGGTCATCTCACATCTGGATTATTGCAATGTGCTCTGCATGGGGCTGCCCTTGAAGATCTATCAGAAACTATAGCTGTTCCAGAACATGGTGGTGCCAATAGTTAAGGACACACCATGGTATGCCTACATAACATTGTTACTTCATGAGCTGAACTGGTTTCCTATAGGCTTCTGAGTGCAATTTAAAGTGCTGGTTATCACTATAGAGCCTTCATGGCACAAGGCTGGGTTATTTGCAGGACCACCTATCTTCAATTATTTCTGCTAATCCCACAAGGTTAGACAGGTTGGGCATGTTCCAGGTCCCTTCGATTAAACAATGCATCTGATGGGACCCAGGAAATGCACCTTTTCTGTTGCTATGCCTGTCATGTGGAACAGCATACAACCTTAGATTTCAAAGGCCCCAACTATGATGCCCTTCTGTAAGGCACTAAAACCTTGGCTTTTTCTTCAGGCGCTGGACCAAGAAGTTAGGTGAGGCACTTTTTAGGAGTTTATGAGGTAATTATGAATGCTGCCCCAGGTATAATGTTTCATTTTTATGCTGATATTTTTATTGCTCTTTTTAACTTGCTGTTTGCCACCCAGAGTCATTTGTCAAATGGGTGGCCATACAAATCGAAATAAATGAAATGAAATAATAAAATGAAAATATGGCAGAGGGGTAAAAATAAAGGGCTAAGAGGCATGTCTGAATTTTCATAGGGTTTAGCCCTTATCATCTTTCATTACTCTTTCTCTACACTTTTTCCAGTTCCCCACCATCTTTGTATTATATTTTGTATTATACTACAATATTCCAAGTGTGGTTTGACTTGTGATTTATGAATAACTTGCTTACAGATGTCAATTACATATGTGTGGTATACACACACACACACACACACACACCCCTCTCTTTCAATCACTTCACTGGAAAAGAAATTGCTTTTGTTTTGTTTGAAAATAAATATTGATGACGTGGGATGCAGGTTCCTGGCACTAACTTTAGTTACAAGGTGACACAATGCTGTTCATGAGAACCTTTTGGCCTCCAGCAGCCTTTATTCTCCTTGGTATCCTGTGTCTCAATTAAATCTCACTGAAAAAGATCAGTTTCAGAAGCATGGACAGATCTTTAAATGATTCACATAGACTACCTAACATGTTACAGTAAAATTATTTCTAAAACTCTTAACATCAAACCGTTCATTTTACCAACATCCCAAAGTATCCCATATTTTGACAACAAAAGGTTATTTGAAGATCTTCTTGAAGATGAGCTGGCTTATGCCTTTTGGATGGTGAGCATTCCTGATTTGTCCTTTGTAGAATTTTCTGAATGAGAAAGAAGGAACTACAAAAATGGTGAAAGCTGCTTCCAGAATGCATCTGGCAGTGGGAACAGCATGTACTGCTTAAGTCCATTCACCTCCAGCAAACAAAGAGGCCTGCAAAGATGATAATTGCCTGAGCAGTAATCCCTTTGATTAATCGGTGTGCCACCCTTAGGATAGAGTTGTCTCATCTGGTTTGCTTATCTTTCTGCGTGTGAGTATATCTGTAAAAAAAAATTTCTTTGAACATGCCCAAATCAGCCACTGGAGAAATACACTGGGACGTAAAGAGAAGAAACAGAACTAGAAAGAGGGGGGAAAATGCCACCAAGAGGCTCTGCCCCATGTGGAGAGAAGCAATGAGTCTGACAGTACAATTAGCGGTTACTAGGAACAACAAAGAACATTGTGGCATCTTAAAGACCAAATGTTTATCATGGAATAAACTTTCCTGGAATACATGAAGGGTAATCCTGAAATGGGAGCATCTATACACATCAAAGATGTGGAGCTGGGGACCTAAGGGGGATATATGGTCCCAGAAAGCTATAGAGGGGATCCCCAGAGCTATCCAAAAGTTGCCAATAAATTATCATTATGATTATAACAGAAAGGGGAAAATATTAAGATCGTGTGGAGTAATCATATTCTAATGTTATTAATTACCGTAATTAATTTGGCTTACATTAAACTAATTTTAATGCTAAATAAAATGTAGTTCTACCCTGCCCCCAACTTCTTTATACTGCACTGTATTATAAAATATGGACACTGGCATGCCACTGAAAGATCAAATGTGACCTTTAGCCCCCCCACAAATTGGGTTCCCTGATATATACTAATGGTTAGGTGAGGAGAGGTGCAAACAGTAAGGTTAAAGGGAAATGAAATGCAGATGGTACACATGGTGATCATTACCTATAGATAATAGCTATTCACAAAATAATTCTTAAGCATAACAGAGATATTCTTGCATTGATGAGTTTATTTATAAATGTGGTGTTTTTATGAAGGTACATGATGCAACACCCCCCCTCCACTATATTACTATAGATGTCAATTAATTGTGTGACTGAAGCACAGACAGGTTTAAAATAATTGTTCATCTCATCAAAACTTCTGTATAGGAACATTCTGAAATACTAAAAGCACCACAAAAGAAATACAATTTAAATAACCAAAGTTACTCTTTGATTAAAGGAAAAATATCTTACATATTTTAATCCTTCTCTATTGCATGAACATGTCTAAATCAAAACAATTTCCACAAAGAGAACTCATGGGATCTTAAGTACCAGCCCTACCAATTAAAAGTGGACCCCACTGATTGCTAGAGCATTAGTTGATTAATCTATAATCTGAGCCAATTAAAGATTGCAATTTAGTATTTTCCAGACTCATGCTGCAGAATATGCAAAAGGTTCATTTATATATACACAGAGAGAATACACAAAGGGGGGGGCAGAATATACATATACAGGAAGAAAAAGAGATGAATGAAGGAAGGACATTTGAAAGTGAATATGCAGGGTTGTCCACTGATTATGGCAAAAAAACCCAAGGTGGCAGCCACAACAGTGCAAGTTGAAGCTCTGCCTATCCTTTATGTGCCCCACACATAAAAAACAGGGGCAGCTTTGATCACATGGCTGCGATTTTGACACTTTTTACCACATCCTGTAGATACCCCTGTGGATACGCATGGCTGCTCCCCAAAATTTGGGTATATGAATAAAAAAAATCCAGATGGCAATCCCCAAAGGAACTCAGGTCCTATACTTTCCAATGAGAGTCTTTCATTTGAAAGGTATCAGATGACAGTCCTCCCTTTGTACTGACTCCTACTTAAAAGGCTTCAAGTCCAAATTTACAGATGAAAAACCGTAAGATGAAGAAAGAGCCCAGAAACCTTAAGGTTGTCCATCAAGAGTTACCCTTAGGATGGCAGACTGAACAAGCACACAATCTCAGTCACTTTCCCACTCCAGGGACATGAGGTTAGAGGCATCCAACAGTAACCACAGTGACAACAAAGTGATGTCACATGTATCATAACGTCATCACACAAATGACATGAACTATGTATTTTGGCCAAGTTTGGAAGATCACATGAGCTTTGATCTGTCCTTTGAAAAGGAGAGAGTAACTGAGTGTATCCTGTTTGCCACTTTCATTTTCCCACTGAGAAATCTATGTAGAGGGCAGAGTAGCTTTAATTGGGATAGGAATTGCAAACTGTTCCCTGTCATGTGTTTAGATACAGCAATATCTAAATATCATGCAGGCAATTGGGAGGTTAGAAACTGTAGATGAAGAACATGTTTTTCATTTCAGCAAGCTGGAACAAATGGCTGTTTTTCAAAGAGACAGTTGGCTGGAGAAAAATGTACCTGCACCTTTGCACTTTTAGGAAATACAAGATTTTCCAAAGTTGAGTGGATAAAGATTTTTGCCCCCGACATTTTTGCTAGCTGGGATTTTAAAGCAGAAAATATGACAGGAAATCTTTTTGCTGTTAGGTTAATTTTTACAGCTGCTGGAGTTCAGAATTACATACTGCCCAGTGCCAGCCCCGATGTGTTTTGCATCTCTTACAAGGTTTTCATATGTGTTATCTAAATCACCCTGGCCAATCCTGGAGTCAAGGTGAGACCAAAGGAAAGATATGGTGCTGTGCCAGTGCGCAGGGCCATTCCTGTGCATATTCTCTTTTCCTGCCTGCTTTAATACTGATAATTATCAACTTCCCATTACCAACCATTTTCCAAGCAGGAGTGGTGATGGTCCCAACTGTTACTCGCTAAATAAAATACCTTCTGGTCTTTTTGCCGCAGATCACTACAAAATCAGCCAATTCTGAAGTCTTTATGAGATTACTTTAATGAGGTAATGATTTCCTCAAAAGTGCAGCATGTTTGATGACAGGTCATTTCTTCTGCTGGGGCTCTGCTTGGACAGCAAGACAACTTGGCCCTGCTTCTTGTCCGTGAAGCAGATAGCAAATCCTTAGAGCGCTGCAAGTGATGACTCTCCGGGTCTTGTACTGTGTGTGCACTAGAAGTGAGTTGCCATGCTTTCAATAAGCTTTCCCCAGTAGGGAACCCTCCAGATCAGCCAGACTACACTTCCTAATATCTCTTGCCAACATGAGCATGGAAAACCAATACACACAAGAAGTTAGGAAATGCTGCTTTAAAGTATTAGTTTATCCACTGAACCCTCAGAGTCACATTGTAACGGGTTCTTTTTAAAACCACACCCAATCAGATTGACCTAGACTCAATCCTTGCATTTATGACTGTCGCAGCATCCCGTAGTCACGTGGTTGCCATTTGCAAGCTTCGCAACCGACACACATTTACAACTGTCACAGCATCCCACGGTCATGGGATTACCACTCGTGTGCTTTGCAACCAGCTTGCAACAAGCAAAGTTAATAGAGAAGGTGGAAGTAATACTGTAAGTCACAGTCACGTGATTTTTCACTTAGGACTGCAGCACTTCACTTAATGACCGAAGGGGAAGTAAAGTCATAAGCCCTTCATGGTCACATAATTTTCTGCTTAGCAACCGCTGCACTTAGTGACTGAGTTGCCAGCCCCAACTGTGGTCTCTAAGCAAGGACTACATGTAATGCTAACCACATATGTGATTGTTTTATTTATCCTTCTCTTATCCAGTATTCTAATATGTGCAATGATTTAGGGGTTTGTTATGTAAAACTGCTTTGTTTGAAATGCTCCTTTGCATGCAGTGAAACCCAGGAACAAAGAGGAAGGAAACACCCATTACATTACTTCTGTGATCCTTAACTCCCTCACTCCCAACAAATACACTCTACTGATTGTTCTTAAGTACCTTATCATCGGTCGAATTTGGGATTAGGTGGAGAACAGGCTTCTGTTTGATGGGATTGTCAAACATCCCCATCAATCTACCCTCTCTTGAGTGTTTCTTACTCTGCTGCATTTAAGGCTTTCTGTATTTCATTATTCCTAATTTTTGTTTAGGGAGTTATTCCCAAAGGTCCATTATAGAACCAATGTGCAAGGTCTGGGCCTTGCAGTTGGGAAGTGTTCCCAAATGATTCTCAAATCATTTTTTATAGTAGGTGTCACTTCTTGACTATGAAAGTCCAGTGTAGTCAGCAGCCAGTCAACAATGAAGCAGCTGTGCTGCACATAATATTTTGTTTTAATATAGCATGCATATTAATACTTGGCATTTGAACTGGGCCATGCAAGGAAATGGAATGAGATGGGCATTTGGAAAAATGGTGGAAGAACATTGCTTTCTTAGTAACCAAGAGCAAAATTTTTATTTATGTATTAATTTATTATTAATGAATACTGAGGATACTGAATTCCAAACCGGTGAATGACCTCACCCAGCAGTTTCATGTAGATACTGAAAAGGAGAAGAGAGAGAACAGAATTCTGTGGCACCCCACAAAAGAGGGGCCTAGGAAGTGATCCCTCTCCCACAACCAACACCAAGTGGAACCAGCTCCAGAGAAAGGAAGAGAACCACTGTAGAATGTGTCCCTAAAGCCATCTCAGAAGGATACCATGTCTGACAGTATCAGAAGCTGTAAGTCCAGGAAGACCCCTGGATTGCATTCCACCCTTGAATAGGGAAGATGGAGTATGGTCAAAGGTGGAGTATCCCCAGATCTGGGTGGCCTCAACACTTACAGCCACTTGGTCTTGGTAGCACTGGATCAGAGAAGGTTCTTCCCCATCCAAACCTGCACAGCCTCCAGGCACTGGGACAGAACTTCAACAGCTTCACTTGGCCAACCTGGGGTCAAAAGATATAATTGGGTATCAATAGCCTACTGATGATACAGAACCCCCAAACCAGTGGATGACCTCACAGCAGTTTCATGTAGATGTTGAAAAGGAAGGGAGACAGAATAGAACCCTGCAGAACCCCACACAGGAGGGGCCTAGGGACCAATCTCTCCCAACAAACAGCACCAACTAGAATCAGCCCCGGAGACTATAGAGTCATACCCCCAATCTGCAGCCCAAGAGCCATCTCAGAATACTGTGGTCAAAGGTATTGAAAGCCACCAAGAGATCAAGAAGCACCACTTCTCTGCCATAGATCATCAACAAGCCCAACCAAAGGTGTCTCAGTACTAAATCCTGCCCTGAAACCTGACGGAATGAGGATTCTCATCAGCTGCAGGCCAACCACCTTCTCAACAACCTTCCACAGAAAGAAATCAGTTTACAAAGAGAAACATGCATTAGCTCCATTCAGTTCCATAGTGAATCGTTGCCTACCTTTTCTTAGCCATCTGCACTATTTTTTCTCACAAATGACCAGACTTCTTTCACCTATGACCTGGGATGCTCTCTTTGCTTTTGCTAATATAGGGTAGCTTAAAGAAGGATGAGATGCTTCCCAAGCCCTGAATCCACATTCAGAAGCTTCCCCCACTGCATTTTCAAGCCACATAGTATTGCCTTCCCAATTTACCCTTCTCTGCTTCCCTGCATTTACTTCTTGAAGTTAATTCTTCACTGTGCCTAATGAAAGGCCTGGCTCTAACAATCTGCCCTTCAAATAAATAGGATTGCACAATTCTCTAAGTATTGCCTAAGCCTGTGATCATTAATGGGATTTTTATAGGGAACATGGAAGTATAGTCTTTGAATAGTCATGTTCCTTGGATCATTATCATGAGGCTCTGGACTTGACCAGAAAAATTATGAATGCAGATGCTGAAAAGCCAAGATTTTCTCCTTCCAAGTTTTTGAAATGACAAATAATATGTTGACATTGTTAATAATAATTTCTGACTCCATTTTTCAAAAATATCCTTCAGTATTTCCAGTGTTAGAATATTTTGCACCATTCTGTAGCTGTTAGTCAAGTTTATGTGTTTTTCTCTTTTAACTGAAATGTTTAGTTCCCTCTAGTGTCCAATTTTTAAAATCTTATTATTTTTTTTTTAATCCAACACAAAAGCCTGTTCCCACAGGAAGGATTCTTTATAATTAATTCCAAAATCTTATTTCAAATTTATCTCAATCCTTAGTCCATTTGAAACTTTCTAAAATCAATCAACCTTTTGCTGTTTATTTAAAAAAAAAAGTTTGTCTTTTTTACATTCTTAAACTTGTAGTTAGAATTTTCTTTCATTAAGGATTGAAGGCAGACTTACCCCATGTTTTCAGACTTGTCGATCCAAAGGTTTCTAATAGTTGAAAAGTAATTAATAAGCAATTTCCAAATGTGATTAGAAAAGGAAGTATGCAAACTTAGTGTCCTTTTAAAGGCGCCGACCTTGGTTTGACCAAGATGGCTATTCCCTTGTCTCCCACTGGAGACTGCTGTCTTGTGGTCTCCTCATGAGGAGCAATGGTCTGGAGCATTTGTGGGGTGATCTTCCATCCTCTCTTTTCTATTCACTGGCTCTTCACCTTGGTCATTGGCTCTGCTTTTTGCGGAGCCATCTTCAGTCCACCATTTCTTCCTCTGGAAGTCTCTTCCCCCATTTCTCATCTGCATCTATTACAATACTGAGATGGAACTGCTGAGAATATATATTTTTGTTACTTTCATTGTTTGCAAAGCTAAAAAGGGGAATTCAAGAAATTCAGAACTTCAAATGACTCATTATTCTTCTTTAGTGCCAATGAATGAAGATTCTGATTCTGGGATAAGATGAGTTTTTATTAGTTTTCTCCCAATTAGATGAAGTAGTGTTGAGGACTAATGTGGGACAATGATATGGCTACATTATCTGTATTAGAACATACTTCATGTGGGGTTGGTTCAGTGATATAATTCACTTAACTTATTACCCTTCAGATGTACTGCACTTTTTGTTCAAGGTCAATATCAATAAAATGATTCTGGGAACTAAAAATCAACATATTAGGAGTAAGCTAAAGGGAAATCTGTTCCAGATCAATGCATTGATGGCACAAGGAGTATCTTGAAGATACAAGATGTAATATTTGTTCTACTGCTTCCCCTTTCATTTATGAGTCACCAATAGTTGGCTCATTATTCTCTTCTCCTGGTTTAAGGGCTTTTTTCTCTCCTAGCATGACATTCCTTTCTTATTCTAGGAGGCTGCTGTTGTCAAGCCCCATGCAGCTGGACAAGATCATGCAAGTAAGAACTACACAGACTTCAGTACAGTATCTTTAATGCTAGCTTCAGTAAATATAAAATCTTGAAAACTGTAAGAGAAATTTCCCACCCTCATTTATTCACCAAGTTCATTTAGGTGAACTTGAATGATTTGAAATTCTTCCCAGATTTCTGTTCATCTGGGCTATGTTGCTGTTTATGAGATAAGCCATTAAAGGACTCTCTTGTCTCTTAATTGTTTATGTCTACTCTTCCATTTCTAACCTTCCAATGTTTTCCCCAACAATCTTTTGCAGTCAGTTGAATATTCAGGAAAAAAAAAGATCTTTAAAATTGTCTGTTCCTCCTCCTCTTTCTCCTCCTCCTGCTGCATTGGGAACAAAGAATTATATGTTAAAATGTGTGTCTCCATCCATTCATCCTGGTGTGTGCATGCATGTGTGTGTGTGAAACTATCTGAGAAATGTCAGCTCAGCTCATAACAGAAAGAACTCAAGCTCCTGACTCTGGATGCTGCAGCTGCCATGTTCTGCCTTTGTGGCCAGGTAGCATCTCCTTGCTCAGTGGCCACCAGATTGCATTCTAGCTAAGAATATAATACCTGTAATTAATAGCTAAGAATATAATACCTGAAGTAATTCAGGAAGGGTAAACAGCTTCTGTGAATAAAATGGGAGCTAGTTCAGGCAAGGAAATATTCTTGAAAGAGACAAGAAAGATAGAAGATACAAAGAGTTTTGCCTTATACAAGGTCAGACTTTTTAATCCTGTAACCCTGGCATGGAAAATGTGGGCTCCATGACAATTCCCAGAATTCCTCACCATTGTCTAGTGAGGCTGGGTTTCTGGGAGATAGTGGGGCCATATCCTTCAGCTTGCCCAGTCTTGTGGTTGTTGCCTTTCTCTTCCATGCTACCCGATCTTTTTAGCAAGAGATGCCACCTGATCCTTGGCAGTTGCCAAGATAGAGAGACAAATACTATGACTGTAATATTACTAAGTCCTTTAGATATGACTTAAGTATCTAAACAACCCACTAATCTATTATTTTCCCCCTTCTAATCCCCCAGTCAACTTGTGTTGCTTGCAATTTTATTTATTTATCAATAGTATATGGCTGACCATCGATCAAAAGGAACTCTGGGCAGTGAACAAGAATAAAAACACAATACAATTCTCAAAATAACCCATGCCATGTAGGCTTTTTGTTCTTCTATTTATCTATATTCTAGGCAGGCCTGCCCACTTCTTTAGATCTGTGCTAACATTTAGCAAGTAAGAGGATAGACTTGAAAATCAAAAGTAGTGCTCTGCTAAAAATGCCTTTTACAGCCTTTCTCGTTCTGTTGAGCAGTGTTTCTCAACCTTAGCAACTTGAAGATATGTGGACTTCAACTCCCAGAATTCCCCAGCCAGCCATGCTGGCTGGGGAATTCTGGGAGTTGAAGTCCATATAAGTTCAAGTTGCTATGGTTGAGAAATACTGCTGCAGAGTGAAAGAAAAATGTTTGAAAATTTCAGAGTGTATAATACTGTAACCTTACACAATAAAGTTACTATATCTTAGAAATTTATATTTATTGATTGATTGATTGATTGATTGATTGATTGGATTTGTCCCCGCCCATCTCCCCACAATGGGGGACTCTGGGCGGCTTACATCAAACTAAGATCATAAATACATAATTAAAAGTTATAAAAGAGAACCACACTTACAGAGATAGAAAAAAGTTTAAAAGATCCAAGAGGCCAATAGAGGCCACACCAGGCCGCTAAGGGGCTAGCCAACCCCATTTCTGACACAATAAAGTTACTCAAAGTGACACAATAAAGTAACCTCTTTTTCATTGTACTGTCCTTTCTCACAATCTGCAGCCTTTCTGGCTTCCATACTTTAATGGTTTCCAAGGGAAGACTTCCTAAGGCAATGCTTTCCATTGAGGTTTTTCAGTCTGAGCAGCAGGGACAGCCAGGGAGTGTTTGTGTGACTGAGGAGGTATTGTCACTAGGGAACAGCAGCATCCTTTTCCATTTTGTAGCAATCAAGAAAGCTCAACAACAACATCAGAAGACACTCTAAATCAAGGGTAAGGCATTTAGAGAATGAGGAAGACAAGCTAAAGCCTTGTTACCTGTGAAAGGAGGAGGATAGCTTTGGGAGCAATATTAGTCAATATCATTTGACAAGGGAATTCTTCCCCCCCCTTTTGCAAAAGTGTTGTTGCATCCAAAAAAGGTCATAGCCAAATACTATGACATTGATTTTTTAGGCTAACTGGAAGACATCTTCCCTGGCATTTTATCTGAGACCTTCTAAGTAAAAATGCCAGAACCTGATTCATATTTCAATACCAAGTTTACAGGTGGATATTATCAAGAATGTGGGTTAATCATCATCATGATGATTGGAGTTTTTTAAATCAAGCAAAAACTTTGAGAGAGAGAGAGAGAGAGAGAGAGAGAGAGAGAGAGAGAGAGAGAGAGGTTTCTGTAATTCATTTTTAATTTTACCCCTTCTGATGGTTTCACACACTTTGGGATGTCACTCAAAGCAATATTCAGTTCTTGACCCAATGGAAGTTGTGCACCCCTATTTTACTAGGATTTTATTCTTTTCCTTTCCCCATTAGAAATACTACCTAAATAAATTTATTTCACTAATTGACCTACTTTCACCTTTAACCATCAGCTGTAACATAAAAGAACATCACCATCTTTCATGTTTAGCCATAAGCACAGGGCTTTTAAAGAATTTTCTTAGTTCATTGGTTTAAATTAAAGACCTTAGGTATTTGAATTCATTTTTCAGATAACATAATGGATTCTGCCTATAAGCTGAAGCACAAAGAACTAATGTCTGTGGATTCAATCCTCTCCCATTGACAAGTCTGGTTAAATTATCAGGTTGTATGTAATTTTATTTGAGTATAGGAAAATGAGGGTTGCAGCCAAGAGCTTGGTGGGGTTTTCTTTCCTGAGATGATGATTTATTCCTTTTGGCTTCCAAAGCTATGGTGTCAGGCATATTTTATATTTCTCCAGCTTTGACACTTCAAACATTTGATTTCCCTTTGCAACTTCCAATCTAAAACATGTTTCCCATTATAGATATTCAAGTGACTGCCATGCGTACACTGACTCATAAAGCTGTTTTATATTCTCACCAAATATATAATGCTATTTGAATAAAATACAGATGGCCTCCAATGTGTTAAACACAGCAAATTTGCCATTTTCTTTTCCACTGCTCGCTCTCTTCCTCTCCCTCCATTGTACCACCCGCTTCTCTCTTTCCAATCTAACATGGTCTGCTTGACAGCAATATAAAATCTTATCAACCTAAGATTGAATGAATCTGAGATGTAAGGACAGCACATTAAACATTCAATCAGAAGTGATGCAAATATGTGAATGGACAGGAGAAAAATATGTCCACATGAATTTTCTGTCCATAATATACATTTCAAAGAGTACACACCATTCTCCCAAACCAGTTCTAGTTTCACTAAAGTATAGCTGAAGCTGGGCATGCAGATTTGCACAGGATTTCAGCTCCTGCAGTGCTGATGGCCAACACATGCTGAAGCAGGAGATCTTTCAGTAGATCTCATCTGGACCAGTCTAAAAATCCATGGCCACTAATTACTACAATGGGCTCCTCTTCATTGGAAGTGTTCCAGCAGAGGAAGCAGTGTCCACAGGAGGGGCAGGGGTGGGGAGGTCAAGCAGGTCAGTCTGATGAAAGTAGTGTCCTACCATCATGATGCAATCCTGCCCCTTTTGTACGTGGATTATAACAATGGACATATACCCAAAAAGGGCAGCGCTTGCAGCACGACACTTGCTTAGGCATTCTGATGAAAGCAGCAGCAGTAGCAGCCTGTACATGCCCATGTGCAGAGGCTAGAGAACCATCTCTTGGGAATGCCTTAATTTAGATTCCTGCACTGAGCAGAGGCTGGACTTAATGACGAAAATGGTCCTTTCAACTTTGTGATTCTAGGATTCTATTGACAGTAAGAAGAGTGTAGTCATCATAAGCTGATTCCCCCTCATTAGACTAAAAGATCCTTATGGGAATTTCCAGCCCTCCTGTCTGTGTAACAAAATAGCTACAGTTCCCCCACCCCACCCCCCAGGATGCTATTTACTATGTCTATCTTAAATGCTTGTAGCAGCCTTCCCAGCATACCACCCTCAGGATAGATCGGACTGCAATCCTCTTTATCCTTATCCAGCACAGGTGTCAGTCAGTCTGGCTAGGAAGATGGGAACTGTAGTCCAACTCATCTGAAGGAATCCAGGTAAATGAAGACTGGTTTATAGCATCCATTATGAGTCGTACAGACTTATGTTCTTGCAGATCCACAATGAGAGACCCTCCAGGGCCTGTACTTTTTGATACATAACTGCCCTTGTCCTAAATTTTATTAATAATGTGTAAAGGACCATTCTTTTTTTTTTTTAAATGCTCTGTTAAATTCCCATTACATACACACATACATAGAGCAGCATGGGAACATGTTACATGGTCCACCAGGGTTGCAACCACTGTATATGTGAGCAGAACTTGTTGTATATATTTTTCCCATCTTATTGTAATCTCTCAGTGATCAGGTAAAAAAAAGACTTCTGCAGCAAGAACCCACCAATATGGATCTGGTAGTTATATACATGTTCTCATTCAGGCTTTTCCAACCTAAGCTTTTCTATAGTTGGACTCTAAGTTTCATAATTCATGTTGGCTTGGAACAATGGAACTATAGAGATCAAGGCTGGTGCTTAACAAAGGTCAAAGTATCCACCTCGGGAGCTAATGTGTTTGGAAGTGGTGCATGGTATAACACTGTAACATGCATTGGCATTCGGTTTTTCACTTCTGGAAAGCAGCTGCACTTTGAAAAATGCAAAGTTCCCAATACACAACCTTTATCCATATTTCTGTACTTCTCCCAAATTGAGAAATATGGATAAAGAGACACAATGATATGCTATCATTACACTAGAATGGAATGAATTTCCCTGCCTCTGATGAACAGTTGGAGTATATATAATTCCATCAGACTCAGCCTTCCCATTTGGCAAAGTGAGTCAGCTGCCTCTGATGGCAGAAACTGTAGGATCCTGGAAGACAACTGTGTTCATTCATATGGCCCACCTTATGCCATCCAAGTTAGCTTGCTCCCTTCCCAGGCAGGAAAAAAGCTGTCCTGCTGCCAATATTCAGGTAGGATTCAGTGACTTCTGAACCTGAAGGGGGCATCAACTAATTCTTGGCTTCAGCCCTTTTGCATTACTTAATTTATTATATGTTTAGTTTGCTCCATGGCTCAGTCCTGAGTAGGCAGAAATAAGTGAATAAAGGAAAAGATCTCTGCAGTTTTAGGGCAGTGAAACAAAATATGAATTGGTGAATGAAGCTTCTGGGCAACTAATTAAAAAAAAAACAACAACCTATGTCTGAGCAAGATTTTATTTGCATGTAGAGAGCTTAAAGTATCCAGAGATGGGGGCTAAAAGAAGCAGCAGGATTCAGGAACTGAAAGAGTGTAAATACAGATTCAGAGTGAAAAAAAAGAAAAGAAAAGAGAAAAAGGAAAAAGATAAAAGAATAAAAGAATAAAGAATGGAGTTAGGAACTGAAACAGCATGGGTGTGCTGTATCCTGATTTGGCTTCAGGGAATTAAAAATTAATCCTTACTTGAGTCTCTGAGTGGAATTTTTCATACTATTTCTGTCATGCAGCCACAACCAGTTTAGCTCAAGGAGTGAGCATTGAGCATGGCTTTGTTCAGACCTGGCTGATGTATTTCTTCTTTTGTCAATTTTTGTTCCCCTATTCTGTTTACAGATCACCAGCAGAATTAGATCTGTTTGCCAGCTTGTGGCAAAAGCATCATCTTAAGCCCTCACATTCGCAACATTGGTCATGCCTGCATGAACAACAACAATACTTGTCTTCTGCTATTATGGCGAAGACCTGTGCAGTTTTCTGCACTGCTGGAATGTTCTGCCTCATTTCTACACAGGGAGCCACATTGCTGATGAATAAGGGTGGAAACATGGCCAGTGGAGAAGATGGGGCAGCAGTTCGCTGGTGATCCCATCATGTGCTCCATCTCTGAGAAGCAGAATTTCCTAGCCAAGAAGAGAAGGGAAAGGAGGAATCAAAGATGCTCTTTTATAAAACCAATTCTTTGGCACTGGGATCACTCAGTTCTTGACTAGCTTCAGTCTATGGGAGACATTCTGATACTCTGGCAGTAAGATACAAGGTGTCATAATATGTTTTGTCTACTTTTTAATTAGTGCATCATACAAACCCTTTCAACAAAACCCTAACAGCCTCACCCTGTCTCTCTTTTCTCTGAATACTTTTTTCTTTTAAAATTCTCCCAGTTTCCTTCCAACCACATTCTCATCCATCACCCTCTCCCAATTGTGCACAACTTTGGTTCTTTTTTCTCTTGCATTAATTTATTATATATTTACTTGGTATGTTTATATTCTACATTTCTTCCCATGTGTATCATAAATATTCTATCATCGCCATCCTCCATCTGTCAATGACTAGATACAGATTTGCTTAGCTTCCAGCATAATGGCTGCATCACAAGCTTTTAGATGACCGAGGATGATCTACAGCTCGTGGGCTGCATGCATGAGTGTCCAAGTTCCTCTGACCAAATTCTACCAAATTTCTCCAATCTTTACCTTTCCATTTAATAATTGACCTTTTGTCTATTCACACCTGTCTTTAAACCCACTTGCTGGTACAAGTAATTAGCTCCCCAATATTCCCCCACCCAGTTATAGTTTTCTTCCTCTTCTATTTTTTTTACCCAGTTGGATGCTTGG
The DNA here is from genome assembly GCF_059951505.1 of Python bivittatus. NCBI lineage: Eukaryota > Metazoa > Chordata > Lepidosauria > Squamata > Pythonidae > Python > Python bivittatus. Next base: position 115,228,187 of record NW_028277030.1, on the reverse strand, counting down.
ATACACTTCCAAGTTCATTTCAGGAAGTCTTGAATGATGGAGTGGACTTGGAGTGGAAGAAGGAAACTGGTAATGTGGCTATCCATAATGGGAAAACAACTACCACTGCTTGTTTGCCAAGTACTATTATTTTTAGGCTGGGGGAGGCAGCCAACTGGTTAACTGATGTATGATTCTATGTAATCAGATGCCTTCCAGAATCTAGGAGGATCACTATTTTTTTTCCTAACAGTTCTTAATTCTCCTACCTTTAGGTTGGAGACCTTTTTTCTTCTTAATTTTATTTGTTAAAATTGTGAAATACAAAAGAAAAGAATCTACATTAAATAATTACTATACAGTGAAAAAAAAAAAGCCTAAACTACGTTATAATGACTAAAATGAACTAAACATAAAACAACAAAAGATTAATTAACAGAAGGAGTTATATGGTAGATATAAAAACCTACATAGAATTAAGTCAATTTTTAACCTTATTAAATGTAGGCTATATAGCAGTATATCATTTCATCTTCTCATTTTTTAGAACACAGAGACTTTTAAAAATTTGATAACAAACTCATATCCAGGATTCATTCATTAAAATCAGGAGAGTGATTTACTTTCCAATTACATAGATTTATCCTCTTTGCCATATCTCGGCCTTTAGAGAGCCAAAGCTTTTCATTAAAACACAAATTCCATGTTTTAGGAATATAGTTCAGCATCATATTGTGATCCTTAATTATAATATTTATTCCCAAAATTAAATCCATATTTGCAACCAAAACAAAGCTATAACAGAACAGGACCAAATCATACGTGTTAAAACACTTTCAAATGTCTTACATCACCAGCATAAGAAATCTAATATCCATTCCTTTTTAAACTTTCTTTGAGAGGCCTAATGGTCCTGAAAATATTTTCTGATTAATTAATTTCATCATAATTAATTTCACCAGAAAATATGGAGACCTGTTCATATGTCAAAACCAGAATTTGTTTGTTGATTCCCACAGAATCACAGAAAGAAGAACAAGAAAATCCCAGCTGGTACACATCTGCTTCTATCTGGCAAGGAGACATCCTGCTCTCCCATCCCATCTTTGTGCTGGTGCTCTTTTATTACTGCTAGCATTCTCAGACTTGTCACAATTCTAAAGAGTTCTGTCATAATTCATCAGATTGCCAAGGTATTTCCTATTGTCCCACCAAGGAACTATCCATATTTTATAGGATAGTCAATAGATTCACATTAGGTCAGAACTTTCAGTTTCCTCTGGGTGTCACTGTAACTGACTGGTGTCCACTGTAGCTCCTGAAAGATGTTGGGGAGAGAAAAAAACAAACCTCACTTCATGGATACATGGCTTATGAATCACATTCAATTTACCTTCTTGCTTCCATCCATCTTCTTTTCCATTAGCTGTTTTCTATTGTGAAAACAAACAATTGTCTATTCTGGAAACCATCTATTCTTCAATGTCCTTGTACCATAAATAGCAATGTAACAAAAACAAGTTGTGATTGGCCCAAGAAGCTGTAATCTTAACCACTGATTAGTTACATATATTTATTATATATTTTCATCAGTCCATTCACAGCTTATTCCTTCCTGAAGGTACATATTAGGCAGCCATCCATGTTTGTTTGTTTCAATTTATTTATTTATTTATTTATTTAGCAGGCTTGTCCCTGCCCATCTCCCCCTAATGGGGGATTCCGGGCAGTTTACAACAAATTAAAACAAATAAATACATAATTAAAATTTATAAAAAGAGAAAAACACCCAAAATAGAAGGAAGAGAAAAAATCCAAGAGGCCGATGGAAGCAACACCAGGCCTCTAGGGAGCTAGCCAACCCCATTTCTGATGACCTCCCTCCCTGCCCCAGGCCAGATGGCAGAGCCAGGTCTTCAAATCCCTCTGAAAGGCCAGGAGTGAGGGGGCCTGTCTGACCCCTGGGGGCAAGATGTTCCAAAGGGCAGGGGCTACAGCAGAGAAGGCCTGCCTTCTGGACCCCGCTAGTCGGAGTTCTTTTGCCGAGGGGGTCCAGAGCATGCCCTCTCTGTGAGATCAGGTGGGACGGGTTGAATATAACTACCTTATTAAAGTTTTATTAAAATTAAGCAAGTAAAAGACAAGTAAACCAACTAACCTTATGCACCATGAGCATGTATGTATGTATGTATGTGTGTGTGTGTATGTAGACAGATAGATAGAGTTTTCAAAAAGGCCAGGTGGAGTCTTTTAGTTCCCTTTCTCATATTAATAATCTGTCTTATTATAATTCAGTGGTCTTGGAGATTTAATTGTATTGTTATCATGTATTCTGGAGATTTCAGCTGTTATTGTGGTTGCTGAGCAGAACATATACATTCTTAACAAAGAGATTCTATTAGATTAGATCAGAACTGAGCTAACGGTTTTCTATTCCATTAAGTATATTAATACAATACTAGGATTGTCATGTTGTATCCAATACCTTATGTCAGAAATCATGGCTTTGCTTATATAAAGCTTTTACATAGAATTGTCATACACTGCACCTCTTATTTTTCACTGCCATTTGCGTTTTGTGTCCTCAGTATACTTATCCATATATCCATTTGGCAACTGGGAATGATACTTGATTAAATGGATGTTAGTCACAAATATTTATTCTATGGTACATAGTCTTTGAGATCTTTGTTTTATTTCCTCTAGTTAGGGGGTGATGGTGGAGCACAAATTGAAAATTAGAGTTTTAGTTTATGCTGCCAGTGCCAGTAAGAGTGCATATATAATGTCATGCATATAAAGTCTACCATGGCCATTTTTAAGACTAACATTTTTAAACAAGTTGTATTCCTATTTTTTATTTTCTTTTCCCCCCCCCCCCAATCAACTGAACACCCACCCTTTGGAGTTCAACACTTAAAAAATGTGAAAAGATTTCTAAGACCAATGTGGTCTCTCTTACAGTCAAAATGCTACCTTTCTCCTCAGCTCCCCCTGTCCCATTTGCTAAATTGCCTGGCAGACTGTTCATTTCAGAAGTTGACAGTTCCTTTTGCACTATGTAAATAGTATATCTCTCTTCTGATCTGAGGAATTTTCTTTCTTTTTATCCCCAGGATCATTGTTTAGAGCAGAGTTGGTGTCTCCTTTCATTTTTCTACCTTAGAAATATAAAGTTGTTTGAAGAAGCCAAGGAAAAATACAAACACACTGAAATTTTGAACACATGAAAAAGTTCCTATATTTCTCACAAGAAATCCTACAAATGCATAACCCAACCCTGCTGCACAAATTATTGTGTACCTTTCTTTCCTCTGCTGTTTTCATTTGCAAAGGAACAAGTGTTCTGAAAACTGGATTTAAAGAAGTTTGAACAAAAGTTATTATAGCATTATTATGTTTATTGGGCATTTCTATTCTGCAGGTTTTACTCATATTCTATAAGAAACTTTTTTTTTTAGCTTTTTAAAAAGTTTATATAAAACTGACCCTAACTGAAGCCTTTATATTTAGAATCAAATAATTTTGAGGCACCTTAAAATCTATTACATAAAACTGTAATGGACCGCAATCTGTGTCATCAAGTACAGTCCATCTGGAGATAGGAGTATTACATCTTTTGAGAAAGGAAAGGGGAGAATAATAAATGGAGAGGCCAGCAGAAATGAAATGCATAGGGTATAGACATTTTTAAAATATATTGGAATAACTATTTTCTTTAGAAGAATCAAAGCTGCATAATTGAATTTTCTCAAATCCTGTCCTCAAATAAACCTCTAGTATTCCTATAGTAACTGATCATCTTCTAACTTAAACTTTGTGAGTAAAGGTGTATTTGAATGTGGGTCTGTTACATCACAACATGCTTGATCACAGAGAGGGGCAGATATCCAAATTGGGAAGGGAAACTAAAAAAAAAAAAATCCAAAAGATGGTCCAATTTCTTAGGTAGCTGATGCCTACTAAGGCAAACAGTATTTTCTTCAGTGGTAGGTCCTGTAGTCTGAAACCCATGTCAGACTTTTATACAATCATTTTATGTTTTAAAACAACATATAAAACAAATGCATTTCATATAGAAGGCCACAAGGTTCTACCTCCTGCTTGGTTTGATAGCTACCATCTCTAGAAGGGTACCTTTATGAGAGCACAGTACTATAGGGCAGCAGCAGGAAAAGAAACCCAAAAAAGTTACAGCCAAGGCAGAAAGGAGTCCATCCATTTCATTTTATTTTCATATAAAAATAAACAATTTAAGAACAAAAGTAGAAAGGTTTCCTGGATGTACAAACTAGGTAATAGCATGACATTTGTCACGTTTAACATTTTCTTGCTTGCTTTCATTGAAAGCATATAATCTACATATATACACTTTGCCTGTAATAAGTTTTGCAATATTAAGGCTTGGGTTCACTTGCTGTTGTTAAGAACATTTATTTTTAAAGCTAGTAAGCAACAGTTTAAGAATTCCAAACATTCACCCAGCAGAAATTTATCTTTTGTTGTAAATACTCTGGAAAAATTACATCTTTCATTAGTGGTAGTTGCTATGCTGATATGACGGGATACATTTTTCTCTGCTTTTGGATAAACAAAAGAGACTAGACCCAAATAAAGTTCACAAAGGGGTTTTTTTCCCCTTAGTTTTCTGAACACCTAGATTTGCAGGATGTTATGTCAGCATTTATATTGCCTCCTCTAGGGACAATTCCATCAATTTTCAGAACCAAAAGCAACTGAGAATATCTTTCATAGTAGTGTCCCTTGGAGAGAAATATGGATAGGCCATTCCATCAATGTGAGTATCCAGACTTTTCAGTTCATTAAACATCTCCATGTGTGCAGCACATCAAGTGTACACTTTAGTCTTAGATTTCAAAACTTTTAGGTTTCTATCAAATTAATACTAATCAATTCTAAATATTGATCCAAGGCTATAGGAATGAATTGATCAAGTTATGATGCATGTCTGAATGCCAATTCAAAATTCTGTTTGTGATATTCCAGTGTCCCATTCTACGATAAAATGGGAGACCGGAATATACACAAACAAAATGTTGAACTGATATTTAGATATGCATCATAACTTGATCAATTCATTCCTATAACCTTGGATCAATATAACCAAGAAATGAAACCTAACAGAAGCTATGTAGAACTTTATAGGCTCAATTGCTGGAGGTTCCTATGAAGTCCAATGGGATAAAATAAACAGACTACAATTTTCAGAAGTTTCTGTAGCATGATAATATCTCCTTTCCTTTCTCTTACTAACAGGAATATGGTTAGTCCCCATGTCTTTTGGTCTTTTAATTTCTGAAGCTGTGTGAGATACATTCACCTATATGGGAAAAGTAAATGGGTTCAGTTAAGGGTGTGATCCTGGAGACAGAGGTTTCCCTGCTCATTTACTAACACACACTCACACTCATAGGCTTACCAGTGTATAGCTCTCTCTTACTTCATTCATCACAACAAGGAGCAACTTCTAGTTTAACTAAATGTTAAACTAAACATTGGCTATATGATTGACTGTAAAGGTACTACAACTGCAACATTCAGTCAATTAACCAATTAGACTGATTAAAAGCATATTAATCAATTTTTTAAAAAGTAATAGAGCAGCAGATGAAATGCATAATTTTATTACATGTACAGATTAAAACTGCAGATGACAAGTGCAACTTTAAAAGTGGCATTATTTCCAGTGGTGCTACCAGGGGGACATTTGGGTAAAAAATTCAGAGCCCCATTCAGCAAACTGAGTCCCAAGAGCTGCAGAATTAGCTTGTGATATGCTAAAGTCAGTGAAGTAATACTTGATACCCTCAAGAGAGAATACACCCCATGAGGTCGTTATATCTGAAGGCTAAAATGACTGAACCGCATCTTTGATTTCCTCCTCTATTAAAGTGAAGCAAGGTTTCTTTTAAGATAATATCTACTGCAAGCTGTGCAATTGAGCGTATTTTTTTTCCACAAATTTTGCTAGTTTAATGAAAACTGATAGAATTACTATATTTTAAAAATCGGATGGCAACTCTGATAGCATATCGATCCCTTACCCCAGGACCACCGTGATGTTTGCTCTTCTATATTTCATACAACCATAGAAGTCGTGATTGTCTTCCAGAAGGCTTGATCTTCAAGAGATTTAACAGTGCTGCATTAATTGTACTTACTCACATAAATATTGGAATAAGTAGTCCTGGGCTTCTTATGAAAAGGAAGAATTTTCAACCAACCCTAAGCAAAATTGTACATAGGGTGTATAATTCTAGTAAGAAAAGCACCCTTGAGGGGCCTGCTGCTTCCTAACACCATAAGGCTAGCCATGCAGTGTGTCACATTTTGGATTTCATTCTGCTTCATCATATAGAGTCACATTTTAAAAATGTCATTATATTGCACGTTCCTCCTGGTAATGCAGGTCTCTTCTTAAAGTTATGTTTCACACTTTATAGATTAAGATGAGTGCAATTTCCTCCCCATTCTCAGCTTCTTTGCACGCAACAGCCATTTTCATTAAAAAGCCAATTGTTGTCATATTGACCAATTGAACCAGGGTAGCAAACCTGTGTGCACTTACTATGGAGTAAGGCATGTAGTAGTTTGAGTAAACCTGCCCAGAATTGAGTTTATAGAACACGTAAGCTTCATCCAGTCACTTTCACGTATGTTATCTTGTCATGGTCAGCCACAATGGAAGTGGATCCCATCTTGAAGTAGACAAGTTGACGACCTTATCAGACAACAAATTATTATTATTATTATTATTATTATTATTATTATTATTACTACTACTACTACTACTACTACTACTGATTAGGAAAGATGAGGAAATTTTATCCTAAAACTAACTCTGAGGTTATTCAGCTACAGCCTCTTCTTTTGCATGGTATATTTCAAGTCAGGATCATAAACATACATGAAGAGTTCTCAGTCGCTACTTCTAAGAATGGAATAGCCTTCCTCTAAGGACTAGCCATAGCCCATCTATGGTCATCTATAAGAGTAGTGTGAGACATCTTTACATGTTTATCCCAAATGTCTTTGGGCTCAACAAAAAAATAAACAGCACGCACTCATACGATTGTCCTGTGAGTACCTACATATTGCAGGATTCCTGGTTTATTTATGGATTATAATATAAAACCAACATACAAATATTACTAAAATCCTGCTTATTCTGATCTAACTCAACAAAAGCATAACATTATTAATTAAGCAATATTGCCATATGTAATGAAGAGCTCCTGGTTGAAATAATCCACTACACTGTTAAAAGTGGAGGAGCATGGCATTCATGTTCTGACTCATCAGTGCTGTCACCATTCCCTGTGCAACCACAACAGTCAGTGATATGGAGCAGAGGCCAATCGTGTAAGGACAATTTGCTCTGTACAAACCTACCTACATAGGGTAGATATGAAGACATTAACAACAGTGTGTCCTTTTTCCCCATCTTATCTTTCAAGTATTGCCCTCTCCAAAAAAATCAAACATTGAGATACAGTGTTGTAACCAAAGAAGATTCATCCCAAAATAATACTAAAATACAAAGTCTAAATGCATAATTTTCAGGTTCAAATAGGGATAATGTGTCACACAGGTTAAATTGTAATAGATTCCTTTGCAAGTTTTTTGACTCTGCATATAATTTAACTATTGTTAAGTGTTGTTTTACATTGGGTTAATTTCTTGTAAATTGTTCCATAGGCCAGAAATATATTTCAAAGTTATTATTAAACAGTTAATAATAAATTCAATAGCCAAGACTGATAGCAACAGACATGAACTTTGTCAAGTTTCCAGAGTTCATTTGAGGCTGCCCTTTGAGTGAGGTGGCATTTGTTAGTATCTGCGAGTGCTGAGATATGAGAACAGAATGCTCTACTTGTCAAAGGAAGATCCTGCTTACATTTCATCCAGCTGGAAGCAGTCATCCAGCACACACATGCTAATCTCTTTGGAACTCATCAGGACTGATAAAGAAAAGGCGTTGGAATGTACTTTCCAGGATCACTTTTGTAGCAGATCGACCTTCCTTTGCCTTCGCTTAGTCTTAATACAAAGGAGAGTGGCTTCCCTAAATCCCTTCTCTTAAGTGCTATCATCATCAACAACTTGTCCTCTGGACACTGCCAAGAGAGATTTTTTTATATGCTAAAGCCATATGCTAAATGACCTCCTGAGGTTTCTCCAAATTCCCCTCCATAATAATTTGGGAGGTGATCCTCCTCAGTAGCAGTCCCCACTTGTGAAATGTCCTCCACAGAGAGATTTGTTTGGAGGATCTTTCTTGATTTTCAGTCGTAGGCAAATTCTTTTTTTTTATTTTTTTGTTTTTGTTTTTTTCCTCTCAAGCAATGTCTTTACTGGCTTTTATATTTTGTGTTTTATATCTTCCATAATTATGTTTGGAGCTAATCTTTCTTCTCCATTTGAAAATGTTTCACTATTTTTCTGCTGCATTTTTATTTCATTTTGGAGTTATTGATTTTATTCTGAATTCTGAGGCCTGGCTCATCTGAAGAGAAGCAGAGTAGAGAAGGTCAACTCATAAGTTTGAATTATAATGTTAATGACTCCTTTTGCAAACTCAGATGTGATGGAAAGCACAATTTGCCACTTGTAGATCCTCATTCAGACAAGTCTATGTGCTTTAGTCACAAGGAATCCCTTTGTACAATTCTATCAAAGAAAATAGATAGTTGGTGAACCGATTACCATTTACTTAGTAAAGAAATGTCTCATTATCTGTCCTCCAAGGAACATTAAAAGCAAGGATCTGTAAACACACAGACCATTATGATATCATGAGCAAACAGATTAATTCTTTTCTTATGTGGATGTCTGAATGTGCCAACCTGCTTTTTTCAAACATTCTCATTTTGTTAGTTGAGAATTACAAAAACTTTATTAGTTGGCATCCGTTACCTGTCCAAGTTGTTTGGTTGGTGAAGACGAAAGCTTTGCACTGTGAATGACTCTCGCATACCTCTATGGCCTCATTTACATCAAATACAGAAAGGAGACATCCTTTGTGATGGTAGGATGGCCAGCATCTGTAATTGTCATTGATTATTGTAGCTTCAGGCACTCTTTTATAATCTAGAAAAAAGCGAAGGAAAACCACCATTTAAAATGCATTCTTTCTGGCAAATTGGGCTTCAACAGTCTCTTAAAAAGTGTTTCCAACACTCTTCTCCATTTCCTTAATATACAGCCTCTGTATGTGTTTTTAATCTTGCATGAAATATTTGCCAAAAAGAATATTTTGTTATATGCACTTTGATAGAAATTTGTGAGCAAGGTTTGCCAAGAAACTCTCTGTGCCTCTAATTCTATCCCACTTCTCTTTCCTGTGCAATGTTAAGTCTTTGATTTCATTGAGGTCTTTGTGGACCGATTGAGTGAATATCATGCACTTCAATGAGCAAAGGATTCAGCTGCTGTTATTCTTAAACCAGCTCCAACCTCATGCCTCAAATGTGTTAAGATTACAAATTCCAGAATTCCCAACCAATGATTATGCTGGCTAGGAATTCTGGGGACTGTAGTCCCACACATGCAAAGGGGAAGAACAGGGCTAGACTTAATAAGGCATTCCCAGCCCTTGTTCTGAATTAGGAGAGCTTGGCTGGGTTTTGCCTGTTTTATAATGAACAAGCAAGGTCTTAATTAAGCCAACTTTTCTTAATCAGTTTAGCACAAAAGGGCAATGAACTGATGGGCTCCACAGAGTAAGACATGGGGAAAAATGGCATGAAGTTGGTTCTTGCCCAGGCACTTCTTATCTATGTAGACCATGGAATGGTTTTGGTTCAGTCTCCCTTCCATTTATGCTTCCCTCCCGCCCTCTCCCCCCTCCCCCCCTCTCCCCCGCCCACACACACGCCCATGTTTTGCTCACAACTCAGTGCTGTTTTCCAGCTGTCTGAGGCTACCTCTAATGAATGCATCAGGCAAATTAAGCTAATCATGTATAAATAGCTCTACTTAGCCACTGGACTCACAAAACCCATCCCAATAATTTGTTAAAAGTATACATATAACGTGCTTCTAATTGTACTTATTTAGGAAAGTATAGCTAGATTTCCTATTTTATAGCTTGTCCTTTGTGGGAATCATTAAGAATATTTTGCCTACAGCTGTGAAACTTACGTTTCTTGATATTTTGGAAAGAGCTTGTTGAGGATGCATCCAATTCAACAGTCACATTACTTATTTTGGGTTGCAGTTACATACTTACCTGAGAGTAGGGCCCATCTAGGACAGTTGTATTTACTACTAAGAAACATTAATACCACTACCCACATCTAATAGATAACATATTGCTTCATATGACAGATTCCTTTTATCATTTAGTATGCACTCCATATACCATCTCCTTAAAAAATATGCAAAATATTCTGTAAGCATGCATTTGTTTCACACAGACCTTAATTTCTTCCCCTCTGATAACAAGGCAGTAAAATGCAATGGCATTTTCAGCAACAAACCTCCCATACTACTCATCCTTCTATTCTGGAAATAAATCCAATTCTACACCTCTCAAAAGTGGATTCTGCTACTTCTATTCTGCTACAATTCTGTGCCTCTTTCATCTCAGAGCAAGCTCATTGAAATAAATGCAATATTTGTGGCTGGTCCATTTCTTAAACCAGGCTGTGTTTTCAGCATGGACTGAAGCTAAAATACAGGTATCTATTCAAAAGTTTTAGACTAGGGCAGGGCTAATCTATCTGTGGCTAAAGACAAGATCTACAGATTAAAGTATGCACCTTCTATATTTGCTATATTTGGGTTGGATTCTTACTCCCAAAGGGTCTAGGCTTCTGAGCGTATTTATTCCTAAGCAGATCATATGATTCTTGCTATTAATGTTATGTTTATATTATTATAATGTATTATATTATTTGGGCTTCCTAAGCAGCCCAGAAGAATAAAAATAATTTTCAATACCAAAATTAAATAAACCATCATCAAGAAAATTATTAACCCTAAAACAACAACAATGAAAAAATAATGAAACAGAAGTTTTATAATGCACATTGCCCAAATTAAAGCCCCTTGTGGCTTGTATGGTTTATGTACCTTTTTCTAATATTCACCATATGAAAGGTATTGAAACTATGGTCCCATTGCTGGAAGAAGACGGTGAGAGAGTAACAGACAGTGAAATGATGGGGAAATGGACCTAAGCAGAACAACTGAAAATAGAGGACGTGCCATCCTAAGGTAACTGAAAAAATAGTTAGGAAGCACCTAATTATCAGACTAATAACATCCAAGACTCTTTTAAGGGGCTTGTGAATGTCCTCTTGGAGCTCCTTTCCATGATTTTGAGAAATCATGGACATAGTGCCAGAAGACTGCAGATGGGGGAAAGTTTTTCCTATCTTCAAAAGGGGATTAGACATCAATACTGGCCAAAACTCCAGAGTAGTCATATTTTGCATGGTAGAAGCCAGTACAGGCTCAGGGAAAGGACAGTGATGGCCAGCCATATAAATTGACTAAAAAAATAAATGAGATTTAGGATGATCTTGACAAGCTAGGACAATGAACTTAACCAATAAGATGAATTTCAGCAGGGAGAACTGCAAAGTTCTACATTTGAGTAAGAAAAATCAAAGGCATAATATAAAATGGAGGGGAGCATACTGGGCAGCAGCACATGTGAAAAAAGATTTCACATATTCTGTGTAAAAGAATAAATGGACATGATATCACAGTTTGGAACAATCACAAGACAGTAGAACAACATTTCAATCACCCAAAACACTCCATCGCTGACCTCAAGGTAACACTGATGAAAGAGAAAAATTTCACCACCACTATATAACAAGAGACAAACATGCATTAAAAAATTCCAATCCAATTCAGAAGGCTTGAACTGGGACAATGGCTTCGTAGCCTGTAACATTTGCTTAACTGATCTCACCATGTTTTTCCCATCCCTTCTCCCTCTTCCATATACTGTATTTAAAGTCCTATAGTAGCAAACTCTATACATCTAATAATAAAGTTGGTTAGTTTTGAATATGCTACTATATTGTGTATTTACTTAAATGCAATACCAAGCAGTATCAACAGAGATGTAGTGTTAAGATTTTTTAAAAAGTAATAATTCCTCTGTATTTTGTGTTGTTCAGAATCTAGAATTTTGTCCAGTTCTGGGCACTGCATTTTAGAAAGAGCATTGACAAACTAGAGCATGTCCAGAGAGGAGCAACCAAGATAATAAGAGGCTTAGAAGGAATAACGTCTAAGGAGTTCCTTAGGAAGGAAGGTTGGAGACACTGGTATGTTTAGCCTGGAGAAGAGAGAACTGCATGAATACATGACGGTTATTTTCAAGAATCAGAAAGATGAAGAAGATGGGGCAGAATTGTTCAGATTTGTTCAGAGTTATTCCAGTTATTCCAGAAGCAGTCAGTTTAAATTGCAAGGAACCAGATTTTGATTTTGGTTGGACCTGAGGAAAAAATTCCTAACAGAAAGAGTGGTAGAACAGACTGTCTCAGGAAGTGGTGGACTCTCCACTGGACGTGTTTATACAGAGTCTGGATGGCCACCTTCACAGAATGCTGAAGTGGCAGATTCCTGCACTGGGTAGGGGGTTGGGCTAAGATCCCTTCCAACCTTTACATTCTGCGATTCGACATTTAGAAATTATATGTGTTTGGATTTCTGCTATTTTGCAGAATAGCGATCCCATACTTGCATTTGTTTTCCTTTTGATTTGTAAGAGCTTAACCTGGACTCCCCGTGCTCAGAAATGCCTTTTTTAGAAATAGACTAATGGGAAATCTCCACATACCCCTGTGAATTCACTGGCCTAAATAAAACTTGTAATATTACCTAACATGCTCTGTTCATGTAAAAAGGTTCACACAAATAAAGTAATCTTTCTGTTCTTGGCAGCTTGCATGGGTATGCAACACCACCCATCTGTCAGATGCCTAGAGCCCGGAAGCCACAGGTCTCCAAAGGTCTCTGGGCTCTGGACTAGCATAAATACTATGTCATAATATATTTAGTAAATGATAACACAAGCCACACAAAGATATACCAAATGGGTTAGAAAGAGGACTAACTGGGCCTTGAGATAGAAAGTTATTGAATATGAGAACTTGTAAAGCTGAGTCAGAGAGAAAGGCTTGAGGAAAACCCTAGAAGTATCACTAGAAGGGCACAACTGTTTCCATTAGCTTTTTGGCAAATTTTCAACAGTGGCATAGATTTTGGAATCACTCCCATTGCAACAGTTGTTCTCCTTTCTTCTGCAAACACAGGAGCCTATGGGGGGAGGGCAGCACACAAAATTATTTCTCCATGGGAGATTCAGTGCCCTACACAGAGTGAAATAAATGCCAGCTGACTTTCTGAACACAGAGAATGTCATCAGGAACCACAGCAAGCCAGTGTGGCTAATGTCCAAAACTGAACAACCTTACAGAAATATGCCATCCTTGCAGCCTTGAATGTTGAGTCCCTTTTATACCATCGCCCCAATAAGGAACTGAGGTTTTCCTGTGCATGTATGATGGTACTTTTGGCATCAAGTGAAGACCTTTTTATAAAACTTCACATTATTTTATTGCTAATTTAATTATTGTCATTTTATTACATATTTATCTTAATTATTATCTTAATAATTACCTTAATTATTCCATTCCCTATATTGATTTCATACTGATTTATTTTACACTGCCATGACTGGGAGGTTTACAAGCAAAATAAATATACATATAAAAACACATTCTAGCTCAATTTTATGACAACTGGCAACAGCTTTCTCAGATTTTAGATAAGGGTCTTTATCGTTCCTCCAGGAGATGCCAGGGAATAAACATGGGAACTTTTATATGCAAAGTAAGTGTCCTACCACTAAAGATCATCTCTACTATGATCTTTCATGAAGATGCATAAGAGAAAGAGGAAGAAAGAGACAAGACTTTGTAATATTAATCTAGAATTGTCAGTTCCACATAGGAATGCTGACATTCAGCAAAGTTGAATTTGTGTGGAAGAGAGAGAGAAGAAAGTCAATAATTTTCACACATGAGTTCCAACAGTGGATATAATAATCCTAATTAAACATGTGGCAGATTCACAAGATTCCAAACTTCTACTGAGGATTGTCATTTATGGATCTGATGGAAGCTAACATCCCTTCAGCTGAGAGGAGATGGCAACTCAAACTGTGTGTGAAGAAAAGAAATTAGTACTACAAGAGGTACAGAGGCAGCTGGAAAGTGCCAAGAGTTTGCAACTGAATTTAGCACAGATTAGGGTTCAGTCTGGGCAGGACTACTTAAATTGCTCTGTGTGGGATCTGCCCGTTCTGCTCTACTTAGCCAAAGTAAAGTAAAGATTGAAAAGATTTATTGTATTTATATAAACTTTGCTAAACTGCACTTTGGTCCTAACAAAACTAGGTTTATTGCAGATTCAAAAACTTCAGAACTATAATCTCATTAAAACAGGATTAGACATTTTAATAAAAGTTAACTGGAGATTCAGAAACACTACAAAGGGAGGAGATGTTTAAACTCCAACATCAAACATACGTGCAATTAGAAGTGAACTAAAAAAAATGCTGACTTTTTAGCAGCCCTTTAAAAGTCTTTACAAACTAAATGGCTGCAGTGAAAGTATTCCCTTTTGAAACAAGATGTCAGAAAATGACTGCAACTTAGTCAAGCTGATATAAGGGGTGCAGTTCTTGAGATCTATTTACCCCAGGAGGGATGAACAATATGTGAGTTACCATATGCCATTCAACTGCAATACCCATCTCCCCTTATTATTGGCCATGGTGGCTAGGGATGATGGGAGCCATCGTTCAATAGTCCTTAAAGGGCTTTGAGCAGACAACCACCACAATATTAGATTTTAGATTTTTTAAAGATTTTTTTAATCCCGCCTTTATTATTTTTATAAATTACTCAAGGCAGCGAACATACTAATACTCCTTCCTCCTCCTAATTTCCCCACAACAACCCTGTGAGGTGAGTTGGACTGAGAGAGAATGACTGGCTCAAAGTCACCCAGCTGGATTTCATGCCTAGGGCAGGACTCACACTCACAGACTCCTGCTTTCTAGCCTGGCGCCTTAACACTAGACCAAACTGGCTCTATATAATGTATGATATATAATATGTAATAATATATAAGTTTAGCCACAGCAACTCACTGAGGACAGTTTTATCCAAGGATAGAATTATAACTTTATAGAAAGCTAAGTCTCCACAGACAGGGTAGCATTCTACTCTCACCATTGCCTATTATTCATCAAATTGATTTGCCAATTTAGCAGTTTAATCCAAAACATTACATTAAATTATGGCTTCCTGCAGGTGACCATTCATCTATAAGCATTTAGGCCCAGAGATGAGCCAATTATACGGCCAAAAATTTTTTTTTTAAAAATGGAAGCAATCTGGGACCTGTAGTAGTCTCTTTAATAGCATTTGAGTATATTCATTCTATCTGAATAAAGCTAAAAAACATTCAAATAATTTTCTATAAACAAAATACAAGTAAAACAGTAAATACTGAAACCCTGAGATAATTGGATTGGGCATACTCTTTAATTCAGCCTTCCCTAATGAAATACTCTCCAGATATGTCCGTCTGCAATATTCATCACCCCCGTATGCATGACTAGTGGCAATGCACGAAGGATCTTTTACAACAACTGGGTAACCAAGGCCTTTTCCCACCCCGGGCTTCCAGCCTGGTCTTTAACATTATTACTATAATTATATGGTCAAGGCCACCCACTGAGTTCATGGCTGAGCTGAGATCTGAACCCAGGTTAAAGTCCAGCATTCTGTCAACTGGACCACACTGGCTGACAATTGGCAGGACACCCAACGGAGAAAAGCAACACCGTCTTATTTGTGCTCTGCTCAGCGTTGCTCTGCTTTGCCTGGCTGGGGTAGAGCTGAAAGACTGAACAGAGAAGCGAGCCAACTGGTGGAACAAACACACTGCCTGAAATGTGCTATGCAGCCTGGAAGACCAGACCCGGGGGATGCATAAACCCATCAGCACAGCCTAGCAGCCTTGACACACACAGCACAGATCGATGCAAGGCTAGTAGAAAAGAATGCAAGGCTAATAGAAGAGCTGCTGGCTGAAATGGCTTCTTAAGAATTAGCTCCTTGGAAACCATCGCTTTATTACAAACTCATAAGTATCACTATAAGCCTATGGCAAGAGTACCTCTCTAGCTCCATGGAAGACATCTTTATTTATACGAGAAGCTAAAGACATAGAAGAATTTATCTGAGGCATGCGGTTAAATAAATGCACAGAATTAAAAGAGTAATGGGAAGCAGTTTCCAAAGCCAATGCATTAAGGCTCAAACTGACCCACCAGCTAAATAAAAGAAGCCCCCTCTTCACAAACAGCTTTTCCTGCTCCCATTTTGCTCGTTATCATGAAAAAAAAAAGACAAGAAAAAAATGCCTAGGTGTAAAACGTGCATCGCTTCCTATGGACCCTAGAATTTGGCATAAGTGGTCCCTGTATGTAGTTTTGTCTAAAGACAGCATATCTTTTAGTAAAGCTATATGTGCATGCAATACATGTGGGTAGCTAAGATTATAGCTATCATATATATTTTTCCCCACCCTCCAAATGTTGTGTGTGTGTTTGAAGTTTTCTAAGACTATTGGGTCAAGTTTTCACAAATGGCAGATAAATAATAAACTGGTGATTAGACTTTCATACGAGGGAGTTCATTTGATTTTTACTGTTCTTCTATAGGGGAGAAAAACTTAGAAAATTAGTAGATCGGGGAAGATGTAGCCATTTTCTCCCTGGTATTTATTTTATTATGTGTAGTTTGCAAGAAGGCCAATATAATCTGAGTGGTGGGTTCTTGGTGTTCTCTGAGCGTGGGTGTTTTCCTGCAGGTGTTCCTGTGACATCAGCTTGGTTATGAAAGGTCTGCAGGAAAACAACCAAGCTCAGAGAACACAGGAACCCAACAGCTGAGCTCTGAGCTACATATATTTTCTACTAGTGGAATTTGACTGTTATCACACAGATAAAGATTTTCCTGTTCATCTGCTATTTGTGGGAACTAGATCTTTCTTAGGCTAGAGCTACATCCTGCAAACCAATCAGCGGATGCCCAACCACACATGCCTTATAAAGCTAATAAAGGAAACCAAAAGGCAATGGTAGAGACTCTTGGTTAGTAGTCTAATGTCAGGAGCAAACAGCCTGAGATCAGAGTAGTCCATTACAGTAACAGGGAGCAAGTTTTAACCATTCTTCCCCCCACCACCACCATCACCAAAAATAGTGTAAGGGTCTATGCCAGTGGGAGAAAAAGGAGCAAGAATTGGACCTTGATTTTACTATAAGTAGGCTTGCATTTTACACTTGGCAATCACCAGGATTCTTTATTAATGGCTATCCTAGTTTTCACAACAAAGATCTGCTTCTCTGAATCACTGCCTGTGCAATTTACATTTCTGGTTTCATCTAAGAGAATCCTGACATCCTGCACCTCAGAACTGTTTCTAATAGTAAGCAGAAGGAAGTTGTTGTTTTTTTTTTAACACGGCAGATACTAAAGTGTTGAAAACCGTAAAAGTGTTGGCCAACAGAGTTATTTAGGCCATGCAGTTTAATGCTATTCCTTAAGATAGCCTGTTGCCCTTAAGAGAGTGCTGCCCTTTCCCCAGAATCAAAGTAAAATTCCATTACTGGAATTATCAACTTCTGGGCTTGGAAAGGGAGTATCTTGTCCATCTTGGACAGCAAAATGCCTTCAGTTATTGTAGCTCTGCTTGCACTGCTCATCTAAACTATTTTTTAATTCAACCTTTGTGGCTGCTGGAAGAAAGCAAACATATAAGAACTAATACCCTATTTAAAAAGCACCCTATTAAAAGGGTGAGTATAGGATGAAGAGCACATCTGTGATAAGAACATGGGACACTGCTTGATACTGAGTTATCACTGGTCAACTTAGCAATAGCCACACTGGCTAGTAACACAGTTTCAGACAAGGGGGCCTTCTCAAACCTATTTTCAGATCTTAGGGACTAAATATAGGATGTTCTGCATGCCAGCCAAGCACTCTGCTAATGAAAAAGGGTTGTCATCTTTTAGCCATTATACTAAGACACTGCTTTCTCTACCAAAGTTTATCTAGCTGTAGAGAGATTATAAACAATGCAGCATATAGTTAACAGCAAGACAACCATTCTAGCAAAGAATGCATCCCCACCAAGAGTGTTTCCAGTAATGACACACAGCACCATTTGCATTCCATTGAGAATTACTCTGGTTGTATCAGAGTGTGTGGGTTTCTTTGCTGCTTCAAGGGAATCAATTATTGAAACAGCTGTACCAGACAGAACATTTTTCCAGTCAAGGATACAAAATGATGGATTCAGTATTTATCTGTCAGAGCACCTCTAGCAGTGGTAATCTGATTTTGGGTATCCAAATTCTTACACTTACTGACCTGATGTTGCTTTGCAGGTCCCACCTTGCATGCATTTGACATCAGTGGCTAACTCCAGTTCAACAACTTGCCATTGGAGTCGAGATATGTATGTATGTACCTGTATGTACAGGGTGTGTGGGTGTACGTGTATGCTCATTTGCTAGTGACTTGATAGATTCTCCTTATTACAATTTAGGAGGGGGCTGAAAACATACTCACCCAATTAAAACAAAATAAATATTTCAGTATTTTAACACCACGGAAGTATAATCTTAGTTCCTAATGATTTATATTTCTTGTCTTTAGGGGAGATTATATTATATTTATTAAACTTTCGCAAGCCACCCAGAGGCAGCAGAGATATAAATAAATAAATAAATAAAGTAAGTAAGTAAGTAAGTAAGTAAGTTATAATCTTGTGCAGCCTCATAGGAGAGAGACAGGAAGTCTCAAAAAATGTTATTTCACCATTAGGCAGTTTTTAGGCAAGACAGACTTTCACTGTTCCTCCAACTTCTATCTGTTATATAAATATCCATCAGCAGTAATGGATTGCAATAAGGATGACTGTTTTTTTTTTTACATAATATTCTGATCATTCATCATGAGATAAAGAATATGAAAAATGATAGCGGCATGTGAAGGTTACTAGTATTGCTGACAAATTCCTTCTGACACTGGAGGCCCATCTGGTAACAAGGCCTCATATATGTACAGCCTACTCTGAGTAGATGCCATTTCTACTCCACATACTTGAATTAAATTTAAGAAGACTCCAGGATTACAGGCGAATGTAGTTCAGGGCAAGGTTATTGTTGTTTTTTTCCCCTTTTTGTCTTGCCAAAACCTGAAACAGGTTTAAATGGCCTTTGTGGAATCTGCAGACTCCATGCAGTAACTCACATCATTAAAAGGTCAAAGTTCTGCCCAATTTACAGGCCCCTGTTGTTTAAAGCCTATAAATAATTTGCCTGATAAGTTAATGGTAGCAATAAATTTGCACATTCACTACAGCCACGATGTTTGAGACTGGCGACGGGTGAAGGCTTCCATTATAATGCTCCATTATCAAGACGGTTGAAGACATTGCAAACCAACAGCAACATCCTAAATGAAAATGATTCTAGTTGAAACTACTGCTGGAAAGTTCAAACCATTGGCAGGATGCCTGCATCTGTCTTGTCTAACAATCCTGAGTAGATTGTCCAGCAAATAAGGCACGTTCAACATAAGTTCAAGAATTAGAACCAAGTTATCAATACTGAGGATAGGAAGGTTCCTGTGACATAAAATCCTTCCTTCCCTGCACTTTGACCTCTCAGTGCCCCTCCATTTTTTCCCTGGTGCTGCCACTGATACCACAGGAACAATCATTTTGCACAGTACAGTACTTATCGTATTGATTTATTTTTAAATGTGCATCCCTGTCATTACTACTTAGAGCACAAGGCAGCTCATAGCAAAAATCCCAATATTAACTGTTCAAAACATCCTTACAAGTTAAAACCAAAAACATTTACACACTGAAAGAGCAGCTGAAGATCAAATTACAGTAGCAGTCATAACCAGTAACTTTAAGATGTGTCGACTTCAACTCCCAAAATTCCCCAGGCACGCTGCTCAAGACAACCATGTGAAGAGCGCCTGAGACAATGACTGGCTGCAGGTCCACCTAGTAGCCTGCCCAAATCTCATATTATCTGCTCATGCCCCCATGTTTTTATGACCAGAATGGTAGAAGTACCTTCCCTGATTACAGTTAAGATCCATCGAACCCAGCATTCTCTTGTTAGCACAAGTCATGCAAAAAGGGATATTCAGAAAAATATTTTATACAAGGTTATTTGTTAAATCTAGTTTTTCTGACCTGCAGTGCCTTCAGGCTAAGATCTCAGCCCACGTAACCTTTTTAATAAGAGATGCTTGGGACTGAACTTGTCATATTTAGGGCATGAATCCCACAACTATGATATGGCTCCTTCTCTTCTTACAGGCAAATCTTTCTAAAAACAATCTTTACTATCTGAATAGCAGGCAAACCCATTTTACCTCGACCAGTCAAATTCTTGGAATACAATATAATATAAATTAGGTAAAACAGGCAGTGGTTTCCTCCTTTTAAACTTGCTTGAATCACTCTCAATCTGACTTTAATCAGTCCTAATGACCATTTATTTCAACCACAGCAACAGACTGTTGTTTTTAATGTTTTTTTTAATAGCTACAAGTTGGAAATCTGCCCAGTCTTTTTTTCAGGTTATTGCCTACAATGTATCAACGTTCTAATGTACTTTCTTCTTCATTTGTTGAATTGACAAAATTAAATGCTTCTGTCCGACTCCAAAAAAGAGAAACATGAAAGCTATTTAAACTTATTTGTAGAATAACACAGTATAGGTATTAATTTCCTTTATATATAGCAGAGTAACAATTGGCCAGCTTAAAAAAAGAGTCTCAACTTTATATACATGGACTCAACTACTAACAAGTTTACAATAGAACCACTGGCCAATTTTACAATTACTCATTTTGTTTAATTTATACCATATGCTATTTTACATTATTTTACTTGCCCTTTCATGTTTAAATCTTGAAAAATCAATTGGTTTAGGATTAAGGGAAATAAACCTGCATGGAATTAAGCATTCCTTATAGTACAAAATCCTACTAAGGTAAAATATGCCTATGACCTTTGAAGCCAAAGGTTAGATGCAGATATAATTATGCTTAGAGTAGACCAACTGAAATTAGTGGGGCAAATGAGTCTTGGCTAACTTATGTCTACTCTGAATCCGTTACAATGAATGTAAACGCACCACACACTGCAGAATGTTGAAAGAACTATACAGTAGATATCTCCTGTCTGCCAAGCATTTTCTATTTGCCACAAAAGCCTAGATTAGCATTCCCAAGTGTTGGTTCCCAGAATTCCAGGTCAACATACCCAAAGGTTCTGCTGTTTGAGAACCCTGAGAGTTGCATTTCTAATCATTATGAAGAGCATCAGCTTGGAGAAGGCTGATCTAAATGTTCTAAAATTAAAAGAGTTGAGAAACTTTCAAATTAAAAAAAATGACAGATAATGCCTACAGACCTTACATTGCCTATTAATATCCATGGCACTGTGCAGAGTAACATAAATGAAAAGGACGAGTAAAGTCTCCTTCGAGTCAAGCTCCATTCCTGGTGACAGAACCATGAAGTTTCTTGACAACAATGCAGAAATTATTTGCCTCTCCCTTGTTCTGGAAAATTCCAGCCTATAGATTTTCCATCCAACCAACCACGTCCAACTCAACTTAGCTCTTCTGCAATAAGCCAAAGACACCTAGATGCTTCCACCTGCCTGATGTAAAAGAGGAAGTTTCCTATCTAAAGCAGCTTACAAATGAAATTTCAGTCACTGGTTTCTTAGACAATCCTACAAGAGGGAAGAGGTAAAAAAAAGAATGGGAAGGAAAGGGTACAGTTGGCTACTACATAATTTTCAGTAAACAAACAGTAGATATTTCATCTATCCTATACAGTAGTTCATTGCCCTTAATCCTTTATCACCCAGATTTTTATGTTACTTGCTCTATTATCTTTTTGTTTAACATGGTAAACCACCTTATAAATTAAACATTGAAGAGTGGTGGAAAATATGATAAAATTAAAGAAATAACAGATAAGAAGACAGAGGAGCAAGGAATAGGGGATTATCCTGCAGCAAGGCTGTCTTGTTACTATTTGCTATGGTGACTCAAAGGTTAAATTTAAAACCATCAGTAGTGAATACAGCTACAGCAGGGACAACCAACTGAAAAATATAATTCCCTGTTTCATAATGGTTTGAGAAAGGAATCAAGATTGGTTGACTGATTGATTGATTGATTTAGGATTTAGATTTATAAGGCCACCCAACTCAGTATGGACTCTGGGCAGTATCTTGGTTTATTATACTTATATGGCATATGGGATGAGATAATCCTATCATTTTCCTTTTTTATGATCTTCTTTTTTCTAATTAACTAAATTCAATAATGCAGTAACTGTTTACTGAATGTACTATCTAATCACAAATTTAGGCATACTATGTGATGTGTAAAATGACCTGTAATTAGGAATATGGAGATTCATTCAATTTGCCTTTGAATATACATTTGCATTTCTCAAACTGTACATGAACCAAAAAGAACTTGTTCTATTTTTTCCCCCAGATTTGGCTATGTATTAATTAATTAATTAATAATTGTTAAACTTGTATGCCGCCCATCTCCCCCAACGGGTGACTCTGGTCGGCTCACTTTTCCAAACATACTTGTGCTTTTTATATATAAAAACTATATATTGGGGAGAAAGTGAATACTGAAACGTGAATGCCCACTCTGATTGATAAACGGAGAATGAACATAAGAATGAAAAAATAACAAATCCATCCTACTCCTAAATAGGCATTACATTTTCAACCAATAATATAGCCAGTAAAGTGATCTAGAATAGTGTTTCTTAAACTATTTAAGAACTTGGAACACCAAACAATTAGTTGGTTTATGCAGAACTTATTTGGTTAGTAAAACAAAATGGGTTCAAAAACTACAAAAAAGTATTTTCTTGGATCTTGGGACCAGGTCAGGGGCATCTTGTAGTTATTTGGGGGCCACTAGTTTTCTGCAAAATGCAATTTAAGGAACAGTGATCTAGACAAAACATGAGAGGGCATGTGTTCTGCGGAAAACTATTTCTAATAATTTTTCAAATTATAATTAGTTTAAAAAATATATGTTTTATACTTTATTTCTCTCATCTTGCAAGTCCTATTTACAGCTGATAATTTCTCCTAGGTTCTTTGCAGTCAGTACTGCTAACGCGCTGAGGTATTTTGAATGCGGTATCATTTTAAAGCACAGTCTCCAGATAACCAACTTTAATAATAGAGTGATTTATTATTAGAAAAGAAGATGCATAACTATTAAACCTCCCCTTCCACCCCACAAACACACATATGATTGGTTTCTGCATCACTACAGTGGAATATAATTTATGGCACTATAAAAAGTTTTACAGCTAAAGCACAATGAAAGCTTAAGACCCTAGTCCTGTAACATGACCAAGGTTTATCTTGTTAACATTTATTTATGGGATGACTCAGATTGACAAGAACCTTCATGGAGTTGCATTTCTCCTGACTGTGGTCCCACTTTTCTCAGACGAAGTTCTACTTTAAAGAGGCTTTCCTTTCCCCTTCTCCTGCTTTCCCTTGAAACCAGTTTAAAAATGGTTCTCAGATTCTTCCATCATTCTTTATCATTTGAGACAGTAAAATTCTAGAAATTTGCTCCATTTCTAAGGCTGGTACTTTACCTGATTTGCGTGTCCATGTAGAGTTCTTAAGATATATGCCACTCTTGTATAAATACAAAACTCTTTCAAGGTGAACAGCTGTTTCATCTATTCCCCACCGAAGTTCTCCTGTAAGAAGGAAATGGGGAAAAAATGGCTTAGAGAAGAAAATAAACTCTGTCCAAACAGAAAGTACAGGAACTGTAGAAAGAAAGGCACAACCATATCATGCTAACTGAGTGAAAAAGAAGCAGAGGTGGGGACACCAACAGAGGTTTAATTTCTCATGTTTACATTTTCACTTTGAAATTCAACCAAAAGGAAATGAAACTAAAAATATCAGTTTTATTTGGTGTGGTATAAAATGCAAAAAAAAAACGGAGAGATTGAAGAGAGAGAGAGAGAGAGAGAATAGAATGATTAAGAGGTTGAAAAATCTTAGCGTGAAAAATGGAAATTGAGATAAACATTTTCTTTATCCTAATCAAGAAATTGGAAGTCTTCCAATGAAATTGAGTAGTTAGAGATTCAAGAAAAGAAATATTTCTTCATACAGTGCAATCCAGTGGCATCTGATGAGCACACAATCCTACAGATCTTTTCATCTGATAAAAAAAGATTCTTTGTGTGTTCTTACCGGTAGCATTGACTATCACGTCAAGCAATGGTTTCAGGGATGAAGGGGCACTGTGTGGCAGGA
Source organism: Python bivittatus (assembly GCF_059951505.1). Classification (NCBI taxonomy): domain Eukaryota; kingdom Metazoa; phylum Chordata; class Lepidosauria; order Squamata; family Pythonidae; genus Python; species Python bivittatus. Next base: position 115,203,698 of record NW_028277030.1, on the reverse strand, counting down.
GATATGTAAAGAAAAACCTACAAAAAATGAAACTTGTTAGATTTATGATAGTTTGGCAATTGCTGCTGAACAACACAAATGAATAATAAAATTCCAGTAATGTGTACAGTTAACATGAAGAAAATCTATCCATGTGGTCACTAGGGATTGACAGTGACTTAATGGCACATAATCAATCAATAACCAATGTGCGCATCTCTGGGCTATGCAGGAAATAAAACCATGTTGTATATAGGTAGTCCTTGACTTATGACAGCAATTGGGACTGGAATTTCCATTGCTAAGCAATGCAGTCATAAAGTGCAACCACATTGCTTAGCGCTGGCAATCTCTGCAGTCCTGGTTTATTTATTTATTTTTATTTATTTTTCAAACGTATATATGCTGCCCATCTCACTGTACAAGTGACTCTTGCCATTGTTAAGTGAATTCCATGGTCATTAGGCAAGGCAACTTCCTGGCGGCTTCCCACAACCAAAGTCATTCGGGAAGCCGGCAGAAAGTTGCAAGTCCCAGGCCAGCGGGCAGGTAAGTGGCTGCTGCCAGGTCAGGGAGAGAGCAAGGGGATGCGGGGGGGGGGGGGTGAGGGTCGGGGAGGGTGCACAAGGGTGCAAGGAGGTGTGTGAAAGGTATAGTGTGGGTCAGGGAGGGTATGAGAGAGTGCCCGAGGGTGCGCAGGAGGCATTGCATGGATCAGGAAGGGTGCACAAGGGGGTGCGAGGGTATGAGCAGGTGCGCAAGAGGTTCAGCGCAGGTGGGGAAGGGTGTGCAAGGGTGTGAGGGGATGCATGATAGGCATGGCATGGGTTGGGGAGGGTGCACAAGGGTGCATGAGGTGCAGCATGGGTAGGGTGCATGAGGGTGAGAGAGAGGCACAGCACAGGTTAGGGAACATGCACAAGGGTGTGAGGGAGGGTTGGGGAGAATGCACGGGGGGTGTGCAAGGTTGCAAAGGAGGTGCAGCGAGGGTTGGGGTGCGCAGGGATGCACGAGTGGCCGGCACTGCGCAAGCACAGAGGGGCTGGGGGAGGGTGCACAGGTGGGGGAGACTTACCCCAGTGACTTGTGACCTTCCCTGCTGGCTTCCCCACTGACTTTCTGGGGAAGCTGCCAGGGAAGGTTGCAAATGGCAATCACATGATCCAGTCATAAGTGCAAACCAGTTGCCAAGTGCCCAGATCACAATCATGTGACTGTGGGGGTGCTGGGATGGCTGGAACTCTGAGGACCGGTCGTAACTACCATTCGTTCAGCACTGTCATAACTTTGAAAGGTCACTGAATGGTCATAGATCATGGACTACCTGTAATTAAATGTATAGTTAGCTGACCTATTCATACAGCTGTTTGGTAAAATCTGGAGAAGGCCAACTAACTACCTATAAATATGTTATTTATGTAAAGATTTGCTATAAAACCCCAAGGATTTGGCCAGTTTGGGAGAGCTCTCTGTCTCTCTATGAGCAAGGGCATTTTTAGAAAGATACACTTCCAATCTGAAAAACGACCAGGCAAATATTTATTCATTCTGAGTTGCTAAAATGTTTAGGGTTTCAGATGAAGGCAGAATCAAAACAAAGCAAATTCTGTGACAAGTTTATTTCTGCAACCTGCATATATTTTGTAAACTGAACATTTACTATCCAGACAGAACAATCGAGTAGGACCAAGTAGGGCCAAAGAAACTGTCATGAAAACATGATCAGAGTTATTCAGAACTTTGCTTCAGACTTCACATTCATCAAATGTGGAGTGGAACAGCTCCATTAAGGCCACAACATTTGTAAAAATCTTAAACATGCTTAACTAGATCAGGCAAGTTTGAAATAAACCCACAAATATAGCTATCTTGGAAAAAAATATATAAATGTTATCCTGCTCAAAATTCAGTGACCTGTGTTCTTAAATTGGCTGCAGAAGAAGGGAAACCATTTCTTTTGGAAACATCATAAAGTATGTGCTCTTTCTCCAGGTTGAAGCATTGGATTCGCAGCACAGGGAACATCTCAGTGGAGGAAGTTTGATGCTTTAATACATCACTAGGGGATCCTTAATTCAGTCCTCCATCACAAAGTTTTTAAAAAGGCTTAAAAGTAAAATCAAACTCCTGAATGTTAAAAATGTCAGCACTTTTGAATAAAAAGAGCAGACAGTAAAAATTAATGTCAGAGAACTTTAAATCATCATGGCATGGTTTATTCAGGGACATATAAGGCTGAATTCCTCCAAGAACTGAGCACTACTATTACAGTCAGTCAACTCTCTTTTCAGAAGACTTTTAACAGGGTGGACAGTTCAAGCTCTATTTTAACAGACACATGAAATATAAATATTAAGTCATCAGTATATTAGTAACATAAATAGGACACTTCAAGGAATACTGCCCTGTTCTACATCCATGTTGAAAATATATGGGAAAAAAAATGTTTTTCCTTACATACATAACCACACTGTCATATAAAAAAGATGGTACTTATTCACATTCAGGAGAGAAAAAGAAAACATACCAATGAATTACTACTCAACAAATTATGTATTAATACCAGTGTGAATTGAATTAATAGAATAGGAAGATAGAGCCAACAACAGAGACTCATAAAGCTGGATGAGGCACTGTTGGCTTGAGCCAATGTCCAACTCAGTGTTTCTCAATCTTGGGAACTTTAAGATGTTTGAACTTCAACTCCCAGAATTCCCCAGCCAGGAAGCTGGCTGGGGAATTCTGGGAGTTGAGCTCCACACATCTTAAAGTTCCCAAGGTTGAGAAACACTGGTCCAACTTATAGAAAAAAGTCTAATGGTAGAGCATCCCTAACTGCATGCCAGCCTCTGCTAGAAGATCTCCAGTGAAAAAGACCTCACCGTCCTTCTAATTAATTGCTTCATCAAACTTAAATATCAAATATTCAACTGAAATCTATCATATTGTAACTTAAGCCTAGTAGATCTGGAACTTCAAGGGCAACAGAGAATTGCATGATCAATGAAAAAAAATCATAACAACAATACTTGCATGTTTTAATTGTTAACATTTTGTTTAGAAATGTAGCAAACCCTTGTACAAATTGTAATAAGCAGGTTATTTCATTTTATTTTAAATTTTAAACTGTGCTTTTGGAATATTGTTAGTTGTCCTGGGAAAACTTTGTCTCAAAGGATGGCTTATAAATAATAGTTTAAATTGGTGCAACTGGTTTTATTATACAATTACTGACTTAAACATTTATGCATTTTGTTCTGTTGTGACAAAAAAACAGCTTTACAAGTTGCTGGAGGGCTGTGAAACAGCAGAAATCCTGCATGTGAGTGGAATAAGGGATCCATATGCTCTCTAATTGTTCTCTTTCCCTATATCATTTTCCCTATATTGTTTTCCCTATATCCCTAGAGTGGTTTTGTTTCTGGCTTTAAGGGTTCTTTTTATTGTAGTATTTTAAATGAAAGAAAAAGAAAACATACATAGAGACAGGTCAGGTGTTTCCTTTCAAAAGCTTTTGAACACTTGGACAACACATGCCTAATGTATGAAAAGAAGTAGAAAATGATATATAAAATGATAGATAGATAGATAGATAGATAGATAGATAGATAGATAGATAGATAGATAGATAGATAGATGATAGATAATATAGATACAGTATATTCATCTTTCAGCTTACAGACATGTGCATCAGCATTTGCAAAGCTGGGTTCACAGACCATCCCCTTGCCTGTTACGGTTCTTAAAATGTTATACCTGCCCTAGACTCAAGAGATGTTCAACCCTCTCCATAATGCAGGATCTGCTACGTAGGATCTTGTAACACAGATCCTTCACAAATGGTTGCCCAGCCTATTTAATTCTCTGCAGGAGTGTTTCTCAACCTTAGCCACTTTAAGATATGTGGACTTCAACTCCCAAAATTCCCCGGCCATCATGAATTGAAGTTCACATATCTTAAAGTGGCCAAGGTTGAGAAATGCTGCTCTGGAGAATGACTTCTCATCAGCGTCCAGGACAGTACAATAAATTGTAACATAAGGCTACAGATAGTCCTCAACTTATGAACATTTGTTCAGCAACCGTTTTGGAGCACGGCACACCAAAACGCCCCTTTGCAAAAAGCTCCTGAGCAGGGCTAGGCTGGGCTTTTGCTTTGCATTGCGGGGGGGAAACAAAGCCAAAAGCCCAGTCCAGCCCTGCCCTGCCCAGCCCAGCCCAGCCCAGGAGCTTTTTGCAAAGGGGCATTTTGGCATACTGCTGCCCAGGTGCTGCTTTTGGCTTTTTTTTTTTTTTTTTAGTGCAAAGCAAAAGCCCAGCCCAGCCCCACCCAGAAGCTTTTTGCAAAGGGGCGTTTTGGAGCAAGAAGATGGCGAAGATCAGCTGGGGCAGCAGAACTCAGGGCGGCAGGGGACTTGGAGTGCAGGGTGGCGAGGGCAACTGCGGCTGGGACTGAGCTGGGATGGCTTTAGCTTCCTGGGGCATGGTGGTCAGAAGGGCAGAGATGGGGGGAGAAAGGCAGGTTGGGGGAGTTGAAGGCAGTCCCTTGGCTTACTGAGGCTCAGGGCTGGGTGGGACCAAGCCTGAAATGGCTTGGCTTGGGGTGGGTACTTGCTTAACAACCCACAATTCTTGGTTAACGACAGCAACCAGGACTACCGAGATTGTGGTCACTAAGCAAAGCGGTCACATGACATCTTGCTTTACAACCGCATCACTTAGCAGCAGAAATTCTGGTCCCAGTTGTGGCTGTAAGTTGAGAACTACCTGTATTCCTCCTAAATATCTATTTTCTGATTTCAATATGTAAACAGTTTGACCCCAGTAGTCCATTTCTATTTGCTTCAGTACCTGTATGCATTGTAAAGATTCCTCTTCTCATTCATACTTTGGCATTTGCCATCAACAGAACAAGGAAGAGTGAAATTTCTTGCTGGAAATTCCATGAAACAATCCCTGCTGCTAGTGCAGGAGGTTTCCTCATTGCTTGCATCATCCAGATCTGTCACTTTGAGCTCTCCATCCACAATCACAAATTGTCGAGGTCGGAAATCCAATAGAGTTACCGAGCCAAGAGGAGAATGGGCCAGGTAATGCAGAAGCTGAACTAAGCTGAAGCATATCTGAAATCAGAAAAGCCAAGTTGTCACACATGGCTTTTGTAACAGAACAATCCTAATAATATCTGTTCATTGTTAGAGACCATGGAAAATGACAATAAGCCTTCAGCCTTCTTCATTATTAGAAACAGATTCAGCAACTATGAGTGCCAAGTGTGCGCATGGAAAGTTTGCTCAATAATTTTTCCTGGTCCTTGGCATACAAATCTGGCTGTCTGATGTCCCGGGTGGAAAATGAAGCTAACATCACAGATGCATACACAAATTTCTTACGAACAGATTTCACACAATGTGCCAATGCGAACTTGCAAGATGCATTTCAAAGTCCACCTCCACATTGGCTCCATGGATGGCTCTGGCCCGTGGCTTAGCCCCACAATTCCATCTCTTGAGGGTTTACTTGGGAAACCATATGGCACAGAAGTGCCATGGAATGAACTGGTTCCTACACTGCTGCATTAAAAATACTCTTCAGTTGCAAACTATTCTGTTAAATAAAAAGTTCTAGAAAAGCTACAACTTAAAATGTACTCATTTTATGTTCAACCAGGCCTAGTGGCAGCACAGACCTCTTGAAGCAGCTTTTGCAGGCTCAGTCAGTAATGAATGATGATGTCATGATGCAAATGTCAGTTATGCAAAGATGTAACTTGTAAATTATTTGTATGACGACATCACACATATGTCATCATTTCCCCTTTTTCCTGCTGCAAATCCCCATGGTGTCAGTACCCCAGTATGGTCTACCTGCACTCTCACTTGCCACTTACCTCAGAGTGATTTGGAATTTTATTTATTTATTTATTATTTCAAATTTAGATACCGCCCATCTCACAAAAAACTGACTCTGGGCAGTTCACAATAAAACTACAGTAAATATTAATTAAAATACAATAAGAACAATATAAAATACAGTAAAAATAGAATAAAACCAAACACATACACAAATAATAATATCTTCCAAGATGCTGATGATCAGTAAGATGTTAACAATATGGGAGCATCTTCAAGGTGCTAGCCACCCCCAGGGTTGGTTGCCCCTTTTTTTGCCCCATTCCAGCTGGCAGAGCTGGGTCTTGACTGCTTTCTGGAAGGACAAGAGAGTTCGCGCCTGCCTCACCTCTGGGGAGAGAGCATTCCATAGGTCAGGGGCCATGGCAGAGAAGGCTCTCTTTCTGGACCCCGCCAGTCGACATTCTTTGATTGACGGTGTCCACAGCATACCCTCTCTGCCTGACCGGGTGGAATAGGTGGATATAATGGGGGTGAGACGGTCCCTCAGGTAACCCGGTCCCATGCCATGTATGGCTTTAAAGGTGATAACCAACACCTTGAATTGGACCTGGAAGCAAACTGGGACCCAGTGCAGCTCATGCAGCAAAGGTGTAACATGTGCCATCTTTGGGACACCTAAAATTGACTGTGTGGCTGCATTTTGAACCAGCTGAAGCTTCTGGATACTTTTCAAGGGTAGCCCCATGTAGAGAGCATTCTAATAGTCTATACAGGAGATGACTAGGGCACGAGTGACTGACTGGAGGGACTTCCAATCCAGAAAAGGGCGTAACTGATGCACAACCCGTAGTTGAGCAAAGGCCCTCCTGGCCATGACTGCCACTCGCTCTTCAAGCAGGAGTCGTGAGTCCAGGAGGACCCCCAGATTACGCACCAGGTCTATCTGGGGTAGCGTGACCCCATCCAGAACCAAAGATGGTAAACTTCTAGATACAGAGGAGCCCCCAACCCACAGCCACTCCGTCTTACCAGGGTTCAGCTCAGGCCTGTTGTTCCCCATCCAGACCCCCACAGCCTCCAGGCATTGCAAAAGGGTAGTCACAGCATCACTCAGATCACCTAGGATGGAGATGTATAACTGGGTATCATCTGCATATTGATGATACCTCATCCCATGGTGGCGGATAATCTCTCCCAGTGGTTTCATGTAGATGTTAAAAAGGAGCGGGGAAAGTACTGAACCCTGCAGCACCCCACAAAGCAGAGAACGTGGGCTGGACCTCTCGCTCCCTATCAACACCAGTTGGGACCGGCCTTGGAGGAAGGAGGTGAACCAGCACAAAACTGTGCCACCCACCCCCATTTCCCCAAGCCAACCCAAAAGGATACCATGGTCGATGGCATTGAAAGCCGCTAAGAGGTCAAGAAGAACAAGGATGGATGTGCTACTCCCATCCCGCTCCTGCCAGAGATCATCCAAAAGTGTGACCAATGCTGTTTCAGTCCCAAATCCGGGCCTGAAACCCGACTGAAAAGGGTCCAGATAATCCATTTCATCCAGGATCCTCTGGAGCTGCAAGGCCACCAGCTTCTCAACCACCTTCCCTAAAAAGGGAAGGTGGGAGACTGGACAAAAATTGTCCAGTACGGTGGGATCCAGTGATGGTTTCTTGAGGAGGGGGTGTACCAGTGCCTCTTCAAAGGCTGCTGGAAACACTCCCTCTCTCAAGGATGAATTCTCCATCGCCTGGACCCACCCACATGTCACCTCCCAAGCTGCCTTAACCAGCCAGGAGGGGTATGTATCTAATTGACAGGTGGTGGCATTTACAGCCCGGAAGACCCTGTCCACTTCCTCAAGCCCAACAGGATCAAACTTTTCCCAGATAACAGGCCAAGTACATACCCCAGGCATCTCCACAGGCCATGCCACATGCTTGGCATCCAACTGGGAACGTATCTGAGCAATTTTATCTGCCAGATGCCCAGAAAACTCCTCTGCACGGCCCTGTAGGTGGGTCACTAGGCCCACCTTTTCCCCAAATGTAAATTGATATTTACATTTCCCTGAGTGATCCCCTCTTCATGCTTTTTTATGTCAGTCTCCCCTAATAGTTTTATGGAATTCAACTCCAGAATTCCCAACCAAAATGAACTTTGTTGGAGCTCCAGTTCCGATACAGCTGAAAAGTGCCAGGTAGAGGAAGACTGCTCCTTACAGGTAGTTCTCTGTTAACAACTGTAATTGGGACAGGCAACTCCATCACTAAACAACATGGTCGTAAAGTGAAAAATCATGCAATCACGCCAACTTGCAACGGCAGTTACAGCAGTCCCAGTTGTAGCCGTTAAGTGAATAGTGTGTGGTTTTTAAGTGCAATGTCACATGATCGCAACTTGTGACTTCCTGCTGGCTTCCCTGTTAACTGCTTTTGAAGGTCACAAATGGTGATAACGTGACTTCAGGACACTGCACTTGTAATAAATGCATGCCAGTTGCCAAGCGCCTGAATTGTGATCATGTGACTTCTGGGACATTGTGACAGCTGCAACTATGAGGACCGGTTGTAAGTCTCCTTGTTCAGCGCCATCATAACTTTGAATAGTTGCTGAATGAGTGGTCACTAAGCAAGGACTACCTGTACTCATTCTGTGCATGATAAAACTGTACCATTAAAACTTTGTAATTATACTTACATGGAATCTGTCCTCCCAGGAAGTCTGCAAAAGCTGTATCATCTCTAGTGGCGAACCTAGTTCTGTGATGGCAGTCAATGTGTCTGAGATGTCATTGCTGTCTTGGTAACAGTATCCATGAAGCTACAAAGGCAGACATGGAAATTTGGCTTATAAACACATTTCTGTATGGAGTTCTTCCTCATCACATCATCATCTGACCTCATGCAATAATGCATTTGCAAAACTTACACAAAAATCTCACTGTGTAGAGAAAACGGGCACATTAAGATTAGAAGGAGGGCTAGTCTAGAAAATAAAATGCTTCCATGCAAGCGATGTTGACCAAGATGGGTAAGAAGGACATAAGAAGTAAAGATTCCCTTGAGTTGAACTCAACTCCAGCTAACTATATGGACATGTCCATGTATTCTTGGCAGCACCACAGAAGTGGTTTGCCTGTGCCTTCTTGCAGATTTCCCCACACACAGATACACACAATTTTACAGTCAAGCCCGCAGCTCTTCCATATCTAGTAACAATTTATAGGTTACATTCAAGCCTGCATTTGTTTACACCTCTTTACATTCTGTACTGTATGCACCAAGGTCGGATTCACTATTACTATTTTTAAAAACCCTGCATATTGAAATGCAAAGACTCATTTCACTTCACTTATAATTTGCCCCTTTATTCAAGCACAGTAATAAGATCACTAAGCCTGCCCAGCACCTCATTCCTGACTAATGCAGCACACCCAGCATGAAAATACCTTTAAAAATTATCTAGAAATTGCAGTTGATATAAACCAGTGTTTCTCAACCTTGGCAACTTAAGATGTGTGGACTTCATCTTAAAGTTGCCAAGGCAAACTATGGCAAGTGTATTAACTTTTAAAACCATAATAGTTTGGTCTTGACTATTTGAGGGACTTCCCCATCTGTTAGGAACCTGCCCCTCTCTAAAAGATAAGCAGCTCTCTGAAAATGACCTCACTACCTCTTGCTGCCAGGCTGCAGAATGCAACTGCTCAAGAGCTAATTTGGCTCCTTTCTTCTCTGTTTAGAAAAATCTGTAAAGATGAATCTCTTTTGCCAGGCTTTTCATGGTTAATTGCTTTTAGTCTCGATTTTAATTTAGCTTTGTTTAGTTTTTGTGTTCTGTCCTTTCATTTTGTAAGCTGCCCTGAGTATAAACTGAATTTTTGCAAAAAGTAGAACTACCAGATCCACAGAATTCCTGTGTAGGAGTTCCATCAGGCTGGAAATTGTAAATAAAGGAATACAGCAACTACATTTACAAAAATTACTATTAAAAAATTAATCTGCAAATACAGGGCCCTTGTTTCAATTAAGGCCCTACAGTGGGAATATACGTTTCTCTTCTGTATTGTGTTTTCATCACGACCACCCTATCTCCGTGACTACTTTTTGTACCAAAGAGAATCAGAATCCTTTCCCCACACGAATAACAGGCACAAAATTTGGGGATACTGCAGATCTAAAACAAAGTCAGGGATAAAGCATTCATTCCTCTATCCCCAAATCAGTCCTATACCCACACTGTACATTTCTAAGATAACAAATGCTAATTTTGTAAAAGGTATTCCATCTAGTTTCATTCAAAGAAAGCTTCCCAAATCCAAAATTGGAGTGGAGACTCATGGTACAGAGGAACTAAGGCACCCAGGGCTTCCCTTGCCCATTCCCTCCCCAGATGTGTTTTCCGTTATGTCCCTATTTCTATAGGTCCTGTTACATATCAACAGTTCTGAACTGTTGCACAAGTTAGGAAGAGGATGAGCAGCAGGTCTGAGCAGAAGAAACTGGGAAAGACAATATGGCTGTCTTATTTCCCACTGCCTGAGAAAATACTGAGGTCCACAAAATATTCACTAGCTTCAGTGTTAGAACTCTGTTATTTTTATATATTTTTATATTCTATTATCTAATGTTTTTCAAAATAAGAAGATTAAAAACGTATTTCAAGAAGCATGTATTTTTCAAGAAAAAATGTATCTCAAGAATTTGTATGAAATCATTGCTCCTGTCCTGATATAAATGCCTTTGCACCTCGACACTCCTACTTTTCAACAATAAGACATTGGACACATGGGAATGTACTAAAAGTCCTCAATGGACATTTCGGCACCAAACATGCACTTTCAGAAGTTCTATACGCTTTAATTTCTGGAACAGAGAAGTGAGAAATGTGAAGGAGTTATTCAGATGAGGAGCAGAAATGAGATTGAAGTTGATGGGGATGGCAAGTAATTGGGGAGTATGAGAAGTGAAAATTCTGTTGAGGATTGTGTTGCCATCTGCCTATAATGACTGCTATTGCAGAGAAAACCAAGGCAAAGAAGACATGAATGCAAGGCTGCAAGAATTTCCAAGGTGTTACAGCAGCGAATGCTATGATTTTAACAGGAATCTGAAAGATATGCAGTACAGGGCAAAATCCAACATCAGACTTGTTCCTTAAGATATAGAAGTTATGGCACAGCCATGCACATCCTTTAAGTAGCAACCAAAGCCACATTCCAAAAAGTGGACATGACCAGAAGAAATCAACATTTGAATTTAAACTCCAACTGAGATTATATGGATTCAATGCTATTCATAGGATTGCTCTCCATGAATTGAATAATATTCCTCCTTTATAATATTAAAAAGATATAATTCAGCTACCATTTTTAGAAGAGCTCTGGGCAACTTTCCACCGACTGGATTAACTCTCAGCCTAGGACAAATGAGAAACTCTCATACTGCTATATTCCTAAGACTTCTCCACTCATTAAACTTTGAACATATTTGGGCTTCAGTTGCTACTTATCAGGAAGATGTGAATATTCCATTCTGAAAGAAAATGCAGCATAAGTACATCTCTTAAATCATATCACATTGGATTTGATGCCATCCTGAACCCTAGCCAAGAACTGCTGAGGCAATGGTGCTATGTCCAACCTTAATTGCTTTAGGAAAAGTCTACACATAGGGCATGACCTAATTTTAACAAAGATCAGATATCAAATAGTTGATCTGTTAAGGAAGAAACAGAAAGATTGGAAAGAGAAAGTAAGGGGAATTATAATATATCAATAGTGTAAGTTGATAGTGATTATGTACAACTCCAATTATATTGATCACCTCACTATTCAGGTGTGTATAATTTAGTATAGAAGCTATATGAGCAAACAAAGAATAAAGGAGGAGATCACCAGCTAAAAAATACATTATAAATCATCTCTATTATGTGCACTCTGTAGAATGAAAGTAGTGTCCAGAAGAACCGAGCCTAGATGATGTATGCAAATAAATAAAATTATTTATCACACATTGCACTTTACACTGGTTAGTTTCCCCCAAAGAATTCTGGTAATGTTTAGTGTAGAATTCTGAGTTAGGTCTTCTTAGCTCTCCTCACCAAACTATACCTTCCTATGTTCCCAAGTGAAAGGAGGAATGACTACTAAATCAATTTAAGTCTGCTTTTTAGATAGACGTGCTCTTTACATCTTAAGCCTTTCCCCACATAAAACTGTCTTCCATTGTAAAAGTCAGTAGCTTTGAAACAGTACTGAAATTAGTAGCAATTGATTCCATAACAGGTCTTTCTGGGGGGTATTCCTAAGGAAATAGATGAGGTTGGAAATCATCAGCTCCTATTAAAGAAGCAGCAACTGAGAACAGAGTCTTTAGGAGTGATTTAAATGACACATATATTGGAATAGACAAATTAGCCTGGATTATTTCTCAGGAAGGACAGTAGAAAATGAGCAAAGATGGCAGAGCCAAAATCATAGTGTACCTTTTATCTTATATAAAAAGAATCCCCTCCTTATCACACCTTGCACAAGTCAACTCCCTCTGGGCACTCCATAGTTTCTAGCATCGAGAGGGCTACGGCCACTTCAGAGAAGACACACATAGGTCAGCTAATAATGACATGGATAGTTACGGCTCGTTTACAGTTGTATCAGCTCTGGCTTCTAGCAGCAGCAGAGTTCTTGCTAACAGATCTTTTCTTCACTCTTAAAAGCTCAGGATAACATCTGGGCCTTTGGGAAACGTTCTTGCAATAAAGAAGCACTTTATGTAATTTATCTTTCTTCACCAAGCCGCATCTGTCTGCTGTTTTGGCGGACTCCTGTCTCCCCACCCCCACCCCCAATCCCATGGGCTGCACAAGAAAAGGAACATATGGCCACCTCCAATGAATCACCAGAAGATGGCACTGCTTTGACCTCTCTAACTTCCATCAAGGACCCCTTTGGATCTATGTATCCTCTTAAATAATTCGTATGCAACAAGGCAACTCAACTGTTAACCAAAAAGCTACCAGGAGTCAACATAAAACAACAAAAATGAATGCATACATTGTTTAGTGGGGATATAACCACTTATTTTAAAATACTTAATAGTGTGAGTCTATATTTTATCATCTTTATTTTCCTCCAAGGATCTCCAAGTAGAGCACATAGTAACTTACTTCCATTCAATACGCACTACTACAAACCTAAGATGGAAAATCAAGTTGAGAGGGAATGATTTACCACATGACTACTCAGTAAAATTCATGGATAAGCATGGATTTGAAGTGAGATTAGTAATAATTAATTTGTAATTAATAATATTCTTCCCATGACATTTCTGTCTTTAAGTGCTTTAGATAGAACCAGTGTCTTTATACCAGTTGCAGGATAAAAAAGATAGAAGCATTAAACACTCCCCAGAAGCAAGTTACTCCTCAGTGCATTTGATATCAAGAGAGTTTTGGGAGCAACTCTGATTCCATACTTTCAAGAAAATTAAATGATCTCATTGTGCAATTCAGTTTCAATACTCAATCTGGAGTTGTACAGTTATTCACAGCTGCACACTGAAAATTAAGCTAACCTCTCATGGACTAACTGTTCTAGGCAGAGGAAAGGAAAGGGAGCAAATGTGCACAAGTTTTTGGTTTGACACAAGGTAAGTATGGATAAGTAGGATGGAAGCTTCTAAGAAGATTCAGGCTACCAGGACACAGCACTTCAAACATTTCACTTTTCCAAATGCATTCTTGTAAGCTGTTGTCACAATGATTCAGCTGAAGGATAATTAGAAAACTACACTATTATGAGCATCTTTGTATGTGCCAATCATACTTAGCAAGATCCAGTTATTGTTCAGTCATTTTAGCACTTCTGATTTCACTTGTACAATTTAGTCTCTCCCACAGATACCAAGGGGGCTGACTGCAATTGTAGTATTTAACAAGACTTCTCTATACGTCTGTATAGAATTGATGTGGCTAGACTGGGCCCATTCTCTGTGAGGATTGATTGATTAGACCACTGTTTCTCAACCTTGGCCACTTGAAGAGGTGTGGACTTCAACTCCCAGAATTCCCAGCCAGCCATTAGACATATAATCTTTATATTTTCTCTCTTTGTGGGGGGGCTTTTCTACTGATCATACTGAAAAGAGTTACAACACAAAGCTCTGTGGTAATAAAAAGCACTTAAGAGTAGAAATTATCACAATTTAGAAACATTGCTTATAGGGTTGCCCGAAATCCCATTTTATCAACACGCAAGGAAGATCAATCCAATGAATTATTTACTAATAGGAAAAAACGGCCAAAAAGATTTCCATATGGAGAAGTTTTCATGAGATGAATACGGCTGTAATAGAAGTAAAACTGTTTCTTAGTGATTCTTTCCTTCTGGTTGGCTCCCAAAACATGAGAAGAATCATTTAAGACGTTGTTTATAACCGGCTGAGCATTTGTGCCAACACACAAGGCTTATAATTATATCTGATTACAGTAAATCAAACATCACCATTATCTCTTTACAATTGCATCCATTGTTTGAAATTAACAGTTCAGCTACTGCAGTTCCGAAGGAAAGGATTTCTCTACCTTCTTCTCCAGACTGCAATGTATGGGGGCAGAGGGTGCACTGAAGCTAATCGATAACCATGCTTATTTATCTTCAGACAAAAATGCAAAGTCTGGAATCTCTCTCTCTCTTCCTCCTTCCTCCTTCCACCACCACCAACCCACTTCCTCAAAAGAAAGTAACCACCTTGCAGGGCAGCCGGAGAAAGACGCTGTCAGCCACTGGGCTTGATACAGAGCAATTGCACAGCAATTAGCAGAAGGGCTTAATCTTCAGATGAAATAAATCAGTGAATCTGATGCCTCCCTTTTGCAAATGCCCCTCATTATTAAATCGACTTTAATGAGCCACTGTTCTCTGCACCTCCTCCTCCACTTCCCGTCATTCCAGACAAAGCAATATTACACCTGCCTATCAAAATGTCCCCCACAAAAATGCCCACTTGCTAAGAGAATAGGGAAGAGATGGAACAGACAAACACAGTTATTGTGCTATATTTTGTGTGGGTGCACGGGTGGGTGCCTTCAAGTCAGTGCTGACTCCTGACGGCTGCCTGGACAAGTCCCTGCAGTTCTCTTGGCAAGATTTTCAGAAATGGCTTGCCAGTGCCTTCTTCCTGGACTAAGAGAGAGTGGTAGGCACAAAGTCACCCACTTGGATTCAGGCCTAAGGCAAGATTAAAACTCATGGACTCCCGGTTTCTAACTTGCGCCTTAACCACTACACCAAACTGGCCCTCTTGTGTTATATAGGCAGTCTTATCCAAACATTAGTAGTAACACACATCATAATAAAAGAAAGGCAGCTAGGGCTTTGCTGTTGTTGTTGTTAAATAGAAGGTTGTAATTTCTCAGCAACTGAACTCTTCCGACATCTTTTGGGAAGTATTTCTTTTCTTTTGATATGCCCAGTGATTGATTTGCCACATCCAAGATGAATGGGTCAATATATAATACACACAAATAAAGTTGGTAAGATCTTTAAGAGTGCTCCTTTTTCATTCTCTCTGTCTACGTATTAACTCCATTCTCACCTACTTCAATAAATCTAAGCTACTCAATCAGTTACGTGTGGGATTCATCTATTGCATTTGATTATAAAGCAGCAATTGTTCTGATGGATTTAGATATTCATTCTAATTTTTCCTTGACAAAATAGTATTATAAAAACTCAGAAAAAGCATACTTTATTATTTGAATATAACCTTTGGAACAACAGCCGACAGCCATAACATTTAGCTGCCGGGCTGCATTCCATACTTAAAATAAATTATTTAGTACATTTTTTTGCTATATTTTTATTTTTGCCTGCCTCTCCTGTGGTGCCAATTCCATTTCTAATGGGCACCTAACACACCCTTTCTACTTAATGCTCTTTTGAGAGAGGGCTTTTTTTTTTTCAACCACAGGCATGATTAGATTATTATCTGGATTTTAAAAATCAAAAGTACATCACCTTGATTAATCATACCCCACTTTACAATTGATCAAAAGCATTTCATCAACATGTACTACATGCAGAATGTTTTGAAAGAATGCATTTAAAAATGCAAATCTAAGCCGACTGTGACAACTGGCAGGATAAGAACTGGGAAGGGCTGAAACAGTAGAAGAATACGGCTGTTATCTTACAGACACACTTCAGCCTGTCATCTGGAAGAGATTTACAAGGAAAATGTCCCTTACAGGGTCACATGTATGTCTAAGGGAAGACCCCCTTCCACTCAAAATAAGACTTGTGACCACGCTCAATTTGAAAAGGCCCAGGAAGGCATAACATCTAAGGGTGGCCAGCAGCAAGGAACAGTCTCTATGTTAGATGGAGTGCTTAGAATAAAATAATATTTTATTATTTTAGAAGCAGTATCTGTCTCTTGAAACAAAGCATTCTTCCTAGGGTTGCACTACTCAGGTCTTTCATGCATGCAAAGTAAGAGCTGAAATGATGAGAAGGCTCCAGATGCTCAAGTGATCCCTTGTAAAAAATACACTAGTTAAGAGACTCTTGTTCAACAAAATAGCTTTGTACTTTTGGGTACAGCAACATTCCCTAAAATGCTGCCCTTCTGCAAAACTTTTAGATACTGGATTGGGGAAGGTTGCACTCTTGCTATAATTTCATGGTAGCGTACAAACATGCTACATACTTCCAGAGCTCTCTAGCCTACATTTCCTTGGTCATATAAATATGCGGAAGGAAATACTAAGCAATATTCAAGGTTTAAATGAAGAGCATAGCTTCATTTTAGAGCTGGAAAGAGTAATAATCTTGGCCGAGGGATGCTGTTCTCAATATCAGATTGACAAGAATAATGTGTAGTGCTAGTTCTAAGCAGGTCCTCTCCATATTTGATTGATTATTTTGATTTCTACAGCCACCCCACACATACACAAATCATGTACAACTATGACTACCCACTCATATATGAATTATAATTACCACCACTCCCAGCCAACCATGGTGAGAAAAGGTAATTAGATTGCAGTCAGCATAACTGGATGGTACCCAATTGGAGAAAATTTGTATAGTAAACTTCTAATTAATGAATCTATTAATATATGGATGAAGCCCCATAGGGCAAGCTATATGATGTAGACTTAGTCTAAACCAACATCATCCTAATGCTGGGGTGAAGAAGTGTGACTTGAAATTATTCTTTATTTTTATTACACATTTACTGAAAACATAAAAAAAAAATCAAGGTGACTTACGGAATAAGTTAATATATGAAACAATATTTTTCCTCCTACTGGAAACTCTTCAAGAGACTACTAAGAAGCAAAAAATCATTAAAAACCTGTGATAAGGGAAGAACACCTTCAGCCAGGCAACTTTAAATGCCTGGAGGCTATGAGGATCTGGATGAGGAAGAACTGGCTATAACTCAGGTCTAACAAGATGGAGTGGTTCTGGGTTTTTGGGTCCCCCAGATCTGAAAAGTTACCATTTTTAACTCTTGATGGGGTAGCACTCCCCTGAACAGCACTTGGGCACAATTTGGGGGTCCTGCTAAACTTTGGGCCCCTGCTCAAGGAGCAGGTCACAGCTGTGGCCAGGGGAACCTTTGCATAAGTTCATCTTGAGTGCCAGTTCCAGCCAGTCCTGGATTGTGAGGCCCTGTTCATGGTCACTTATGCCCTAGTCTCTTCCCATCTGTACTACTGCAACAGACTCTACATGGGGCAGCCCTTGAAGACTACCTGGTCCAGAATATCATGACACATGCAGCTCTGGGCACCTTGCAATTTGCTCATGTTACACCACTGCTGTGCAAGCTGCACTGGCTCCCAGTTTCTTTCCAGATGTAATTCAAGATACTGCGTATCACCTTTAAAGCTCTGTATGGCATGGGGGGCAAGGTTATCTGTGGGACACCTCTCCTTGTAGATATCTACACAACCCTATAGATTAGATAGGGTGGACTTGCTCCAGGTGCCCTTCCTTAAATGTTGCCATCTGGTATGGCCTAGGAAACGAGCCTTTTCTGTATCTGCACCTCCCTTGTGCAATAGCCCCCCCCCCCCCAAGGTGCACAGGGCTCCTACCCTCCTTGCCTTCCAGAAGACACTTAAAACCTGGCTTTTCCCCCAGACACTGGGTCACAAGGGGAGGGAAGCCCGGCATTTGTAATTTTGTGATGAGTCTGTTTCAGCACTTGGCGGTATGAGAGAGTATTTAATGTTGTTGCTGTTGTTATTTGTTTATCTGTTTTTAGCCACCCAGAGTTATTTCATATAATGTGGGTGGCCATATGAATCAAATAAATAAATGTGTGGCAGAAGTTCTATGTGGGGATCATAAGAAATTCCACTAAATTCAATTATGCCAAACCAGGTAGAGACAAAATGAGATCATCAGCTTGGTTGAAATCCTTTCTGTGGGTTGTCTGCCACAACATCTCTGCATGGAAAGCTATTTGCCTACAAACAATTTGCCACATCAAACCAGCCTTCCATCTGCTTACATTTCAATCACCCAACACTGCAGAAAATTATATTCAAAAGCAGAAGATTCATTCTTATTTATCCCCCTTTTTCTACAGCAGAGCTGTCACCCTAAACATAATTCCTCAGAAGCAAGCTTAGTTATGTGCAAGAGAACATGCCCTCTAGCAACTGTGTTTAAGAATACAACTTTAGTCTGCAATCCTAAGCACATTTATGAAAGATTAATATAACTTTTTTTTGTAGTAAACTTAACTAAGGTGGCAGTATATATTGGTAGAAATCCCATTTATATCTCTGTCCCAAACTGTTTATCTGTACTTGTCAGAAAAGTGAAACATTTAGCAGTCCTGATGCAATTAAATGTTTCTCACATACAACTATTTTTCTCTACCATTTTCCCCAAGAGACAACTGCTAAAACTTGACAATTTCCTTATCTATGTCTAAGCCAGAAACACTCAAGTACCAGCTTCTAAATAAAGGAACCTGGGTTTTTTCAGTGTTTCAGAGCATTTGTCTTAATTCTTCCCATTGAAGGAGAAACCTCACCAAAAAAATCAAAATAGCTTTCCCAAACATCCTGTCATGCACTGAGGAATGACTTGAAGGCACCTGTGGAAGATCACACTCCTTTGCTTACCTTTCCCCAACCCAGCAACCTTCAAATATGTTGCACTACAACTCCCATCATTTTCAATTACCTGTGTGCTGGATAGGAATTATAGGAATTTCCTTCAGCTAGAAGAGCATCAATTTGGGAAAGGCTAATCTAGATTAAATAAGTAAATACCATTTGCTCAATCTGTGCTGTCACCCCAATCCATAATTAAACCTCATACTTTGTCTCAAGCCATCTACCAGATCTAATTTTATACCCAGATTGTCCATACTAATTAAAGATAGTAACATTCTCCAACATTGTCAAGAATTTCAAGTGCTGTATACATATGATCTCAGAAATCCTTGCAGCTATCCTACAACATAAATCCATGATATGACTGTCGGTGTAATTGAGAAACTCATTATCTTGTTGACTCCAAAAAGTCACTTACTGAGTCTGCTAAATGCAGACAATGGGTGAAGGATTTACATGCTTGGGATTACAAGAGGCTGGACAAGTTTCTTAATTTTTTTCTGATTAAGCATCAGTTCCTTTCTGTAGAACACCAGCATACCAATGTGGCTTTCCTCACATGCAAAGAGAGTAGACCAAGTGTAAATCATATTTTCAGCCTGCATGAAGCTTTAAACATTTCTTGCAGTAATGAACTGTTACCTTTCCTAAGTAGGAGGTGGTTGTTCTGACCTGCAGCAAATAAAGATGCACATCAAAATGGTGGATGGATCTCAACTTCTGTGGGCAAGCTGACTTATTGGAGGAGAGCCATGAGTACTTGAGATGTTCAGGGTTCCAACTACGATCTTGAGCAAAGTCCACAAACCATTTGCATGAAACAGACAGAATGCGCATGAAACAGGCCTTCCAACATTCTGCACAGCCAGGGCATTTAAAAATTCCTGAACAGCTTGGGAACCCAATAACCATTTCAGACCACTCCACAATTCTTTCCCACTGCATCTTGTATCCAAGATTATTTTCTGTTCATTGCATTTTGTCTACCATAGCCAATGGTCAAGTAAACATGAGTGTGTAGGAAAACCCAAAATGTTGGCATGACTCTTGGCTTTTAATGTTAATCAGTTGGCTCTGCGGTCTTGAATCAGAAGTACTGATCCATTTGATAATACTGTAGCAAGCCATATTTTGGATGGGCCCCCCTCACTGTTCAAGTGCCCAGAGCCCTAGCCGAAGCTTCCAAGTTGCTTTCAGCAGCTGCCCCGATAAACTCTGTTGCAGTAATCAAGCCTGGGAATTCCAAAAGCATGAATCAGTGTTGCAAGAAATGGGAAGAGCCTGCTAATGAATCAAAGATGGGGAAAGAATGTCAGATTGTCACTTATTAAATACACATTATACTTTTTACTGTACAGGAAGAGATGCAGCTTGGATTTTTAGAGCTCATTCAGAGCTTATCCTACTCAAAAGAGTCTAATTTTGCACTAAACTGTCCTCCATATATTCCACAAGTCTGATTTCTGATGGAGGGTTACACACCACTCCAGAATAAGGCACTATTTGTGAATAAATAGGCTAATTCACTAATGCTTTGGAGGCCCTTGGCAACCCGTCACTCACTGTAGATGGATGTGCTGCTGAACTGGAGAGAAGAGCGGGAGAATGGGTGGTCTCCAGTGTATTCCAGCACTCAAGGAAGCGGCAACAGGAAAATAAGCTTCTGTTCTTGAAAGCTCTCTACACTTTCTCTGGACACTAAGAGCTTTGCTTTAGGAAATTCACCTAAACAGGCTGGGTTTATTTAGAAAGTCTGTTCCCCCCTGTCAAAATTAAATCAGAAACCAGAAGAGTCTGAGGTGGGGGTGTCAAAGGATGGAGTTTCAAGCATTCCCAGAAATTTACTGTATATAAAGAGATCACTCAAGTGACACATATTGCTAGTCCCTGGAAGTAGAAGCTCATATTGCCATTACTACCTTCAAGATATAAAGGAAGGAAACAAAGTTCAGAGTTTAGAAGAAAACCAAATTTCTCACCATGACATTGGGGTTTCATATACTGTATGCAATTTGTTACCAGAAGATGTGGCTATGTTCATAGGCTTAGATGTTTGGAAGTAGGGAGAAAATTTTAAGTAAAGTAGGATAAATCTATCTGGGGGTGCTAAGTCACATTTATAAACAGTATTTGTTTCCCAACCTTCATAAGAAATTTTCTCAGGGAAGTTTTATAGAAAATAAAATACCCATTTAAAAACAAATACATAAACAGAAAACCACAGACAAATATTAGAATAGTGAAAAATCAATTTTATAGGAAATGAAATGAATGAAAAGGCCTTGGCAAAAGATTAGAGACACAGGCAATTTTTTATTCTGTAATCACTATTGAGAAGACTGGGTCTTACTTGGTTCTTCAGCTCATCTAAAATGGCAGGGATACCCAGAGGAGGACCTTGTGAAATTACTTATGGTGCCATGAACCCTAACAGAACTTCTTAGTCAGGAAAGCCTCCTCTTACTGCAGAGGAAGTCGTGTGGAGCACAGTTGGCTATCTGTTGCTGTCTTTGTGTCCTTCTAGGGATTTCTGAGAATCACCTGGCTGGCCATTGTTAAAACCTGATGTGGGTCTAGAGGGATGTTTAGAATGATCCTTTCTTACATTCTATAAAAATCCCTGAGCAATATACAGGTAGTCCCCGGGTTAAAAACGCCCAGTTTAAGGACGACCCATAGTTAAGAATGGAGCTTACTGTAGCAAGATTCGAGTGAAATACACAATGATTCGAGTGAAATACACAATGGTTCGAGTTAATTACACAATACTACTTATACAGCATTATACAATAATACTGTTCTGGCTTACATACAAATTCAGCTTAAGAACAGACCTTGGGAAAAGAACTCGTTCTTAAACTGGGGACTACCTGTAACATCCTGTTTAAAGCTGAAATAGCAATAGCAACAGAATGTTCAGCAACATTCTAAAATAATATTACTGTATTTTTTTCTGGGGAAAGAACAGATTCCATAGTCTAGAAGCTTCAGTGAGGCTCTTTTGCTTGGAACTTTCAATTCATTTCCATTTGATTTCAAAATTAAAAGCTCTGGTACAAACTTAAATCTATATAGGAGCCTAGAATTTTTGAAGGACTACAGCTTCCTCTTTTGGAGCAGGATGAAACCAGAGCTAAGAATCTGGAATAAAAGTGGAGTTCATGACAACTTCAAAGAAAACTGTAACCCCACTTCAGACAATGAAGTAGATTGACTTCAGATTCATAAAACTGAAAGCCACAGTGTTGCCTTACCCCAACATCCTCTCAAAAATCTATTTCAAAGATGTCAGAAAAACAAGAATTCTAAGTGTCGCACAGCAAGCATAATTAGCTAGATCTCTCAGCTTCAGTTTTCTTCAAATTCTTTAACAAGCATTTACTCCTCACTTGCATTTTACAGATACACATTACTACTTCCTCCAGAATTTGTAGAATTAAGTCAAATGGGAGCAAGGACATTTTTTTTTTCGTTTTCCATCTGCCTTTCCTCTTGTGCATTGGATATCCCAGTCAAGGAACCCTTGCTTTGCTTGGTTTCCTCACAAGCACAATCAAAAGTTCATAGGCAAATATGGTTCTGATTATTTAAATGAAATATTCCCATAAATGCAGGGGGGGCACATAATCCACAAAGTTATAATTGAAAAGGCAGGAGAGGTAGGCGTTGAAAGGAGGTAACTAGATGACTGTCAAGTCACTCAGAAAAGAAAAAAGGGGGGGAAACAGGATTGGAAAGACAAGCTGCAAGAAATACTAAAAAGTATGACATCTCATCACATCTTTTCTTAATTTCATGGGCCAAAGGCAGAACAAAAGATATTTTTTTCCAAAAAGAACCCCACACCTTTTTCTCCAAAGAGCAGTTCTCCAGGAAGTACCCAGATGCAGAGATTATCTGAACAGCATCATCAAATTATTTTCTCCAACTGGAAGAAGCACATAAACTCAGTTCTCAGAGGAGCCCTAAAGAGATGGTTACCACTTGGGATGAAGTAGGATGGGGTGCAGGGGAGAGAAGGAGAGGGAAAAGAGGCATCAAATCCTCCTCTAGGCTAGGCATACTTAGTTGGAAGAAAGACCTATTGAACCTAATGGAACTTATGTCCTTGTGGGCAGAACTGGCTAATTTCTCTTCTTAGATACTCTTTTTCTGGAACTTTGGACTTAATTAGAAAAGAATTCTGATGGCCTAGATAGAACTGAATGAACTGTTGGTTAAAAATGAGGATTTGGAACCAAACCCCCTATTCATATTTATTTAGAAGTAAATTCAAAGTGGATTACTCCCAGGCATAGGAATAACAGTGGCAAAGAAGAAAGTGGGAAGAGGAAATGAAAAAAAGGGGAGGTCCCTCCCCCCCCCCCCCCGCCCAGTGTATGACATTCTGGATAGTGCCAAAGGCAGGAGACCTTGCAAATCAATTTGAATCTGAAAGACCATCCTTGTTTTAAAAACATAACAGAGCTCAGTCTGAAGGAGGTGGAGAAGGAAGCTGAGGCTGTCAAGCCCCATTGATTGCCTTGTCTGTACTTTTGACAAGAGCAATTTGCCCCCAACAACAAATATGCACCTAAAGTAAAAAATTGCTAACAGAAACTTCTGTCTCCTGTTGTTCTGCTTGCTGTTTATGAAGAATGAGGAGAGTCGCTGCTGCCCAGCCATCTCCCCTTCCCACTCTGTCTCGCCTTTTTATCTGTCCTTTCTGGGTAGGATGGTTTCCAAACCTGGTAAAACTCAAAGCACTCAAATTTCAGCTAATTTCATACATTGGTCCTCAAGCAGTTATGAAATTGCCCAATGAAGTCCTCCTCATAGATATGGTGCAAATTCAGCAAAGAAACCAGAGTTAAATGGCCCCTGTTTTGCCTTTGAAGAAATGGAGTAATGACTTTAACTCAAGCTTTTTATTTTTAGCAATTCTGATTTTGTAGTATAGGAAGGCCAGGTTCTAGTCCAGAACCCAGGGTTTCAGATTTTCCTCTGCCTTATTAAATCCTTTCAGAAAAGATACAATAAAGTTGTGAAGCATCACATTTTCATCTCCCTTTTAAGATTCATGCTGATTTGGCTGAATATTAAATTCCAAGAGTTGCTGAAAGCAGATTAACTCCCAGCTTTGCCTACCTCCACTGATTTAGCATGTAGACAGAAACAAAGAGCTGGATGAGGATTTAGCATTTCATTTTGCTATAAAACTTACACATTTACATAATTGCAGCACTTCCCTGTCTGAACTCACAGAATGGCCTGCCAGATTTACTTTGGTCCAAATTCTACAGACCCCTAATTCATGTACAACTAACCCCCCCCCAAAAAAAAGTCATTTCCAAACTCTTTGAATTGGTGAAAGTAATACCTTTTGTCCAATTACTCAAACTATGTGTTTTATCCAGCTTTCTCACCATTGGATCAATATTCCCAGTTTAGGGGAAACATTTCACACCCTGTCCCCAAACACGCTGACTGTTACACCACCACTCTACACATGCCTAAAAAATAAAGATTCCCTCAAGCAGAGTTCAACTCTTGATGACTATATGGCCACGTTCATGCAATTTTCTCACCTGCTCAGAAAAAAATTCAGCAAGATTTACTTGCTATAGATGTGCATAAAATTTCCAGCTTCATTTATAGTTATGTCATTAGGCATTACAATTGGAAACTTAAATGGAAACAAATTCCATGGGAGTCTTATACATGCTTTAAAGTTCTAGGGGTTGAGAATCGTCGACCCCGTCCCTAAGATGATGAGACCGGCTCTATTCATTCTTCTGCAAACTCTTCAGGAACTCTTTCGCTGGCATCTGACCTCTGACAGGAGCATCGGTAGCCAAAACAGCCCTCCTAAGTTCTAAATCTTGTTCCGGATTTAGCCTTGATTTCAACTGTTTGAAACACGATCCTACGTTACCTTCGAAGCTAGTTCAACTCAGTTTACAGCAACTTACTTCCAAATAGATTGCAACATCTCACCCCCCACCAACGAAAAGTCGCACGTGGTCAGCCGTAAACTCTTAACACAGGGAAATGAACGCCCTCTTTCCACTTCCTCGAGCCCATCAGATGCAAGCGAACCGAATTGAACTACGTTTGTGATCACGGCAAATAATCATTCGGGCTCCTGTTAACAAAACAGCCCTCATCCCCCCCCCCGCCTCCAATTCTTCCGAATGTTTACAAAGTATTTTGTCTGTGCACAAACTAGGATCCCGCTTAACGAAAACGCAATCAAGTTTGAGTTTGAATCCTAAATCCCATATTTCACCGCCTGGGCCGCGCAGCCTCCACAGGTCTGAAGTTCCTAAAATCAGGGACTCCCTACAGTACTTACCTGGAGGATGTTGGGGTGCTGCAAGCGCTGCAAAAGGACCATCTCCTTGATAATCTTATAGGAGGCCAGCCTGTAACAGTCTTCCAGAGACCCATAGAGCTTGACGCAGTTGTCGATGTCGTGCCCCCCAAAATCGACGGATTTCAGGGCCACCGCCAGGCTCCGGTTGAGCACCACTTTGTAGACCGCTTTGGTGTAGCCAGAGCCCAGGTAATGCACCTCTGTCACGTTGCTAATGTCCCGGCATCCCAACCGAAGCGGGCCCAGAGAGAGTTCTAGTTGGGATCCGGGGGCCCAGGGCGCCCCAGAGGCGACGACACCGGCCGAATTGGGCTGGAGCACCCGTGGGCTGCGCTCCGTGGACGAAGAGGGGAGCCTCGGCGGCGCGAGATCCATGAGCCGCCTCTCCAGCGGTCTCACCGCCGGCCGGGACTTGGCAGCGGCTCCCGCCACTCCCGCTTCCCCGTGCTGCCTCTGTTGGTACCGCAGCACCTCTTCGTAGCGCTCTCGGATCTGCCGAGCTAGATCCCAGCGCCGGTGACGGCCGCTGCTTCTCCTTTCCGCCTCCCAGGACACGTCCAGAGGAGAGCCCGCCAGCGAGTGCGCGATGCCCGCATTTTGCTGCTGTTGTTGCTGAAGGGGATCAAAGGCCGGGATGAATAAGACGTTGAGCAAAGTGCCCAGCAAGAAGGACAGGCAGAAGCCAGCTGCCACAGCCAGCTTTTGGCGCTTCATTGCCCGGCAGCCTCCACAGCGAACCCTTCCCGCCGGGCTCCCTGTCTTCGCGCTCAGCTTCGCCGCGACCTCACTTGCAGCATTCCAGATGACCAAAAGACAGACGGACAGATGGGGGTGGAAAACCCCGACCAAACCCTGTCTTCACTCAGCCCTGCTGCCTCGCCACTCCTCGGCGAGGCGAGCTGCTGCCCACATGACACTTGTCTCCAGCCTTGCCTTTATAAACCCGCCCTAAAAGTCTTATTATTAGGTACCCCGCAATCAGGAGGCAAAGGAGAGTTTTACATACCAAAAAAAAAAAAAAATCCAAGTGTGCTACATTCATTGTGACGCCAACTGATTGACGGGTCGGCCTCGCCAGTGGAACAGGGAGAACAGCAGAGAGGATAGCTGGGAAATGAAGTCTTCTTGTCGCAGGTGGCGGCCAGAACACAACGGGACTGAGAACTACAACTCCCAGAAACAGCCCTTGTGCTCCGGCTCGAGAGGCGGCAGGAGCTTGATAACGGTGTCGCCTCCCAAAGACAGTGTGAATGGAACGGGACGGTAGGAAAAGTATCCCTCTTGCGTGCTCAAAGTAGTGTCACGTATTGAGAAGGCAGAACGTGGAAATGAAGCCTTTGGTTGGGCAAAACGATAAGGAACACTCAAGGGCATCATTCTCTGAGGTCCGAGGAGGACCTGACGTTTGCCCTCTACGTGTTCCAGTCACGTTGTCTCTAAACTGATTCCGAGGAGAGGTGTGGGAAAGACCGTTGCATTTTGCGAGAAAGCGAGAGGGAAGGCGAAATTAAGTGGCACCTTCCAACCTCCGGATTATCGTTTCACGATCTTCTAAAGGTCATATATTGATCTGAGCGTTTATTTTTATTTATGTATTGATTTTTGCCGTAGCGAGTTTTCCTAAGTATTTATCGACATGCATCTCGTTCACACAACCTTAACAGTTCCATTTTGACAGTCTTTGTAGCATTAGCCAGAGGCGGAAACGTTTGGCGCCCACGTTTAAATACTCGGTTTTTAATAGCCGACCTTTCAAAAATCTGTACCAAAACCGAATAGGGTAGAAAATAGCAGAGGCAATCGTTTGATTTCTTTTATTTATGAACCGCTTTCCTGTTAAAAAAACAAGACGGCGTATATTTATTTAACTCGTACCGCCGATCATGAACCATATGCACATGCGCTGGTACATGTGAAATATGTCGCATAGTTGAGCCTTTTTTTCCCCTTAAGGCCAAACGACTTAACTCCCCTCCCATGAAAGCGATTTTTTCCTTATGTCCTTCGAAACGCATAGCGAAGGGTTGTCAATCAATCAATTACTTCAGTCCCTCTACTAGGCTTGCAAGCTGATCGATTTGCCCGGGAAGATCAGCTGCGAGTGTAATCTTGGAGACTAGGAATTTTAGTAAAATGAGAGCATCCCCAAGCGCCCACCGGTAAACACGGGTAGGGGAGGCTCCTCTATGGTTGTGTTCACATCACACGCTTAACCAGATCATCATAGGCCAAGCAACTGTATTTGCATAATTTATTAAATGTATTTAGTTTTAACTTTAGTTTGAGCAGGGAAGGGGGAATCCTAGACCATTTGGTTAATCAATGGTTTGATATATTGTGAAAACTCAGGAAGAAAACCTGTTGTTCTTCTGTATCTGGTTTTATGCTTGTTCGCCGCCCAGAGTTGATGGGGGGCGGGGTAAATTTGCATAATAAATGAATGGGTTCAGTCGTGAAAAAGGTCAACGCGCTGTGTGAATACAAAAAATAAGTGCCATTACCAGCCATTCATCTATTAAGGCATAATAGAGGTAACTTCGTTCTGGGATCGTTTGGTTGGGACGGAAGACATAGCATCCGAATTAGTAATATCACTATATAAACAGTAATAATAGATCAGGTTAGTCCCACACTGTGGGAATCATACAATTTTTGTTCAACTCTAAAGCACGATTTGATCATCTCTCTTCAAAATAAGCCTTTCAGGCCGTTCCGTTTCGTTTGACTTAAAGGGGCCCTAAATTTCTTTCCTGAAGTCTTAACGTTATGGTTTTAGACTCTATGCAAGAATCTACATCTAAGAACGAACTGATATTTTAAAGCCACACAATGAAGCTCATTTCCCTCCTCTTCGTCCTCCCTCCCTTCTTCAAATAACTGCAGAAAATCACGGGAGCTGGAAAGTAAACTTTCTAAGGACAAGATATGTAAATCAATGGGCTTCACTATTTCGCCATCAGAGCATAACCGAGGGGGGCGGGGCGGGGTAAAAATCAGATTTAAAATGCACATGCAACACCATTGAAAGGAGCTGATTAATCACAGCAGTTCGCTGATTAGCCGGCCAAAGGTGCTTAAAACACGCACGTACACATATTGCTCAAGGTGGATCGCGAAGTTTGTGGGGCAGAGAGAAATAAAGCTTTATTTAAGCGCCTTTATCTCCAGGGAAGGTTCTGTGAGAAATTTACAGCTCAGTTTTCCACGTGTAATCTGCAGTCGCCCGAGGCTAAAGGGTTTTAACTCCCATGAAAGCGGGAAGAAGAGGTATAGGAGGGGTATGTCGAAATTCAATGGATGGCGTGGTAAATTTAACGGATCGAAGAAGGCCTCCAGGAATCTTTGTGCTGGCTTGCCCCAACCCGAGGCACTGTAGGTGTGCGGGTCTACAGCGCTCATTTTTCCTGGTCTGGCTGGGGATCATGAGCCTTGTAGTGCCGCATATTTCAAGGGCATCTTTCGGCTGGGCAGAGCAATTACGCTAACAGGCTAAGAATTGGAAGCGGATCCACAAACAATGGGGGAAAGTTTTCTGCGGTCTTTAAAAGGTAAAGAGGGAGACAAAGAAAATTTAGGGGAGCTTCTCTGCCTCTCCGTTCCCTGCCCCTCCCCCGGTCCACAGGCCCGAGTGCGACGCGGATTTAAAAAATCAATAGAAGTCCGCTTCTCCCCTGATCAGACGCGGCAAAGCGGCAGCTTGCCCCCACCCCTCATTAAAGTCCTCAGCCGGGAGCTCTGTGTTGTGGCTACCGCGGGAGGAATGAAAGGTCCCCGCCGAGACCTGTGGGGGTTAGGGCTGGGCGCCCCTCCTGCATCTCCCGGGCTCGGCGTGAGGTCGCCGCAGCTCTGCTGGATATTGGGCAAGCCCAAGTGCTAATGGTGTGCTTATCTCCCCGGGCCGACGCTGTTAGCAACTAATTAACAAATGAAATTAGTCCCAGAAAGGACACAAAGGGCGAACGCGTAATGAGAGAGCGAGCGAGCGCATACGCCAGTCGAAATTGCCTTGGATTGAGAAGTTTTAGAAAGGGCTGGAGAGCGCCATTCAGGTCGCCAGCACAAAGCAAGCGGGGCGATGTAATTAATGCACTGTTTGGATTGTCGGCCTGAGGAAGGGGGGGGGGGGGGGCGGGCAGGCGCAGAATCGGTGCCCGCCTAATAACCTTGATAAAGGTGGCTCTGGACACGGCGAGTTCCCTTCCCAGATCCCTTTCTCGCGGGTACTAATTGTAAAGGCACAAGCTGTCACAAACACCCATAGTGTGGAACTGTTCCTTCTGCAAAGGAAATCAAGGCTAGTGCCTGAGAAAAAGAACACAACCAACTATTTTATTCCGTTATTATATTTTTAGCCCAATCTACTTTAATGTGTCCATGATGCTACTACCCCCAATGTATATTTGCCACAGCCCTGTGACTAAATTTGGCAGTCCATGGCTATCATAGGGCTGTGGGAGACATAATCTAACATCCCTGGGCAGCATCGGGCTGAGGAAGACTGCTTTGTTATTTAAAAAATAATAATAATTTACAAGACATTACAGTAACTTAAAAGACTGTTGACAGTTGCCCCTCTCTCCCATTTTGAACAACTGATGTTCATTAACCTCAGCAGAAAGTGTAAGTGGGGTTTTTTTCTTAATCTCTACTTCTCTTGAGTGGCTGTTGTTGGTTATAATACTATTCCCCTCTTACCTCAAAGGCTGGTTCTCCCATCATACAAAACCATACTGTGGTCTGCTGCTTTTGGTTCAGCTTTTTGTGTAGATCCAACAATTGTTTGAAATCCATGGCTTCTCAACCTCAGCAACTTTAAGATGTGTGGACTCCCAGCATGCTAGCTGGGGAATTCTGGGAGTTGGTCCACATACCTTAAAGTTACTGAGGTTGAGACACACTGCCTTAAGTGAACCCAGTCAAATAATTTTCTTCTCTTTGCCACGGTCTCTTCCAAACAGCATGTTAAGTTCAGCTGAGAGACAGTGGGTGGATTCAAACATCACACTAAAATCTAAGATGATTTGTTGGATTTTTGCTTAGCATAGCATGTGAACCCAGACCTTGTGGTTTGTCAGCCATGATCTTATTCATTTATTTATTAAACTGCACATTACCAAAATTGTAATGAACAGTAGATTGCATTCTGCCTGCAAAAAGTTATTTGCAGATAACAAACTTACTCTTCAGAATTGTGTGCCATTAGAAGCTAACATATGATACACCTTAATACCATTAATCTACCTGTGTGGGAAGGAGGGGAGATTTTAGCATCTTCAGTGAAATTCCCCAGCCTAACCTCACACTCTCTGCAGCCTTCTGAAGAAGTGCCTACACTTGCTTCTATAGGTGATGATGATCATGATGGTAATAATGGAATAAGAAGGTACCCTAAACCAGCCAAGATATTTTCTCTTTAACAAGTCATAAAGGTCTACACTGAAAAAACTAGGCAGTAGAAATAGCTACACAAATGGGTAAGCCAAAATTTGAATTGGAAAAGAGATGATTCTCAAGAGCAACCAAGAAAGATTGTTGAAAGATTCCTCGCATAAATTAACAAATGTTAATAAACTCACAAGACAGAGAGTGTGTTTAAATGAGTGAATGATCTAAGATAGAAGGATTCAAAACATTTAACCTACTTCTACAATTGCATATCTGGGATTTCAGTTTGCACTACCTGTGTTAATGGTGAGGTACAAGTGGAAACAATAATACAGAATTAAAACTAGTCTGCATATCTACTTCTTTATATACATTATAATGTGATTCTTAACAGGAGCCCTGTTCAGGCAGTACATTTTCTTGTAAAAATTCAATACACAATGAGTGATAGTAGTCCATCCCCTCTATAAGTGATACTGTGATGTCAGTGAAGAGCTGTCCCTTGGTTGTTCATGGATACAGTGCAATTATCTGTAGTAAGAATCTTAGTTTTACATGTGAATTATCTACTCCCTGTCTCAGACAACTGTGGATTGTAGATGGCCAGCTCTTGATTGACAACACAGTGCAATTTAGAGAGGGGAGGAGCCAGTCACTTTGCCTTACAAGTTGAGTTCTCCATACAAGGATAGTGCCTGAGTAGAGCTAATGTCTAGAATCAACTTCTTCTTATTTCTGTTTTCTTGCTTTCAAATATATGAGAGACTAATTGGATACTAAAAGAACAACTTTTCTAAATAGAATATAATACACATTGTATTATATATAATAATATAATACATATTGTATTATATATATAATGTTATTTTACATTTATTTCTCAGCTTGCTTCTTAAGCATACAGAGTGATTGCACATAATTATCCCCCTCTGTTTTTTCTTACATCAATTCTGCAGGGTAAAGAGACATAATGATTGATCAGAAGTCATGGCTGAAACTTGGAGATTTGAGCCTGGGTCTCTCCAGTTGTAGTCCAACCATTCTACCCCAAAACTATATATTTAATCAATCCACATCGAAAGATGTAATGATCCATAGACTCAGAAAACTCATCTCATTTCTGATAGGATCCATATTTAACCCAAAACTCCAAAGTTACAGTGGAATTCTAGTCACATGCTGAACATTCCAAAAGATAATCTGAATCTGAACTTCCATCAAAAATATGTTCCTAATTTAAATGCAATATTCTTTTAACTGGATGGCATGTCAACCATGAACCACTAATTAAAAGGGGGTGGGAATCTGATAATAACTTGCAGAGAGAGTCTGAAAAGGAAAAGGCAGACCAGTCCAAGACCCTTGGGATTTTCTCTCCCTCAATCTTTTATTATTTTAATACATTCAAATCTCTAAAAAGTGATGAGTGGTGATGGTGAATCATTCAGATTATAAACTCAGTATGCTACATATTAATTGGGCAAACTAAGATCTTTGATTGTCTAAACCTTGGAGGGGTGCAGGTCTCCTCCTGATCCAGGTTTACAGTGTTTCTTTCCTACTATGTATTAATTGACCTTCACCCTAAAAGTCACATTTAGATATTCATGATAAAACTGTCTTTTAACAAATAAGAGAGAAGCAACTATCACCACCTTTTAAAGAGATTTTAATGTGGGAAATCATGTGTACTGCTGACTCCCGGGACATAATGATAGGAGTAGAGCCAACAGACAATCAGTTAGCAATAAACAAAAAAACTCTTAATTGACTTACTATGGACTTTACAAGCTATGATACTGAGGTTTTGATGAGTACAGCTTTCACAGTTCATGGTGTTTACATGCTGCGCTGATTGTCTCTACATTGCAGATCTCAGGAAGGCACATGTGTTGTGGGAAGGGGAAGCACAGAATGAGATTCAAACAGGATGGACGTAGGGATATCCAGGCCAATCAGTTAAGCTCCACCTACTGGTTCCTGCTACTGGAAGCAAAGCCAATGCATCCAAAGGCCCATCTGGAGGCTGAGTCATGGCACCTGGACTTCTTTTCTTTTGGTTTGATACATTTCGCTGCTTGTCCAAGCAGCTTCTTCAGTCTAAAAAGTTGGTTGGGGGGCCCCATAAAAGCCTTCTAGGGTGGCTCTCACTGAAAGGCTTTTATGGGGTCCCCCCCAACCAACTTTCTAGACTGAAGAAGCTGCTTGGACAAGCAGTGAAATGTATCAAACCAAAAGAAAAGAAGTCCAGTTGCCATGACTCAGCCTCCAGATAATTCCACCTGGATGACTGAGAATCTTCATCAACATCCAAAGGCCCATATGTGATCTTAGTGTGTGGAGAAGATTTCTTTTTTCTTTTTTCTTTTTTCTTTTTTTTTCTTTTTTCTTTTTTCTTCCCTTCCCTTCCCTTCCCTTCCCTTCCCTTCCCTTCCCTTCCCTTCCCTTCCCTTCCCCTCCCCTCCCCCCCTTTTCTTTCTTTCTTTCTTTCTTTCTTTCTTTCTTTCTTTCTTTCTTTCTTTCTTTCTTTCCATAGAAATAGCTCAAATAGTTCAATTCATTTAAAAATTCAAACCAAACAAAATCCTCTCTCTCTTTTCCAATCTCTACTGAAGCCTCTAGTTATTCCCATTACAACTGCTTGTATATTAAGGGCATAATCTAACAAGTGGAAATGGATAAGAAGCCTTGGTAAGAAAATCCCATTCCACTTTGTGTCCACTGTTTTACAGAATCGTATTCTGTGCTTTTGGTCAGAAAATGGATTAGCCAGGAGAAAGTAAGTTGCTAGTCAATAAGATGACAACTCAACAGATGTGAAGTTAAGAGACTGATGTTATACAATTAACTTCTGAACATTTCCAGATGTCGTGCAGAGAAAAATTTCTGATGAAAGGAAGTTGAAGATCTGGTTGGGTTATATTAATACACCTTTATTATTCAAGTTTACATAATGAGTATTATACAGTTAAATATAATATTCCTTGTCCATTGTTGCTGATTCTGCAGTTGAGAACATAAGAACAGATACAAAAAGTTTAACTCCAAAGACAGTGGAACAGTTTTCTAATCTAACTTGACTTGCATCTTAATGGCAAAATGTGTTAATTTTTTAGTTTTTGAGCATTTAAAAATCAAACCAGTCTGTCTGCAAACCAATAGAGCAAAAAGGTTCCTTCATGCATTTCAGTGCATGATTTGGATTGAATAGCAATCAGAGGGGGTAATTTAAGTAAAGTGACCTTTAGTATAGCTTGAAAAATAGAGCTTGAGAATCTAAGCCAGACCCACCTCTTGTAATATGAACAATGAGCTACACAGCAGGAGAACCCTGGATATTGCAGAGTTGCTATAAATCAGAAATGTTTAGGACCAAGAAACAACAAACACCCATGACTCTATTTTTTTTTTAAAGTGGGGAAATAATATTGAAATAAATCACATTTTAATAATGCTCTCTTTTTCCTCTTACATTTTAGTTTATGTTAGTTTCATCAATTATGAATCTTAATAAAATTTATGACAGCATATTTCAATAGTCTGTAATGAAATTTATTAATCATAGTTGGAATAACACTCAGATTATTTTCATATTATTCATTATTTTATTATTTTCTTGTTTGTGCTGAAAAGCAGCTATCACAATGACACATTGAAGGAATTTGTAGTAGGGCCTTCGAAGTCTTTTCCCTGAAAAACTCCTGCTCTCTGTGAACTTTCAACCGGAAGTCATCTAATGATTTTTGTTGTTCTTACAGTGTGATATTTGACAAGAAATCTTCCAACCTCTCCTCTTCATTCATGGATAGTATACTTCTTCGGCTAATCCAACTGAATGGATGCATGACTAACAAAAACCACCTCCAGGATCTTGTGAGCAATTTGTAGAAAACTTTCAATTTTTTTTTGGAATATACTGGTACTCCATGGAACATAATTTAAGAAACAGTGCTGTGAGTCACTCAGATATTGTTCTTCTGCAAGCAGAGTAAACTGCAGATCTACAGATTTATTATAACCTACTCTTTCAAATGTTCAGAAATAGAACATAAAGTAATTAGTAGTATTAGCAAGTTTAGATCAAAGGGTTTTTTTTTTCCAAAAGCATGTCATAATCCATTAAAAGATACTTTGTATATGTTCATTCAACCGAAGTGCTAAAAAGAACATCAGAATGTCAGGCTACTGCATTTCTTAAAGCATTGAAATTTGGCTCACAAATGAATGGAAGTTAAAGATAAAAAGCAAATAATTCCATGAGCTGAGCTTAATTTCTAGTCACTACATGGGCACATCCATGTAGTTTCCTTGGCAGCAATACAGGATTGGTTTACCATTCCCTTCTTTTAGTATGTTTCTTGGATATCACAATCTAATCTATAGCTTTAAGATTTCCTGTTGTTTTCCCAGTCAAGTACTAACCAGGTCAGCCCTGCTTAGCTTTTTTATCTGCCTTTAAGTAAATACCTGATTTTTGCCATGTCTTTCTGATGTTGATGTTATTTATTCCAAACTCCAGTTGGATTAATTTATCCTAAATTAGTCTGCATAAGAAATGGCCAATAACAACTGTTCTGTTCCATCGGAAATATCTATTTCAAATAGTGATAGTATATCCAACATCAAAAGTGCTTTCAATCCCTATTTTTGTACAATTTGTGTTCATCAGTGAATGGGCTACTACAGGTAATAGAAAACTAGCATTGTCATAGATAAGACAAATATTTTTGTTTAAGGCAACTTCCTGTGATTCAGAAGAGAAATCAGAAGAATAAATATACATGTTAATATCATTGGTTCTTTTATCCCGTTACAAAGCTGTCAAATACAAACATAATTTTTTATTTTAGATGTGACCACACCTTCCTTACATTCTTATTAAATCCATTCCTTGAGACCAGTTAGTGGAACTGATGGTTCTGCTTCTAATTTCCCCCAAAGCCTATGGGGTGAACAAGGATCCTCCCATCAGTCTCTTCTAGGTAGAGTAGCCTTCTTCAAGGGTTATAATTTCTCCAAATTGCTGGCATTGTTTTCAGACACCTAACAGCTATTTACCATCCCTCACATCTTAATCACAGAAACCATTTAGAGTGGGATTAGCAGCCTTCGCACATAAGCAAAGGAAAACCTCCCATGGAGCACACAATGGAGGCTTAACCCTCCCGCCCCTTTGGAGATTGCAGATCAGATAATGGAGCCAATTCTGTCCTATTGCAAGGGCCTTGTTTAGGCAGAGACTTTACATCACAATTTTACCTGAGGTAGTTCAGGAGTAGGAATGTCAACAGACCAAAAGAAAAAGCCAGAAGGCTGGAAGTTGCTTTAAAGACCACATATTGGTAGCAAAATTGAGGTTTTCATTTAGTTTCTGGCATTTAACAACAGAAGCAAAGGCCTAACTTAGCAGATCAGATGGGAGGAAAGATCTACTTAAGAAGCAGCTGGTGTCCAATAGTAGTGGCCCCTGGAAAAGTCACCTTTGTAATATAAACACATTAACGAACAGCAAGTCAGCTAATGGTGATTTCCACTAATATCTGTAGATAGAGTAACATTGCCAAAAAATGTGGGAATGCATCACCTCAAAAGAGAATATATTTACATAGTATTTCAATATAGTTATCTATAGGACATGATACACATTTAGAAATAAATGTAATACCCTTCTCCAAGTGGGGAAAATTGTATTCTGGTGACCCATATGCCAACAGATAGTCTGCTACTAGTTGAACTTCAAGGTTCCTACTCTCCCAATGAAGATTTTGCTTTTAGTTCTGCAATCCATGAAACATTATTTATGTGAAAGGACATCTTCATATCTTAGTTCTTATATTCAGCCCCAAATTTAAATTATACATAATAAAAAGAATCCTCACTGTTTTAAATATCATAAATTTTATCATATTGACTATCTCCACAATTTTCAAAATGAAAAGCTAAATGAATTGTCCTGTATATTGCAAAGGGTTGCCTAGATGATCCTTGTGACGCCTTTCAACTCCATAATTCAATGATTTTATGAACCCTACCCACAGATCCCCTGTTTTAAAAGACCTTAATTACTACTGAGTAGCCAATATCAGCTTTGGCCAGTTTTCTTTCCCAGGACAAAAAAACACAGACTGTCTCTTACACATAAACACTGATTAGACTTGACCCAAGAAGGACCTCAAGATCAAGAACCTTTTCTCATCTTTCAGTGCTTCTTTTTTTAGAAGATACCAGTTAAACTCAGATGTTATCACAACTTCAATTTAGACATCAAAGTTTTCCATCTGCCTGATGAACTCTCTCAACCCTAATCGTAAGAATAGTGAAATGTATAATGGAGATACTTAGATTTTCATTTTAAAAACCACATGCACATGTCCTATCTTAACTGTGTGTTTTGTATGCTCTTAGTGCAGGAACACACAAATGAACAATGATTCCTTTGTTGATACTAATCTCAGAGTTCACACTGAATGAGGTGAGTCAGATGGCAATTCTTCCATATAGTAAGATACATATATTACTTAATTTTAAGTTTTTCATTGGCTAACAACATTAAATAAATAGCAACTATAATTACAAAACAGTTCCAAACCTAATCACAGTTAAGAATTAATGTTCATATATTATTTTTATATTGATATTTTTGCTAATTATCAATATTATTTTTATACTGCTATTTTTAAATTCAGCTTAAGGGAAACCATATGTACATTGTTATTAAAGTATTGACAACTGTTGGCTTTTGATACTGAGTTTGTGGCTTCATTCCTTTCATTCATTTACCTGGTCTCCCTGTCATGTCTTTTCTACTAGATACTAGAAGTATCATAGTATGTTCTTCTGCTGCTTGTCTTCTAGAAAAACTTAACTATGGTGGGTGTGCAAGAGTTCCAGCATATACAGGCAACTCAAGGCAATTGAACAAGAGTACTAGATCACAGGCATGTGTGACCTGCAATATCAGTAACCCAACACACTACACTCCCCATCTAT
This sequence comes from Python bivittatus, assembly GCF_059951505.1. Classification (NCBI taxonomy): domain Eukaryota; kingdom Metazoa; phylum Chordata; class Lepidosauria; order Squamata; family Pythonidae; genus Python; species Python bivittatus. Next base: position 115,165,991 of record NW_028277030.1, on the reverse strand, counting down.
TTTCTCTGATCTTTATTTGTGCTTACTTTGTTTTCTACATTAGCCACTTCTGCCCTTCTTTCAATCCTTCAGCTCCAAATCTTCTATTCCTTGTCTCTAACTTTTCTAATTTTTTTTTCAATCCATTTCATGATCCCATCATGTTACAAAACCAGTTTGCTTCTGTGTGTGATTCAGGATGCTGAATTATCTATAAAGTCCTACATGGCCTAGTTATCTGTGGGACCACTTGTCTCCTATAACATCTGCCCAGCCGATTCAATCCTGCAGGGTTGGCATGCTCTGGGTTCCTTCAGTTAAACAATGTAATCTCTCAGGACCCCAGAAGTGCACTTTCTGTGTAGCGGCACCTGCCCTCTGGAACAAGGTCCCCTGAGATCTGGATGATCCCCACTCTGCTGTTGTTTAGAAGAGTCATGAAGACCTGGATCTGAAGTGAGGAGAGTGAGACCCCTCACTTCATCACATTTGCCATCTTTTATCTTTATTTTTTTATTTTTTATTTTTATTGATTTTATTGTAACTTCTTTGATTGTTGTGAGCTATCCAGAGTTGTTGAGAGTCAGGCAGCATACAAGTTTAATAAATGATAATGATGATGACACCAACTCATTGTAGAGGCAGGTTAAAGTTGTCTTTAGCTATTCCAGTTTGAAAGTAGTGTTTTTACTCTTCCCCCAACATGGTTTTTGCCATGAACATGATTTAGGATGATTCATTGATGATATGGTCAGGAACTGGGATCTGACCAGCTCCTACTGCCATGTGCGTGAATGCTATGTCACTGGACACTGCCCTTCATGACCATGTTGGCTTGGCACACCTGCTTCCATTGAGGCACCTGCCCCAATGCCTGACCAGCACTTTCTGAAGCATTTGGTAGGACTTCCACAGGGTCTATGTTAAACATTCCAAAAGAGCTCCAGACTTGTATTTAAAAACAGGACTAGTATTCTCTTGAGCTCAACCAGGTGTTGAAATTTTAATAAATCTAAAGACTGCCAACTGGGAGAGAGCTGTTTTATGCCACATCCTGTTCCTTTGCCTCTCAGGATCTAGCCAAAGGATACTACTACCTGCACTACTTATAGTGTCTATATTCCCATCCAGATACTCATGTTCTGTGCGCCAAGAAAGGAGAGGCCATCTAAATGTGGTATGTCCACCGCTTTATTCTACTAAAGCAAAAGACACAGGGAATAGGTGTACTCATTAAGAAATTATAAATTACCCAACTTCCCAATTAACATTCCACAGCAAATTTCAACCCATGTCTGCTGGACAGTCTGCATTGGATGACCTCACTGATTTTTGAGGTTATTTTTCTCTAGGGTAAGGAATCTGATGTAGCCACAATTAATATGAAATTACAGATGAAATGAGATAGGTCTAAAAGAAACCCACTGAACTTGTGACTCATGAAACTGAACACAGCCTTCTAGCTGGATTGTGGCCTGACAGATGGTTTACCAGATTCACTTTTTTTTTCTTTTTTTAGTCCTGGGCTAACAATAAAACCTAATAGTTTATGAGGCCAACAGCCCTGACAGTTTGGCTACATTTGGCTGGGTAAATAAAAAGTTGCGTAAGCATAAAGTAAACCAGAAACATACAGCCTGATGCTCCAGAGTCCCACATGGCTACCCAAAACATTGGATACACCTCTCCATAGCTCCTCTTAAAGTTGTTATGAAATTGAATTTTTAATTTCCTGGAATGGATGCATTACTAAATACATGGAGAATAATCATATAAACTGCATTTTATTAATTTAGTGTAAATTTCAATCAAACGTATTTTAAATTAAATCAAATTTTGGCCTGACTGTACCCACTGCTTTCTCTTGGCCCAACTTACTTTTTTGGAATGTGGCACTAGCATGTTATTCACAAGCTAAATGCAGCCTTTTGGCTTTAACTTTTAACATTTTTAGGGACAGTTGGGAAGATATCAGTCTCTGCAGCAGGGGCTTCTGCAAGGGAGGTCGAAAAAGCCAATATGGCCATTGCGATCCTAGGATGGAAGCCTTGCCCCAGTTTTTCACGCATCACAGGCACACACAAAAAATTGACAGGGCTTGGGTTGCAGAATCATGGTTGCCATACTGACATATCATCTGAGATAGATGATAAATAACATGTTTTTATGGAAACTCTCAGCCCAACTCAGGATATCTCATCTCAAACACCCATTTCAACCTGAGCCAGGCACCATTTCATATACCTCCCTCTTACCTTACCAGCAAAAGTCTTGTAAAGATAGAAAGAAATGGCTTTATTTATGTTATTGAAAACTCCTCAGAAGAAGGGATATACCTGCAGTAAATGGATAAAAAATATTTTTTCCATTATGTGGGAAAATTACTTAGAAATATCTGCTAATAGAAATTACCTCAAGATAGCTTTTAACACCTACAAACATGTCATGATTCCTCCAATGGAGTCCACAGAAGTGTGTGTGTGTGTGTGTGTGTGTGTAGACACACATTCAACTTGAATCAATCCACCGCAGAATGAAGGCCTCTTTATTAAAAATTATGGACTGGAATCTACCATTATAGTTGGTAAATAGGTTTTTTTCCCCCTTACTTCCCAGTCTAAGGTTGAACTGGCTGGCCAGCATCTGGGCCTCAGGGAGGACTAGAACCTGGGCCGCCCCAGTCCTAGTCCAGCACTTTAACCACTGTACCATACTGGCTGTCCTATAAGTTTAAGAACCAGTTTGGTATAGTGGTTATGGTGCTGGAATAGCATCCAGGAGACTATAAGTTTTAGTTCTCTCTTAGCACAGAAGCCAACTGGGTGACCTTGGGCAGTCACTCTCTTTTAGCCCCATCCACCTCACAGGGTTATCCTGGAGAAAGTAGGAGAAGGAGTAGTATGTACTCCACCTTATGTCATACCAAATAAAGGTGGAATATAAATCTCTCTCTCTGTGTGTATACATATGTAATGAAAGCGAAATCCCCCAGATTACTGCCCAGGAGTCTCAGGTTATATACTAAATGGTTGGAAGCTATTATGCATTCAAGTGAATGCCTAAGCAGGACTGTTGCATTCATATAAATAGAACACTCCTCTTTCATGGTATTTATCAATATTTTAGCCAGAACAAGCCACAACTTCCTGGGGAAGATGGCAGACTGAAGATAGCTCCAGGTAAGGTGCAGCTGACATCTGCAGACTTTAATAAGAAACCAATTAACATATCAGCTCCTACAATCCTCTCTGGATAAAAGAGAGAGATGGCAAGATTGCCCAAGCTGTTTCTCCTTCTCCTCATGGAGATACCACAAGACAGTGATCTAAGGGGGGGGGGGAATCTCCACAATTGCTCAAGCCGCAAACAAAGCCTTTTTTAAAGGACACTAAGTTCGTACATTTCCCTTGTTAACTACCTTCTAATTTCCTATTAACTATTTCAAAGAAGTTAGACACCTGCAAAGTGACGAGTCTGGAAATAGCCAGTGAGTGCCTTCAATCTTTAATATAAGAGTATGAAGATTTATTTTTATAAATTTTAAGAACTTAAAATAAACAGCAAAAAGCAAGACAAGGTTTTGGCTATAGAAAGTTTTAAATGAATTAAGGGTTCAGAAAGTGTTGGAAATTGGACTTTGAATATTAAGATGCTGAAATTACTTTTAAAGAATAATTGCATGTTTGTGGAAAAGAGAAATTGTTTTTGAGACTGAAGATTTAATAAAACAAGTAATTTAAAATGATGTTTAAAGATATCCTTGAGAAACTGCATCGGGATATTGTCAGTTATGTTGTGTTTTTCTGAGAATAGTTTGTTCTCAGAAGAAGATGTTATAGAACAAGATGTGCAGCAAAACTTACCCTAGGAAGACATGAATGAGAATCTGAATAAGAACTTTTCATCAGACATAAAGAAAAAACTAAATGAGAATTTGAAAATTAAGAAGGAAGTAAAAATGACAATCCTAGAGAGCAATTGGAATAATTTCTTTTTGTTGGAGTCACAAGAGAGATTGTTTAAAGTACTGAAGAAATTTCCAACAAAGGTCATATACCATCTAAATGGATTACAGAGAAAGATTGTTCTGTATAGAAAAAAAAAAGGAATATAAAATCGGCTTATTCAATCAGGGATAAAGTGGGACATGTTGTTATTCTAGCTGGGTCTTTTTGGATTTGCAGATATCTTAATCTTAAAAAAAATATGGTACACTGGATTTGTCTTTTTACTTAAAGGGAGGAAGTTTGATCTTGTTTTTTTAAAGAAGAAACGGTTTTTCTTTATTATGCTAAATTTTAATCTTTTGTGGATTTGCTTATAGTTTAGAGTTGAGACATGGAATTTTTATCTGAATGGGATAAGTTGTTATTTAGGGTAAAATGTGTATTGGAGCTTGTCTTTTGTAAAGAAGAAATGGACTCTTTTTGTTATGTTAAACTTCTCTTTTATTTTGTTTATATTGGGATATTGGACCATTTTATGCCTTTTAAATTGGATTTTTAGTGAAGAGGGGAGATGTGGAATGTTGAATTTTATATATGTTAACTAATGTTAATATTTTAGAGCTCAGTTTGGAAATTTTGCTGAGAATTGAATGGGAGAAGAGGCTACTTATTTAATTTGCCTATTGTTAATAGATGTCTTATGGGATGAAGTGTTTTATATTAGTAAAATGAGAGGAAGTGAAGAGATTATAGAATTGTTTATACTTGTCATGATGAGGGTGGGAAGTTGCTTTTTTAGGGGGAAGGGTTGTTTTGTTTTGTTTTCTTACACCTTTTTTTCTTCTTTTTTTCACCTGAAATCTTTTATTGTTCTGTCTAAAACTTTTAGTAAGATTATGGAAAAAAAATTTTCAGCCAGAACAAATATAAACTACATACATTCTATATAATATAAATTACACTTTCATGCATTCAACAAATCTGTTTTGCTTTCTTTCATTTTTTAAAATAGAACCATCGAGTTGCATGGTGGCTCTCTAGGCCTTCACATGCAACCTTCTGTTCAATAAGGAAACCAAATTAAATCATCCCCAATTAATGACAATCTTGATTCTGTTTGATAACATCCAATGGGAGCCCACTATCTCTCAGAGGAACTAGTTTCACTATCAGGCTGATCTTTCTGTTAGGAATTTCATTTCCCTCAACATTCAGCTGAAGTCTATCCTCCTGTAACTTAAATCTATTTTTCAATGTCCAGGGATCTGGAATGATGGAGAATGGGTCTTAGAGAAAGATGTCTTAACCTTCATACAGGTTCCATTTGAAAATATTCTCCAACATTATTCATTGCATCAACTTCCAATGGACCCCTCCCCCAACCCCCGGTGCCCCGCCAAATACATCATTCATTTCAAGTTTGGAAAATGACTTATTTGGAATACTTCATTGTTCAAGAGCTTAACTTTCAGAAGACCACCAACAACAAAAAATATCTCTCTGCATTCCTTGCTCCAGCTCATCTCTGTCCCATTGAGTAAAAAGTGTGCTGCAGACACCTACAAATGCAAAATCTGAAGTGCATTTAAACCAGCTGTCTTGAGTGTACTTAATTACATTAGTTCTGGAAGAAAAATCAACAAGAGCTTATAAACAAAGCTACTGGCTGGAATTAACAGAGCAGCACACACCATCCTGAGCACAACAGGAGTTTCTGCAGGGGAAAGGTTTAAATTTCAGAGGTGAGAAGAGAAACCAGAGAAATTCCAGAGTTTACACCTACATTTGGTAAATACATTTCATTCATTTCTAAACTTCCTTCCTTCCTTCCTTCCTTCCTTCCTTCCTTCCTTCCTTCCTTCCTTCCTTCCTTCCTTCCTTCCTCCCTCCCTCCCTCCCTCCCTCCCTCCCTCCCTCTTCATTTCCATAATTAATTAAATGAATATATACTATATTGTTTTCCCCAAAGTTTCAACAAGATGGGCGGTGACAAATTTGATATATAAATTTTAAAAATAAATAAATAAAGTGGGGTGATGGCAAAACCAATTTACCATGTAAAGAGGATAAAGGTATTCTCAGCAAAGTTGAGCAGTTGCTGGCTTTCCTGGGCCCACGTGTCTCATCTCAGTCCTCACTTTTTAAAAGCTGAAGAGAGTGAGTTATTCAAGGGTATTTAAAAAGAAATTTGGAAAAGTAACAGTCCCTATTACTGCCTGTATTTTAAAAGTGAGGGGAATGAAACATTGACACATTCAAACAGTGTTCCCCTGTTTGGATCAAGCTTGTGGCAATGCATCAGCTGTTTCTTCAGGAACATAAATGATGTTCCACAAATCACAGCAATCAATAGAGCTAAGAATGATAGAGAAATATGTACTCTATGATCAATAATAAGAAAATTGGGTTGAAGGAGAATTAGAATCAAATATCTTTGTATGGTAATATTTTCTCTTATCTTGGTTAAGAATAGCTATAAAAGATGGGTGTTGAGAAAAAGCAAGAGAAAGTAGATAGATGCTTTTGAATTGAAGATTTTTGGAAATGATTACAAAAAGTATAGGTAGTCCCTGGGTTAAGAATGCCCAGTTTAAAGATGACCCATAGTTAAGAACAGAACCTATTCAGCAAAATTCAAGTTAAATATACAGTGATGCAAGTTAAATATACAATGGTTCATTGCACAATGCTACTTATACAGTATTATACAATAATACTGTTCCGGCTTATGTACAGATTCGACTTAAGGACAGACCTTGGGAACAGAACTCATTCTTATACTGGGGACTACCTGTACCATGGACTGCAAGAACTGATGAATTGGTCCTTGATGTAATAAAGACTGACTTTTCCTTGGGACAATGATTAGCCAGAAAAAATTCACATATACTGGGCAAATGATGTGAGTGGATGATGGAAAGATAGTGGATAGAAAAACAACTGTGCTTGGCAAGGTTGAGGGAAGGGAAGATGCCAGATAAGTTGGATGGACAGGATCAAGAATATCCTTGGAAGAGCTACAGACTGACACTAAGAACAAGCTGATATAGAAGAATTAGATAGACAAAAGATATAATCTTATTAATCAGTAAGTTGCAATGAGTAGCTACTGGGGCTTCAGCACCCAGGCAAGACCCATTGCTGATATCTGCCTTGCCCCACCTTAATCTTTTCATCTAGTCCAGAACTCTGCCAAGCAGCTAGTTCTATCCTTTCTGTTTTCTAGAAAGCTTTAATTGTAGCATCAGTCTATGCTATGGGAAATTCCCTAGTGCCATGGGAAATTCAGAAGTATCCAACTACCCAGTGCTGCTTGGATACTGCCCTCAAAGCCTGCCAAAGACCCCTGGCAGAAATGGTCCAGTGATATAAATCAGATGCAATTTTAGCCCAGGACACCTAGTGACATTGCCTGGGTTGAAAGCTAAGCAGAGTCTGATTTGGTTAGTACTTACATAGGAGGCACCTGGAAACCCCATGGCTGTAGGCTAGACTGGAAGTCAAAGCCACATCCCAGAAGAAGGCAAAGGAAACCATTTCTGTACTGTTGCCGCACGTACACAACATTCCACAAAAATGTGTCTGTGTCTTCTCATTTTTTTAAAAATATTCTATGAACAGATGGAAATGTTTCCTGGTTTCTAGGTTTCAGGGGTAAGTAAAATCATGTCTCCTTCAAGTTGTGTTTGACTCTTGGGGACTTCATGGACATATTCTTGTGGGGGAGGGGTGTACACCTCACCTCAGTGCTTCATTTCATGTGGCAAAAGAGATGCACTCTGCTTGAAGAAGCATCAAAATGAGGTCAATCCTTCTCTATTGTGGCCTTGCCTTAAAGGAAATGGCTTCTGCTGGCTGATCCACTGCTTTGAACCAGGTTATCTGCTTCGCCCTGCAATTTTGCTTGCAATTTTGCTTGAAGAAATGTTTAACACTTGAAGCATCAATGAAGCAAAGCACCTCTTCAAAACTCCATCCATCTTTGTTAAATAACTGTACATGTTTCTTTTTTCCACAACTTCTTCCGAACTCCTATATTCGTTTAGCTGCCTATCAACTTGGCATCCTTCCTTGGAAGCCATCCAGTACCAGTCCTCTCACTTCTGAGAATCTTTCAGGAAATATTTCAGGTTTTATGAAACTCTGCTTTTTGTACTTTACTGGAGAACATTTTTAGCTCCTTTACTAAATAGTCAGGGTAATCTTAGCTTCTGTTTACATGGACCCACTGCAAATAAGCATAAGCATTATTACATTCAATTATATGGATAGTTTGTACGCTTTTTCTTATCTGGAGCTACTGTCAAATAGTTCTCTGGTCACATTTACATAGTTTAAGCAGCAAACATGGATAGCACTAAGCAAGAAGGTCATGCAATTTGGAGAGAATTATAATGCAACTAACCATAAGTCTTAGGAATGAAAATACGATTTATGGAAGTATAAGTCTTGTCTGCAGCTTTTGCTGTTCAAGAAGTTAATAAAATAGGGCCAAAAGAGAATGAGGGGAAATAATTTGTTTAGACACTGAGAGTATTTTGATAGATCTACTTTTCAAAAGTCTATTAAGAAAATTTGGTCACCCCAAGAGAGTGAGAAGCAAAATCAAAATCAAATCTATTTCTATTAGCTGGAATAAATTGCCAGTTCTAAGGAATGTAAAGAACTAACAATGGGTTCTTTAGAGATTATTCTTAATAAACTGGAGAAAAAAACTTGATCGTAAAATGACAAAAATCTATCAGAATAGAATCCCTTAAGTATGGCAAGATATAGATTTGTGAAGAAATTAAAAATTACTCTATAATCTTTTCCATAAAAATACCTAAAAGGAGAAACAAATTTCTTGTTTGATTCTGGCGCTCAACGAGGGACGAACTGGACTGAACATGAGTTAGAGCAGCTATTCATGCCTACTTAGTGGTGATAAAGGTGGCGAAGCGTCATTACTCCTCTGCTCTTAATGCATCCGATGATAGCCACCCTGCAGCCCAGTTTGGGTGACACAAGCCCTCCTTGGTAAGGATGGCTCAGAGAACCTTCTGCAGGGATGTGCGGAGGAATTTTCTCAGCATCTGTTGGATAAAATCACTCAGATTCATTCTCAGTTAGATGCTGGCTTTACTCCAGGTCCAGTGGAGGTACCTAGGGAGGAGTCTCGCCCTGTTATCTGGGAACAGTTTAAACCTGTTGGACCTGAGGAAGTGGGCAGGGTCCTTGGAGCTGTGAGCTTAGCCAGATGCTCTTTAGATCCATGCCCCTCCTGGCTTGTGAAAGCAGCCCGGGGGGTATCATCTGAGAAGGTGGTTGCGCAACAGCTTCAGAGGACCTTGGATGAATTGGATTATCTGGATCCGTTTCATTCAGGATTCAGGCCTGGGTATGGGATGGAAACAGCATTGGTCATGCTTTTGGATGATCTCTGGTGAGGGTGGGATGGGGGTTGTGCATCCATCCTTGCCTACTTGACCTCTCAGTGGCTTTCAATACCATCAACCATGGTATCCTTCTGGATCGGCTCAGAGGAATGGGGGTAGGTGGCCCTGTGTTATGCTGGTTCACCTCCTTCCTCCAGGACCAATTCCAGTTGGTGGTGGTTGGGGAGGAGAGATCCCATCCTTGGCCCCTTTTATGTGGGGTGCCACAGAGTTCGGTGCTCTCCCCCCTCCTATTTAACACCTACATGAGGCTGCTGGGTGAGCTCATCTATCGCCATGGGGCAAGGTATCATCAGTATGCTGATGATACCCAATTATACATCATTACCCCTGGCGAATTAAGCAATGCTGTGAATGTCTTATCCTGGTGCCTGGAGGCTGTGAGGGTCTGGATGGGGAACAACAGGCTTCAACTGAACCCTGGCAAGACTGAGTGGTTGTGGGTTCTGGGGCCTTCTGGTGCTAGAGTTGTGCCATCTTTGGTACTGAATGGGATTGCACTGCCCCAGACAGACCCTGTGCGCAATCTGGGGATCCTCCTGGACTCACGACTCCTGCTTGAAGAGCAGGTGGCAGTTGTGGCTAGGGGGGCCTTTGCACAGCTTCATGTTGTACGCCAGTTGTGCTCATTCATAGATCAGAGGGATCTACTCACTGTCACTCATGCCCTGGTCACCTCCCGTTTGGATTTCTGTAATGCACTCAACATGGGGCTGCCGTTGAAGAGTATCCGGAAGCTTCAACTGGTGCAAAATGCAGCAGCGCGGGCAGTTATGTGTGCCCCTAGGATGGTACCTGTTACACCTCTGCTTCGCGAGCTGAACTGGTTGCCAGTTTGCTTACGGGTTCAGTTCAAGGTGCTGGTTTTGACCTATAAAGCCCTTCATGACATGGGGCCAGGTTACCTGAGGGACCACCTCTCCCTCATTACATCTGCCCGTCCCATCAGATCTGGCAGAGAAGGCATGCTGCGGATCCCGTCTGCTAGAGAATTACATTTGGCGGGTCCCAGGAGGCAGACCTTCTCTGCTGTGGCACCTGCCTTGTGGAATCTCCTCCCCCCGGAAGTGAGATTAGCTCCATCCCTCTTAACATTCTGTAGTTGTTTTTATATATTTATTTTTTTAATCATTGTATGCCTTGTGTGAGATGGGCAGCTATATAAATATGATAAATAAATAAATAAATAAATAAATAAATAAATAAAATTGAGGATTGTCTTTGATACTTGACTGCCGTTGCTTGTCTTCCTTTCTTCCTTTTATACATGTACACATAGACACATGCACATGTGTCCTAAACACTTCAAGGGAATAGAAAAGGTGGTTCCTGTATTCTGTAGCCAACCCTTCCTTTTAATAACACATATAGAGTTATCCCATTTTATCTTCAGAAGAACATTGTAAGGTAAATCAAGCCAAAGGTTGGCTGACATTCAGTCAGTAAGCTTTTGTGGTTTGAGAAGATACTGCTGTAGCCCAGGTGTCCTTGGATGAAATCCAGCACAGTATCCCCACATACCACACTGGTTTTGAGGTTAAGTCCTGGTGACTGAGGGAAGTATATCTGTCAATTTCTTCTTAGCTGAAGCACTTGAGTTTCAAATGAAGCTATGCTACAAGAGTTTTGATAAGATCAGCAAAATGTTTGCTGATTTGGGTGGTCTTTGCATATCTATAGATTGTCACTAGATCAATAGAGGATCAGGCCATCTTGAGGATATTTACTATCTCTGCAATCACTTGCAGCATCCTTTAAGTACCAGATGGTGGGTAGCAACAGAAGAAAAGGCCTATCATCCTCCTGTTAATATCTGTGAGTGGGGACACAAAATGCAGGGCTGTTGGTAGCTTGATCTGATCCAGAGGAGGTGTTCTAAGTTCTCATAACTGAATTCATAGATTTTGACTGTTTCTGAAACTAGGGGGAATTCCAGCAACACAGGAATTACTATTTGTTCAGACACATCTTTGCTCAGTGACAGCCTCAAGATTGCTTTGGATGGGATTTTCCACCCTCTGAAGGAGCAGGTTTGCAACTTGGCAATCTTCCTGGATTCACAACTCTTGCTGGAATGGTAGGTTGAAACCATGGCTGGGGAGCCTTTACACAGCTTAGGCTGGTGCACCAGTTGCAGACGTATTTGATGATGAAGTCCTGGCAATAGTGATTTATGTCTTTACAGGAACACACTTAGATTACAGGAAGACACTGTGAAGATGACCCCCAAATTGTAGTTGGTACAAAATGGAGCAGCCAGGGATGAGAATGGCTACTGTGATATATCCCCAATTCTCTCGTCACTACTTTGGTGATCAATAGGTTTTTAATTAAAAGTGCTAGTTTGAACATATGAAGTCATACATGGTTTGGCTTAGGATACCTTAGGGACTATCTCCTCCAGATGGAATGTGACTGGTTCAGGCGTGCAAGAAGGGAGGGCATGCTTATAGTCCCCTTCCTATGATAGATCAAAGAGACATGGACCAAAGGCAATTCTTCTCTGAAGGGCCCTCCTCACTGGGGAATACCTTACCCCCGGAGTTGTGCCAGGCAATATCCTTCTTTGCTTTCCTGAAGAGTTTTGTAGGGAGTTGGGAGGAATAGATGGGTGAGCCTGGGGCAGAGGAACCTGGGGGAGGGTGGGGGGCACTATTGATACAGTGAAGGGTGGGGTAGTTATGCTTTTGTCTTGGGGCAGTTGCAGTATGATCTGGCATTGGAGGACCTGGTGCTCCTTGATCTCTCAGCAGTTTCAGTTCCGTTGACTACAGTAGCTTTCTGGACCGGCTGCAGGGGTTAGGAGTGGGAGGTACTTCATTACAGTGGCTTACTTCCTACCTCAGCAGTCAGTCTCAGTGTTGATGGGGGAGGAGAGAGATTGCACCCATGGCCCCTCACATGTTGGGTGACTCAGGGCTCAACACTCTTCCCTTCCCTGCTTAACATCTACATGAAACCACTAAGTGAGGTCATCTATTGGTTTGGGGTTCAGTATCATCAATGTGCTGATGGTACTCAGCTGTATATCTCAACCCCAGGCTGCACAGGTGAAGCTGTTGATGTAATGACCCAGTGTCTGGAGGCTATTCAGGTCTGGATGGGGCAGAACAAACTTTAGCTCAAGACTGACTGGCTGCGGCTGTTTGTCCCCTGAGGTCAGGGACATTTTCATTGTTGAACTTGGATGGAGTAGCATTTCCCCACTCGACTAGTGTACAACATGGGGTCCTTCTGGACTCACAGCTCCTGCTCAAAAAGTAGGTGGCAGCTGTGTCCAGGAGGTCCTTTGCACAGGTTCATCTTGTGTACCAGTTGCACTCTTTCCTTGACTAGGAGGCCTTGCAGACAGTTACTCATGGTCACTTCACAACTAGATTATTGTAATGCACTCTACGTGATACTGCCCTTGAAGATCATCTGGAAGCCACAGCTGGTACAAAATTCAGCAGCACAGATAGTAACAGTCACTTCTCAATATGCCCATGTGTTACCAATGCTACACAAACTGCATTGATTGCCATCCAGCTCCCAGATGCAATTCAAGGTGCTGGTCATGACCTATAAAGCTCTTCGTGGCACAGGGCCTGGATTTTTGAGGGACCACTGATCTCCAATTGTTTCTGCCTGCTAGTACATTCCAGCAAGTGTGTGCACTTCAGACTCCCTCTACTAAATGTTGCCATATTAGGAGACTGAGGAAGCATACCTTCTCTGTCATGGCCCCCACCCTCTGGAGCAGCATCTTCCCAGAGATACGGACAATGCCCTCTCTCCTGGGATTCTGCAAAACCCTTGAAACCTGCCCTTGGTTTTTGTTTGTAGATCCCCTGTTGTGGTTGCCTATTATTGTTACAGTTGTTTTAGCCCAGGCTATCTGTGTTGTGGTACGTTTTTAACTGTTTCTCTTGCCCTTGGATTTTGTAAACTCTCCAGAGTCTACTGGAGTGGGCAATTATAACAAATTTAAATTAATAGAAATCATCAACAACAACATCATCAATGAAGGCTTCTGAGCACAAAATCCCATGTGCATATATAGGCATCTGTCACATGGTATTTATTTATTTATCTATCTATCTATCTATCTATCTATCTATCTATCTATCTATCTATCTATCTATCTATCTATCTATCTATCTATCTATCTATCTATCTATCTATCTATCCAATTTATATAGCTGCCCATCTCACCATAGCCGACTCTGGGCAGCATACAACAAAGCTAAAAACAGTCAATAAATACCTTAAAAATACACAATCATTTTTATAATTTTATTATAATTACAATTATATCATTCCATTAAAAATATAAAGTTAATGCAACTTAAACTAAAATGAAATGAAAGGTTTGTTTTTTTCTGAACTTCGCCCACCATTTAAAATGCAGCACTGGATGCATCCTTCAGCCTGATAATTCCCTTTTTTTATTGCACCAATTCATATGACTAGAAATCACTTTAAGGCTCTACATTAGGATAGAAATGTATACATGTAATTCCACTAGCTGGAAATATTTCTAATATTTCCAGTGAATAGGTCAGTAACGCAGAATTGATATATTTTTAGTACTGCCTTTGTAAGACTACCTGGCATGCAGTTTCCCCATCACCAAGTCATCACAGAGAGAATATGACTTACGGGCAATTTCGAGGTCCACCTCCCATACTAAACACTAACTCCTTATAAATCAGAAATCAGATGTGTCTCAGAATGACATGACTTCTAGGGAAAAATGGCTTTGGTTCTCTTCCCAGACCTCTAGTGAACTCTCCAAGTTCTTATAACACCACTCCCTTCAGTTTGCAGCACGGAGTGAATCTAATTAAACCCTTGGGCCAGCAGCTGGTAATTGATTTATAGAGATCTTCACCCTGCAAATATTACCGAGAGACCCATTCAAAAAAACAGCTTTGTACCCATTGTACTCATTCCTTCTCATTATTTTTGTACTGTAATGTTTTGAACATGGTTGACTTCCTTCCTCCAGTATTCTCACAAGCATACGCTGGCTAGAATAGATTAAAATGGGGTCAGGTTATTTGTGGTTCAGCATCTTGTGGGAACAATGATTGCCTTAGTGTGCTGGGTGAACCAGGCCTTTAATTTAAGCCATAAAGAGGTTTATTTGTTTCTATGTTATGTAAATACAGCTGTTGTATTTTGTTATCCCAGGTTATGGGATTTAATGTGTCATATGAACCCAGCCTGTTAGACATAAAACTGACAACATCTCCCGTTTTTTCCCCATTTTATCTCTCTAAATGATATTCTATAGAATTTAGGATTGCATGTACTCATCTGTGTGAATGCAAGCGAATGCATGTAAGCCCCTAAGCCTTCATATTTTGCTCCTCATAATATGCCAAGATCAGGCACAGGGACATTTTCCTACTTTAAAATGAATATATGATGTGTTCTTGCTTCCTTCACCCTTTTAACCTTTCTTAGATACAGACTGAATGCTGGCAAATGACCAAGTCAACTATTTAGCACAGCCACTATCTAAAGTCTGGGCAAACAACTGCAAAGTAATGCAGATTGAGAAAAGGTAGGAAATACTGTCTAGGATTTATTTAAGTCCATATTTTAAAACAAAATATAGATTGAATTCCATCATGAGATCATTATCTCACAGAATTGTGTATATATCACTGTGAATTATAAGTAATGAGATTATTGGAAAGAAGAGATGAAGGAGATGAGGTTCTCAGAGGACAGAAGAGGCATGAGACAGAGGCAGTGGGCAAAGGTGCAGAAGATGGAAGAGGCTGAGGAACTGAACTGAGTGGATCCTGGGCCAGCTGTAACTAAGAGGTTAGGAAAGAAGGAAAATATAAAATGAAAGAGTGGAAGAAGAAGACTGGAAAAAGAGAGAAATGAAATAATGAACAGATAATCAGGGGCCAAGCTAAGGAAGAATGGAGGAAGCAAAAACTCTGAGAGAAAGTAGGTCCAAAGAAGGTTGGAGCAAAGCTTGCTGGGAAGGGTTAGACCAACACATTCTGTTGCTTGAACAGAACTACAAATGATGACACACATACACACACACACACACACACACACACCATCAAGGGTTGCATGAAGAACAAAACTGGTGAAGTAATGTTGGCACTGAAGCTGAAAATCTAATCAATAAAAATGCAGTAGTAGCTTATTGGGTTTTTTAAAATAAATTACATTGGGAAATCAACTGCTGCCCTTTTAGGACACCCCCAGACTAGCTGCCTTAATCAGCTGCCTCACACTTCTTAAGGAGTCAGGTATAGACTCACTAAGCACCTCTTTCCACCTCCATCCCCACCATTCATTGTGAAGCTTGCCATTATATATAACAGTATCTTTATCCTCCCAAGCAATGCTTTGGAGCTAAAAGATGGATTCGTTTGGTAACCTTATCAACCCTCATTTTTACTTCCTCCCACTTGCCTTACACTCACAGATAACAAGAAAACAAAAGAAACAATGGCCCTGAACGTTCAAACTCTTGTTTTCCCACCAAGATTTATTATTATGTTTTTAACCGGCAGGTCATTTTCAAGGATGAATTTTAGGAAACCATTAAAGATGTGAGAGATGTTAGGAAAGCAATGAATTTTTATGCAATACAACAGTGAAAAAGCAATAACTTACAAAATGTGGCAAGCATATGTTTTACAAGTGAATGTAGATTAACTTCTACATACATTATCCCCTCCAGCCCCCTTCTTTTAATCTCAAGATTTTCATGGGAAGATACTTTGTACCAGTCTGTGTATTTGTCCCTCTTACCCAGTGTTTTCTATGCTGATTAGTGTGGCCATGAGTCCTACTTTATAGGGTTCAGCCCTCTATTTAAAGAGCTGTCTGGTCTAAGTCCAGCATAAAGATAGCAGCAGAATGTCTGAACAAGCGGGCTGAACTCAGCAAGTTAAGACCTTGGCCGCTTTTAATTGGCTCGGAAGTAAAACAGGATTAATGGAAAGCAAAAGAAAAGTTTTAAAACAGATCTCTGGAAACGTAGTAGAGCAGATCCCAGCCAGAGAGAAGAGCTGCACAATCAGTATAAATCTTGATTAGGCCTGGACACTTCTCTGCCTAAAGACATTTTCTTTGGTGCTTGGCACACTTCTTGCCCACATTGTTTAGATTTTTTTTTTTAATTGAAAAATGAAAAAGCATTAATTAGAAGGATTAATTACAAGGATAAATTGCAAGAATCCTTTCTTTGTAAAAATACTTCTGGATCCTTATAGGCATTCTTGGAAAATAAAAATGATAGATGACTACAATCTAGTGCTTTCTTTGAAAGTCTGCCATCTCATCAAAGATGCCCAGAACAAATTTTCTTAGCTCTGTTTGGATGCTAAAATAGAAGAAGCAGACTGTGCTTAAAATCCACCAACAGCATCCACAGGTGGGCCAACATCTGTAAGTTGGTGGGTGCAGCACCACAATTCAAACCCCACCTTGGGGTAGGGAGAACATGCCTCTGTACCCACTATCCTCCACCCACCTCTGAAATCTGCCTTGCAATTTTCTTCCCTTTCAAAAGAGATTGGAGTTGTTCTATCTTATTCTCAGGGTGCTTGAGAATTTATTTCATCTTCCTCTTGGGGGTGTTTTCCAACTTATTTTATTGTTGAAGATGGCAGAGTGTGCCATTGCTCTAAGACTCCCTGTCTGCCTACATGTCCACATCTATAAAAGCCCGGTAGGAAGAGTTCTCTGGGATTTAATTGGAGCATGGGGAGGTAAGGGAAGCTACAGATTTGTGAAGAGATGGTTGTACAATGAAACATGCCACATTGTGACTAAATTAGTGCAAGAACACGACACTCCACCCATGAGAAAGTCAACAAAATCTTTTTCTCCTTTAAAAAGATTTCAAAATCATAACTGGAAATAGCTGTCCCAGTGAGGTCAACCTCTCAGGTATCTCTTCTGATAAACTGGGATGATGGAATCCACTCTTATTTTGTTCCATAGTGTTCATCATTAGTCCAATGGAAGAACCCAGGAGGGGCTTTGAGGTTGCTAGTAATGGTTGTCTACTGGACAGTGGTATGAAAGGCAAGAATATCACCAGGATAATCTATGCTGTAATTTACATTTTTGTTTGACTTACAATTCCTTAACTTTGTAATTCCTTACTTTTGTAATAACATATGTCTTTCCCACATATACCCAAATATATACATTTGCAGTGGTGTAGACAAACAATCCCATGAGGCTTGTGTACCCTTTTTAAATTAAAGCTTTATATAAATAAGGCAGCATCTAATTTTTCAATATTTTTTCCTCCTGCTCTAATCGACTTTCATTTTGGAAATGCTCTATTTCCAGCGTTACAGTATGCTAACATGGATAAGTCCCTTGCTTTGTCCATACAGAAAACAGACTGATTTGGCACATTAAGTCTTTAACTGAATATACATTGAGACCTGATAATTTTCAGTATTAACTGTTCCAGCCTATATCAGACAAGAATTTGAAACTCATCAGGTCTGAAAAATATAGAAACTGTTAAAATATAATATTTTGTCAGTGGTGGTCCTGTAGATTCTTGATTTAAAAAATGGATGAACAAAGAATGGGAAACATTAATATGGAAGTGTTTTCATCTGATCTGTAATTCAAAATAGAGAAATTGGCTAAATGATCTGAACCTCTTTTTCTACAAATACTAAGGAGACTCTTCACTTTGTGTGTCCTGCTGGGCAGACAATATTCCCACATGGTTTACACAGACTGCTGAGCTACTGCTACAATTCACAGAAATTAAACTTTCCATCATCTGGTTTTTATATTTGGAAAATGTCAACTATACTTCCTATCACTGTTGCTTCAATGGCTGAAACCTTCTGTGAATTTCAAAACACATAACTCAGCTCTTGAGCATTTCTATTGTAAATATTGATAATGGTTTCAAGTTCTTTATTAAATAACTTTTTGAGAAAGTTGAGGACAAGCACTATTTTTTTAATGCACTTGTGAAGATAAGAATCATAACAGTTCTTTTTGTACCCTGAAACACATGGGTTTCACTACTTTACTTTGAAGGGGAATTTTCCCCATATTATAAAAGTTTTGTTTGAAACATTTTCACTCAAAAAGGCAATTTGATTGAAGAACTAAAGCCAACGAAGAGACTCCAAAAAGCTGTAAAATATTTGAAAGCATATTAAAACTTCCATAACACACTGCAAATCACACTGCATTCATTGTGTATTGCTGCAATGAATATTAATATCACAAAGTTGCTGTTAAGTGCAAATACCAGGCTTCAGCTAAAGCAGGGACTGTGGTACCACCCAGATGTTTTGGACTTCAATTTCTATCTGCTTCAATTGTCACAACCAATGGCCAGGAATGGTGAAAGTTGTAGCTTAAAACATCAGAAGGGCTTTTGGTTACCTATTCCTCAACTAAATTGATTGAAATTTTCAAGAAGAGCTCACACTCTTTTGCCCTGTATCCTTCAGCTACTTCTCTCCCATATGTAAATCAACTGAAGATGAAGCTGGCTCAAGAAATCTATTTCCAGATTTCAACCCCTTTGGCCAGGTCTTCTGGATTCAACTTATTAAAAAAAAAAACAGTCTTTCATTGCATACATCCCAGCAACCCAGTATAAAATGGCACAGAGAGAGAGGGCTAATAGCTCTGGTTCCACATCAGAGATCGGTATATCACTGGACATGTTGATAGGAATTGAGGTCCAAAATTTCTAAAGGACACCAAATTGTCAGTCCTTGCTGGCATCATAGTTTCATGCCTTATGGATGGTTAATCAAGAGGGAAGATTACTAGACTAGTTCTATCTTCGGTGTGTTACCTCTCCTATATATAATGATGTTATGCTTTGCAACCAAAAGAGTTTTCATATAATGGTCTCCCCTTGTAAGCATGCTTTCTAGTCATAGAAAATGAGACATGATCTTGTAAATGTTTTTTTGTTTCTCTCCATTGCTTCCTGCTACTTAGCAAAAAAGAAAACACTGCTTGAAGTCAAACTGAACTTTTAGTGACTTCATGGAGAGATCTGGAATATTTTGGTAGTCTCCCATCCAAAAACTAGCCAGGTCTGACCTTGCTTATCTTTCCAAGAGAGGACAAGGTTGAAAAATACAATTTGTGCCAATCAGACTTAAAACACGCACACACACATAATCTGGAGAGTGATGGTTTCTCTAAATAAAAAGGAGGCAAGAGAAAGAGTTAGGGTGATTCCCACCACCCGTGTCTCATGCAGTGTCCCAATCCAGATCTGCTTATAAGTGCTTACAGTAGAGTAAATAAATATGGAAATGAAGTTGCATGATACATAGTTGGTATGACATATAATTTACTCCTATTCAGGGGTGTCCACAACGTGAGGTTAAAAAAAGTCAAGATGATGGCTGTAATAGTGTGATCAAAGCTCCAGTCATTTGTTACTGGTGTCCTGTGTCCACAGCTTCCTAAGTCTGAATCCAATTTGTTGTGTCTAACACATCAGCCTGGATTAAAATTTTAGGCCCTAGCATCAAACATTTGACCCTCTAGTAGAATTTGCATAATTTATTCCTCTCCAATGATACATACAAAATGTAATTTTCCATACTGTAGAAAACTGGAGAGATGATTCATAGTGGGCCAGCATCTTTGCCAATGATGGCTTTTAGTAGTCGATAAAAGTTCTCTTCTCTACAATGCTGTACTATACGATTATTCTTTTATGGATTGTGTCTTCACTAGAGAATATCCCTTTGTAGTAGCGACAGTAAAATGTCAGGGAGAAGAGGCTGTTTTTTTAAAAAAGTTCTTTTAAAGCAAGAAATAAAATGGGGTGGGCTAGGGTACGGAATTCAAATGGAACCACAATAAGATTTTTTTCCCCACTTCTGGCTTGGAAAATATTAACTCACACAAACTGTGACCTCTGTTTCCAGCATTAAATCTAGAGAATGTTTACGTGTAGCATTTGTCTCTTTCAGAAACAGCGTAGTGTCAATTGCAGTTATTTTCCTTTTATAAATTGTATGTAGAAGTCCAAATATGCAGCCATACATTAAAAGAAGCAGGCTGTAGACCGATTTGTGTCTACTAAATAAATGATCTACATTTGAACTTAAAACTTGCTGACATTAGGGATTAAACCAGACAAGTAAAGTTTGAAAACTTAGAGGAGTGTTCTCTAGCTGTTGCCTTTCCAGTTCAGAGCTTGATTATATGAGTTACAGGGCTTCATTTCTCACCCCTGCCCACCACCATTCTCTGTGTCTCTCAATAACATTGTGAGTCTAGCTAGGCAAAAACTGACTTGTGAGTCTGGCTAGCCAAAAATTGACTTTACACATTGTGATAAGCCAGGTTTGTTTTAATCGGGTTTTGTTGGGTGGATTCAGTCATCACAATAAGCACTAAACCATGGTTTATTAACTGTAACCATGGTTTACTAACTATAACATGCAACACACTAAACCTTTACCACCCAGACCATGTTATACATTAGCATGATTTGTAAATTCAGACCAAGTGAGTTAACTGTTCACATATCATACGATGTGTGATGTACTTGGTTGTTCATGGATACAGTAAGTTTGGAAGACTTCAGAGAAATAAGCAACATTTCTTAAACCTGTTTATTTCATATTTATCATGCTCCACTAGACATTTTTGGCTTTGTGACTGACCACACCCCACAAGTTAGCCTTTTTGTGAGTGGGTAAACTGCTTTGGGGCAGTGCCAGTATAATACTAGAGAAAGATTTGTTCAGTAAAATAAAATGAGATGTTGGAGTTTAACACTATTATCAGAGGAACCAAGTTTGCAACCCCTGCCAGAAAATGTAAACAGTTATGACAAACTCATGCAATATATATCATTCTTCTCACTGCAGTACCCTTGTGATGCAGTTCATTAGTATTCCAATGATGGAATCATACATAGATTATAAATTGCTCAGAGCCATCTTGCAAATTAATCAAAGAGATGAAATGCAAAGCTGACCTCCCACGTTGGTCTCCCAAGTTGACAAGAGCGTAATGGAATCACCATTATACCAAGCCTACTATAGAACAAGAAAAAAGTAACTAGTGCAATATTGTGTAATTACTGTTGTTGTTGTTCAGTCGTTAAGTCGTGTCCGACTCTTCGTGACCCCATGAACCATATTGCGCCAGGCCTTCCTGTCCTTCACTGCCTCCCTGAGTTTGCTCAGTTTCATGCTCATTGCTTCAGTGATGCTATCGAACCATCTCATCCTCTGCCGTCCTCTTCTCCTTTTGCCTTCAATCTTTCCCAGCATGAGGGTCTTCTCCAAAGAGATCTCTCTTCGCATTAGGTGACCAAAGTATCTGAGCTTGAGCTTCATTATCGATCCTTCCAATGAGCAATCAGGGTTGATTTCCTTTCAGATTGACTGGTTTGACCTCCTAGCAGTCCAGGGGACTCTCAAGAGCCTTCTCCAGCACCACAGTTCAAAGGCATCAATTCTTCGGTGCTCAGCCTTTATGGTCCAGCTCTCATAGCCATACATTACTACTGGAAAAACCATAGCTTTGACTATGCGGATCTTTGTCGGCAAGGTGACATCTCTGCTTTTTAATATGCTATCTAGGTTTGCCATAGCTTTCCTCCCAAGGAGCAAGCGTCTTTTAATTTCATGGCTGCAGTCTCCGTCTGCGATGATCTTGGAGCCCAAATAAATGAAGTCTGTTACTGCTTCCATTTCTACCCCTTCTATTTGCCAGGAATTGATTGGTCCAGATGCCATGATCTTAGTTTTTTTAATGTTGAGTTTCAAGCCAGCTTTCGCACTCTCCTCCTTCACCCTCATCAAGAGGCCCTTTAGTTCTTCTTCACTTTCTGCCATTAGGGTGGTATTGTCTGCATATCTGAGGTTATTGATGATTCTCCCTGCAATCTTAATTCCGGCTTGTGATTCTTCCAACCTGGCATTTCTCATGATGTACTCTGCATATAGGTTAAATAAGCAGGGTGACAGTATACAGCCTTGTCGTACTCCTTTCCCTATTTTGAACCAATCAGTTGTTCCGTGACTGGTTCTAACTGTTGCTTCTTGGCCCGCATACAGATTTCTCAGGAGACAGGTAAGATGGTCTGGTACCCCCATCTCTTTAAGAATTTGCCAGAGTTTGTTGTGATCCACACAATTGAAGGCTTTTGCATAGTCAATGTGTAATTACTGTATGATAACATAATTGTTCCAGGTTCATGAAGAGTGGGTTCACCAGAGAAAGGAACAACAAAAGCCTTTCAAGTCTGTGAGTCATCTAGAAACCTCCAAACTGGCTTGAGCCACTGGAAACATAATGGCAGAACAGGTGAACTAAGTGAGTATTTTGATTCATCTGACAGGACTTTTCTCACGTTCTTAAGCTATCCTTCTAGCTAGCATCGATCACACTGATTCTAAAGCTGTCCACTGGCCATGTTTTCTCATCAGATCTATAGCCACAGGCTTCAGCCTTTTGCCAGGAGTACCCGCAGAGGGACACCCCTGCCTCTTGTGGATACCCCTGCCTCTTGCCCTATAGACTAGTTCCATACTGCTGTGTGAGTGACCTCATTGCTACTCTCTGGGACTGGGGAGGATGAAAAAAGGGGAGGGACAGAAATGCCATCCAGCTGGCCATTGAGGGAGCAGAAAAGTCCTATTTCCAGCCATTGCTGCATCCTCATTGTTACTTCATGTCATTTGCTTTCACAAGAAGAAAGAACAGTAACTGTGCAAGGGGAGTAACCCCCCTCTTTTGATCACTCTTAAAGAACAAGTGGGATGAGCGGGATGGTGCCGAGGTATCAAGGCTTTATGAGGGGGAGAAATCCCAGGATAGGGTGAGAGTTCCTGCCAAGGGGCAACCACCCATTCTGCAGCTCTAGACAAATCGTCTGAAAAAATAGTCTCCGCAGCTTTTCTATGGAGCAGGAGCTGACAGAGGCTGGGGGGAGGGTCGGGAGATGGGGGGAAAATGATGAAGCAGCATTGACATGATGCAAGCTACACCCTTTTTCTACTTGCATTGTGACATTGCACTGGAACTGTATTTGTACAGTGTAACACATATTTCTGTCATTGGATCTGGAGAATTACCTATCAACTCAACATCCATTTAAGCCCCCATGATGTCAGGACAAACCTTGTATATGGAAGGCTTGAAACAGACCCAAATTTCATCTTGCCAATAACTCCACACAGCTAAAAAGCTATACATGTGAGGAACCCCTGAAGTGGATCTTTGACCCAAGCTATATTATCTCCTCCTCCCAGATGGTTCCCTTGCAAAGGTTCTGTCCTTTTCTTTATTGACACAGGGAGGAAGGGTGTAGTCAACTGTTACAGTCAGCAAGGCCTCAACATCACTAGCTGGTGAACAAAGGAGATGACAGAGTTGAGACAAGATCTCTCCTCTCTCTGCATGCTAACTCACTATGAAAATAAGCAAGCAAGCAAGTTCTGCTTACCTGCAGATATTTACTTATTAAAGCCAAGTTCATTATGCAATTGTGTGTGTGTGTGTGTGTGTGTATGCGTGCATGCACATAGATTATGTCCCTTTTCTTCTTTTGCCTACTCACATGATTCAGGCACAACTTAATTTCTATCAATTTCCTTTTTTTAATGAACTGCCATCTATCATTGCTGAGTAAAATTTTTAAAAAACCATTTTTTTTTTCTTCCAGATTCTAAGTATATTTGTTGCAGTTCAGACAGTCAACTGAAAAGGATCCAATATGAGGCTCCTCAACAGTATAAGAATAACCCAAAGGGGCCTATGGAGAGAAAGAGTGTCACAACACTACCTAAGGTTGACAAATTAACTGTAGGTGGCAAAATAAATAACTTGCCATCTGGATTACTGTTTTAATATCTGAATTTCACCCAGTTATTCTAAATTCATTCTATATTGGTTTATAGGACTTTTATTTGTCCCTATATTTCAAAAGCCCTCTATAATCTTTTCAGAATCATTTCAATGAATTTTGACTTCTGGGTGAGTCATGGCTAACTAAAGACATCTCCACAAATAGCAGAGACAACAACCACTGTGAAGAACAAAGGACCAGTGAGTAGACTGGTCCTTTGGAATCTCTCCAGAGAATGGGAAATCGCCCACAAGTGATCTGAATGGCAGCTCCTCATGAGGGGTCCATAAAACAGTGCTCCCACAAGTTTGAGCACCAGGAGATGAGGGAGACAACATCTTTGCTCTCAGCAGTGGTAGAGCCTTTAATAAGGACACTAAGCCAGCTAAACTCACTTTCTAATCACATTCAGAAATGTTCAACTTAACTACTTTATGGATATTAGGGACCTTCAAAAAAGTGAGCTTAATTTGACATCTGGTGAGTTTTACCTTCTTCTTTGGAGTTAAGAAATTTTAAACAGAGACTTAGGAGTTTAAAATAATATACGATTGGCAAAAAGCAAAAAATATTTTGATTTAATATCAAAATAACAAATATTTTGATTTGTTTTAAATGGACTGGGAGACAAGAGATATTTGGAATATTGGATATTTTTGCTGTAAGATTTGAAAAACAAGAACATAATTAAATAATATACCCATGGAAAACAACTGAAACTGAAGTAAACCCGTATTAGGAACTGAGGCTTGATGAAGGTTGCAGCTGGACACTAGAGGGAACTAAAGGACCAGGCAGAAAAGAGTTAAAATGGCTAAAGCGGCTATAACTTTTATTTGTCTAAAAGAATCCTTTGAAAAATGGACTGAGATATTAATAACTAATATCTCAGAAACGATATAGATTTCAATGGTTAAACTTTTAGAAAATGATGATTTTTTTTTTTTTAAACACAACTCTTACCTGACACAGACGTTATAGAATTTGAGGGTATGGAAGACAACAAAATTGAGATTAACAAAATAGGAATACAGAAGATAAATCAAGAAAAGGATCTGGATGTGAAACAGCTGTGACTGGATGATGTCTCTTTATGGAATTTACAAAATAGGCCGGTGAAAGCTTTGAAGACTCCTTTTGAATGCCAAAGATCAAATCCCACGATGCCATTGGAATGATTTAAAGATCAAGATGTTGAACAGCAAAAAGAAGGCATATGAAGTTGGACTATTTGATCAGGGATAAACTATTTGTTTGATATTTCTGGTAACTCCTAATGGACTGTTTGCTGAACCAGGACTGAAAAGATGACAATTTGTGGATTGCACATAAATAAAAGTTAGGCTATGGGAAGAAGAGGATTTTTTTATTTGCAATTTTAAAAGAGGGTGAAAAGTTACTATATCAGCTTATGTTTGGTGTGATAAAGGTTGGAAGCCACTTCTTTATTATTGCTTTTCTTTTTCTTTTTCTTTTTCTTTTTCTTTTTCTTTTTCTTTTTCTTTTTCTTTTTCTTTTTCTTTTTCTTTTTCTTTTTCTTTTTTTTCTTTTTCTTTTTCTTTTTCTTTTCTCTTTTACTTTTGTTTTTTCCCCTGCACCTTCTGAACTTTTCTTTTACTTTTCTTTTTCTTTCTAGTTTAGTTTGTAGTTTCTACTATGTTTACTAAAAACTTCAATAAAATTATTAAAAAAATAATTTCGATGAATTTTTAGATGAATAATTTTTAGCTAAAGTGCATTGTGCTGCTTTTTTTCTTTATTTCTTGAAAGGTACATAGTACAGCCTGGACTGCAATGTATTTTACAAGGTCTGCCCTTGATGACTGTTCAGAGGGGGCACAGCCTGATGTCCAGCTCTGCTCTTTTCTGGTGGCCTCTCATCCAAATACTAAACAAAGTTGGCACTACTTAGCTTTCTAGATCTGGCTGATTGACTAACTGCAGTATAGTATATGTGGCACACTCAAAATTGCAACTGGTAAGCAGACTAAAAAGATGCAAAAGATTTAGTAAATATGTGACAGTGGTTTTCTCCCTGTGAAGAACCTAAAAAAAAAAAAGAGCAAGTTCTTTCTCCCTCTTTTTTATTTTCCAATTTCTTTTTAACCATAAAATGGCTTCCAAGCCTACTGTATCCCTGTCGTTTGCCTAACAGCCCTGTACTTTTCCTAAACTTTCTCTTGGAGAGGCTTTCCTTCTATAGAATAAGCCAGAGGCAAAGAAACGGTACGGCCCCTCACTCTATAAATATTTTAAGCCACTGAAGTTGGCAGTATATAACCTTCTTTGCATTAAATTACCTCTTTAAAAGAGTCTCTTAAACTGGGTGACTTTTTTAACTCATTATGTTTAAGAGGTGGTTTAGTGTGGCCTTTTTAAAGAAGCTTCCATTATACTCCTGGGCAATTTGTAAAGTTGATTAAAAGTAAAGGCAATGGAAAAGGAAAAGGAAAAAAAAATACTGACAACAGACTGAGCAGGAGGACCAGCACCTTGAACTTGACTGAGTGTATTTCTACTCATGCATATAGCATCTTGCCAAGAATTACTTTCAGAATGACATAAAACCAGTTAAATCAATTGCTATGATAAAAAATTTCACATATGCAGATGACTCCAGTACTGTTTTCCACCACTAGACTTTTCCAACTTGCACTTAATTACAGTCTCAGCATGTCCAGACCCCTTTTCAGGGGGTGCTGTCTCCCCATGGTATTGCCTTCGTCTCTTCAGCCATCACTGTGTGAGACAGGCTCAAGCTGACCTTAGCTACACTCGTGCTACAGTAGCGTTTCCCCCCATAGTCTACCCCTGTTCCAGAGCAGCTTCAGGAGTATAAACTCTGCTAAGCTTTGATGCTCATCATCTTGGAGGAAAGTCAAGTGACTGCACTGACTTGAAGCAGAGGCAGCAGAGGCAGGATAGAAATGGCAATGGGAGCAGCAGGTTTCATGTGGTGCAGTTTTCATCTAATTCAAGGGTCAGCTCAGTAGTGGGGAGAGTCCCACAGCCAGCCAGATGTCTCCAGAAACTCCGTAAGTCAGTCATGCAGAAATAACTCTCTCCCAGTTACTCACCAGCCACTGCTGTTCAGAGGCACACAGCCTGATCTCAGAAGCAGCATCGAGCCATTATAACTAGTAAACCCTGATAGCTTTAACTTCTTTTTTTTGTAACAACTTTATTAAAAACATAAAAAAGAACAGTAAAAACTAAGAAGAACTAATATTAAGAAGAAGAAGAAGAAGCAAATTAGGAAAAAAAGAATAGTAAAGATCAAGAGTGCAGAAAAAAAGAAGAGAAAAGACAAATGAAGAAAAAAAAAGATTGACTTCTGACCCTCCTTGCCACAGATATAAGTAACAATATACATTAAATTCTTGCTCTAAATTAACAACATAACTTCCATTATTTCTATTCATATTATTTCTAATCATCAGATCCATTCAATGTCATTTCATTTTTTTCTGTTTCCCACAAGAAATCCAAAAATGGTTTCCAGTTAGCATTAAAATTACACAATGTCTTATCACGAATCGAAGCCATCAGTTTTGCCATCTCAGCTAACTCCATCAGCTTCACCATCCGTTCTTCCATTGTAGGTAATATCTTATCTTTCCACCTCTGTGCCTATAAAAGCTTTTCTGCTGTTATCATATATAAGAACAAAGTTCCATTAGTTTTTCCCAACTGTTTATCCATCAAGCCCAAAAGGAAAGTCTCTGGTTTTGATTGAATATTAGTCTTTAAAATTGTCTGTATGCAAATATGTATCTCATTCCAATTTTTTTTTGTTGCTTTTTTACAAATCCACCAGAGATGACAGAATGTCCCTTCTTGTTGTTCACATTTCCAACATACATTCGAAGTACCTTTATACATTCTAGATAATTTTTATGACAACAAGTACCAATGATACATCATTTTATAAAAGTTCTCTTTAAGGTTATAACACAATGTAAATTTCAGTCTTTTCTGCCACATATTTTCCCATTGTTCCATCTGTATATTGTAGCCAAAGTTTTTACCCCATTTTATCATACAGTCCTTAACTTGTTCATCTTCTGTCTCTAGTTTCAGTAAAAGTTTATACGTCTTTGCAATAACATATTCATCATTAATACATAATTTTGCTTCAAATTCAGTCTTACCATATTCAAAACCATAAGTCCTTTTATCCATTTTAAATCTTTCTTGTAATTGTACATAAGAAAACCATTGACACATGTATCCTTCTGATATCAATTCCTCTCTTGTCTTTAATTTAAAGTCTCTTTGAGATAATTCCAATACATCACCATAAATTAACCATTTATATTTAGTTACCATTTCTCTTCTATAAAAAGCGTCTTGTGGTGGCAACCATAAAGCAACCTTCAAAGACAACGATTTTTATCTGTTCCATATTCTTAATATGGCACATCTAATAAAATGACTTTTAACATCTACATTAACTTTAACTTTATCGTACCATAAATAGCCCTGCCACCCAAACCTTAGGTCATACTTCTCTAGTTCCAATAACCTCCTATTTCTCAAAGTCAGCCACTCTTTCATCCAAACCAGACAACAAGCTGCAAAATACAACTTCAAATCAGGGAGATCTAAATGTCCTCTTTCTTTGGCATCCTGTAAAACTTTGTATTTAATTCACTGTTTTTTACCTTGCCACACAAATTTAGATATGTCTTTATGCCATTGTTTAAATGGAACATCAGTTGTCATGACAGATATTGTTTGAAACAAAAATAACACTCTAAGTAAAACATTCGTCCTCATTACAGAAATTTTTCCCAACGTGGACAATTGTAATTTTTCCCATCTTATCATATCTTTTTAAATTTCATTCCAAGTCTTAACATCATTATTTTGAAACAACATACAATTACTATTTGTCAAATTCACCCCCAAATATTTAACCTTTTTTTCAATCTTAAAACCCATTTTGTTCACCAATTCTTCTTGTTCTTGTACCCTCATATTTTTTATTAACATTTTAATCTTTTGTTTATTAATTTTAAAACCAGCATCAGCACCAAATCATCTGCAAAGGCTCTCAACTTATATGTCTCTTTCTTAATGTTTATGCCCCTTATCTTCTCATCTTTCCTTATATCTCTATTCAAAACTTCCAAAAGTAGAATAAAGAACAGGGGAGACAGTGGACAACCTTGTCTCATTCCCTTTTGTATCTCACATGGTTTAGTTAAGTCTCCATTCACAATAATTTGCACTTTCTGTGATGTATAAATCAATTTCACTCCTTTTATAAAGTTATCTTCAAAATCCATATCTTCCAAAACTTGGAATACAAAAAGGCCAATTTAAATTGTCAAAAGCTTTCTCTACATCCAAAAAAATTAATGCAGCTTGTTTTTCATTATGCTGTTCTAAATATTCTATAAAGTCCAACACTGTTCTAACATTATCTTTTAATTGTCTTTTGGGTAAAAATCCACATTGATCTTCATGAATAAATTCTTGTAAATATAACTTTCAATCTGTCTGCTAAGATCGTTGTGAACAACTTATAATCATTATTCAATAATGATATTGGTCTATAATTTTTAGTTAGATTCAAATCTTGTTCTTCTTTAGGCAATAACACTGTATTAGCCTCCATCCAAGACTCTGACATCTCACCTTCCACCAATGTAAAGTTCATCATAGATTGGAGTGGTTGTAAAATTTCATCCTCAAAGTTTTTGTAGTATGATCCCGGAAGCCCATCTGGTCCTGGTGCTTTACTTGGTTTAATCTTTTTTATAGCTTCAGATATTTACATTATTGTTATAGGTCCATTCATAATCTGTCTTTGGTTATCTGTAAGCTTTGGCAAATTTTGTTTTTTTAGGTAGTCATCTACAGTATTTATTCCAGAGAGAGTTCCTGTCTTTTATATAAATTAGAACAATACTGATTTATTTTTTTTATTTTTTTTTTGGTATAGTCTCATTGTCCATTATTGTAATATCACCTCCTTGAAGTTTTATAATCATTTTCTTTCTCCTTTCTTAATTTATACACCAACCATCTCCCTGGCTTATTTGCAAATTCAGTTTTTTTGTTTGACATAGTTCATCTTTTTTTCAATTCTCTCACTGTTAACATAGATAGCTGTTGCTGTAGAAATTTAATCTGGTTTGAGATACTTAACTTTCCTGGTGTTAACTTTAATTCATCCTCTTTCCTCTTTATCTCCTCCAAAATACCTTGCATTTTCTCTTGATTCCTCTTTTTGAACTCAGTGTTATGTTGTATGAAATACTCTGTAATAAAAACTTTGCTTGCATCCCAAACCATTCTCAAGTCCATAACTTTGTTTAGATTATTTTCAAAAAAACTATTAATTTTTTTTTTGGCAACTTTTCACTATCTCTTCCTTTTGCAGCAACATTTCATTTAATCTCCATCTGAAAGAATTAGATTTCTTTTAAAATTCCAACACACTGGGTTATGATCAGAGAGAGATTTTGGTACAATCTCTACTTTAGAAGTTTTAACAGCCAAAGCCTTTGAAATCCAAATCATATCTATCCTTGAGAATGATCTGTCTTTCTAAAAAATAGGTACCTTCTTTAGAGCTGCCATTTTTCTGTCTCCATTTATCCATTAAAGATAAATTGTCCATCAAATCAAAAATGTCTTAGGTATTTTACCCTGATTCTTTTTAACTTCGTTCTCCGATATTCTATCCAGTTTTGGGTATACCACTCCAACCCAATCTCCCATCAGGCACCAATTGTCATAAGAAAAATGTATCCGTTTTTCCATAGGACATTTAAAATGTTTTCCTTTATCTTCATTTGGAACATAAAGTCCCAGGATTAATGTTTTAATTCCCTGTAATTCGATTGCCACTCCAACGAATCTACCATGTTCATTACGCAATACTAATTTTGGTTTTAATTGTGGGTTAACATAAACACAACTCCATCAACTTTTTTTGGACCTGCCAAAATAAATTTTTGTCCAAAATTCTTGCAAATCAAATATTTTATGTCCTTTTTTCTATATGAGTCTCTTGTAAGCAAATTACATCTTGGTTTTTTTTAATGATGAAACACTTTTCTTAACATTTGCTCCATTAATATTCCACATTAGCCATTTGTAATCCATAATTAAGACAGTAATTTAGAAAAGTCTATACCTGTGGCACTTAACTCAGAGTCCTCTTTTTCATCTTCCTCCTGGATCTGTTTGGCTTTTGAGATTGTCTGCTCATCCTCCTCCATTTTTATCTCCTCCAAGTCTCCTTTGAATTTTTCCAGAAATTCTTTGGCTTTATGAACTGAATTCAGTCAAAATCTTTTCTGTTGGAAAGTAAAAATCACTCCCTCCAATTTATCCCAATGAAACAAAATCTTCTTCTATATCAATACCTCCATCAAAATCATCATCATCATCATCATCATCATCCTTTCTCTTACATAAAATTCAGATGGGAATTTATAACCGCACTGTCAATCTCCGATTTAGTATTAGAATGCCATTGCAGAACTTGATCTCTGGTCCTT
This sequence comes from Python bivittatus, assembly GCF_059951505.1. NCBI lineage: Eukaryota > Metazoa > Chordata > Lepidosauria > Squamata > Pythonidae > Python > Python bivittatus. The sequence continues at coordinate 115,134,256 of NW_028277030.1, read as the reverse complement.
TTCTTTGCAAAATATACTAATATATCCCTTGGTAGATGTCTTATTGTGGCATAGCATGAATTTACCTAATATACCTTATCAATCTCATCTTCAGCTTTTTCCTCTCCCAGTTTAAAAATTCTGCCAACGCTTGAACCATCCTTCTTCTAACATCTTCCCCTGGAATCTCCAGAATAGTTCTGAATCTCAGGTAAAATTCCTTCTCCCTTAACTCCAGCAAAGCCATGTTATCCAATCCTTTCTCCAACTCAAGATCTCTGGTTTCTGATTTATTCTCCAACATTTCCATTCTTTCAGTAACCTGCTTCGTTTCTCCAGAGATTTGTTTCATCTCTCCAGCTATTTATTTCACATAACTGTCCATCTTATCTATTCTTTCTTCCATTTCCCCCCCAAATTTGGGACTAAATTAAGGACTAAATTGCAAATTTACTCCCTAATTCATCAAACATTGGCTTAAGTAAACTTAAAGTGATCATCTTCTTCTCTGACAGTTGCTCTAGAGCAGTGTTTCTCAACCTTGACAACTTTAAGATGCGTGGACTTCAACTCCCAGAATTCCCCAGCCAGCCTTGCTGACTGGGGAATTCTGGGAGTTGGAGTCCACACATCTTAAAGTTGCCAAGGTTGAGAAACACTGCTCTAGAGAGTCTCTTTTCATTTCTTTCATTTCTCTCACTGACTTCCTCATAGCCATATCCCCCCCCCCTTTACACAAATAAAATGGGTAGCTGGATATATTAAATACAAGAGAAAGTAAACAGACAGTTCACACCCTCTGGTGTCTTTCAAGCTAGAATTGCAGGCACACATCAAAGGAAACACACAGGGATCAAGTTACAGTCTTCTGTTTCAAAAACTTAGCCAATTAACAAGCATAGTCCAGCAAAACAAAAAACTTTCCCATGGAAAAATCAAACCTCATTACTGCAAATAGAGTTTTGTAGAACAAACAAACTAACAAATAAATCTTCCCTTTTCACTGTAAGTAACTTTTAAGTCTCTTTTGAATTCCAAATTTCATCCAGCTTTAAAGCTTTATTTCTTCTTTTAAAAATATAGTCCCAAAAATAAGGATAAGCCCCAAGAGAATTACTTATATGTTGCAAAGGAAGTTCTCTCTTAAGTTGAAAATAATTATAATCTGAAGTGCTTTAGAAATGAGGTTCGGTCAGCTCTAATGTCCACATAAACACTGCACTGCAGCTGTGAATGAAGAGAGATCCCTGCCTCCTGGCCGCTCAACTTGAAAGCCATTTGCAGAAGCTTCTGTCTCTGTGATTAGCTTTTGAGGAATAGCCATCCAGAGACCAAATGGGCTGATTTCTCATTTCTTCTTGCTGACAGCCATGGATCCAGCTGCAATGCTGTCTCCCCTATTTTGAAGAAGCGTAAGCTGCCATCGATCCCCACCGGAAGTCACACTGATAACTTTAACTTCCATGAATACTAATTCCCAGTTAAAACAATGGCCATTGCAGCATTTTTCAGCAGCATACTCTATAAGTTAAATAAACTGAAGGGCTACCTGAGATATTTTTCTGTTTGAGGCAAAGGAAGGGATAGCTTCTCCCACTGCAAATACAGAATCAAATTGGATTTCAGGACTAAGAATGACAGAGTGTTTTCCTTGTATCTGAAAGCAATTTATAACCAAGGGGATGCTGAGTAGGCAGTGTGACACATACAGTTATACATTGACTATCAGGAGGTACCACATAACTGGCTTTGTCCTTATTGGGATTCCTCAGACATGAGTACCAAATGTTATTCTAAGGGGTTCAAACCCCGTACTGGAAATTGAACTCACAGACCTTCACTCTTTAGATGAAATATCCAGTACCTTATCTTTAGGGGCTATCCAGGCCCTGATGCTCCATGTGTAATGATCCCTGTAGTAGGGAGGGATATCTAGAAGCACTATCAGAATGGTGTATACAATCCACCTTCCCATTGACCTCCTGGTGGTCAATATAACTGAAAATACTGGATATATGCTATGTATATACATTGTGTAAAAATAAATCCCCCCCCCCCGCAAGAGGGAGGTGTAGTAATGTAAAACACCATATATGAGGGCATGACATAATGTAATACCTGTATCTCTCTTCTCTGAGAGCTTAAGGAAAGGTGAACTGTATATACCATTCTGATAGGACATACAGTTCTACTGTCCAATAGAGGGGAAGAACAGCTGCCAGGATCACCTCTTGCTGCTACCACCTCCTAACAAAGGCAGTTACCTCCCTCTGCTTAATGATTGACTAATCAAAAAATAGTATCCTGGAACTTTTGTCAGTCAATGGGAGAACAGCAACATGCTAGCAGTTCCTAGCCTATGTCCCTAAATTGATTTTAGATAGCAATCTATACTGTAGCTCGACTGTGATTCATGTGGAGTGTTGAGGCAACCCCACACCCAATTTGGGGGAACCGCATTTCAAATTGCAGCATTTATCTCTGTGCTTTTGAAAAGCCACTGTGCCAAAAATGGGTTCAAGTGGGTTCAGGTGTGTCAGCCAAGCCTGTGGTATTTTCTTCCACATCTGCCAACAAGAATGTCAATTAATTTTAGTGATATTATTAGAACACAGCAAAAAGCCAGCTTGCTAGCCAGGTGTATTAGCCAATGAAATGTTGCAAATTACTTGGCTGCAAATATGTGAGGATCAAGCCTTAGGGTTGGTTTGTTTTTTTAATTATTCTAGTTAAGTGATTTTAGAATTTGGGGAACTCTGCCTTGCAGAGGTACTGCTAAAATGATTACAGTCTGAATGTACACATACCTGAGAATGGGTATGTGCGTTCTGCTAGACTAAATTAAGGTAAGCAGATTTCCAACTATGCCTTGATAACATGCCAACTTCTTTTTAGCCATTCCAAATGTTCTCCTTCATTTCAGATTCTTTGAAAGAATTGGGACTGCTTTTATTGAAATCCAATAGTAGACCATGGCGGTTTGAAATGTAATGTAATATTGGTGCTTGAACTGTCTTTTGGGAGTATTGTAGCAAATAACTTGTCAGTCACCTTGTCCCCAGAAGCAAGGGCATACTTTGCAAAGGAGGCATAATCTAGGCCCTGGTCCAGAAAACGTTAGTTACAATTCATGATGGAGATGACATACATCCTGTTACCCTCCCCCCCACCCCTCCAAAAGCTCTGGCTACAAGACGTATGGTGCAATCCCAGGGTTGTTCTTCTAAGATGTCAATTCAAGGCTGCTAACTCTTCAGTAGGCAAGATTACCAGCATTTTAAGCAGAGTGGTCAAGTGGAGCACGTGACTCTCGTGGTGCACAAACCACAAGCAGACTCCAGCCCCATTTCTGTGACTCACAGAGCTACCCCACCCAAGATCACATCACAAAATTAATCGGCAACAACAATTTTCTATTTTGGCAGTGTCTTTTTTAGTTTTTAGTTGTTGTTTTTTAAAATAAGCTTTTTAAAACTCTAAACACCAAAACTGCCAAAGAAAAGAGAAAGGGGAGCTGAGAAAGGACTGCAGGGAGGCTGAACATTCTACCCCTCCTTCTGCCTTGATTTCTCTGTGTCACTACCCCATCCCCTGTAGTTCTCAGATGCTGCAAAAACGTCACCCATCCTTGAATTATACCAAATCTGAAAAAGTTGCCCTCATTGCCTATTGGTGGCTGAGCCCAAAGCAAAATGGTGATGTTTACGTTGTAAAGACCTACATGATGTTGCATTAAAATATCTGTAAGCTTGCCTGCTTATATTTTAACTTCAAGAGATCAGTCTTTTCCAAGAGCTAAGCACCCCACCTATGGAACTCCTTGTTTGTCAGTCATTTAATAACTTGGCACCAGATTGAAATGGCTTTGTTTTCTAAAGCATTATAAATGGCCACCCTGCCTGATCCTATTTAAGAACATAGGAGAAACTCAGTGAATCACATCAAAGGTCTGTCTAGTCCGATATATAAATTGCAGAAATCATTATCATCTTGTTTCCTGAAGTGGCCAGCCAGAGGCCTACAGAACACTAACAATCAGGACAACAGCACTTTGTCGGTTTATGTTCTGCAGCAGCTGGCAGCAATATCCAGCCATCATGGTTAATAGCCATGGAGGGCCTTATCATCTGTGAATGTTTACTCATCTGTGCCTTTATTTTTGCCTTTAGTGTAAACCACTCTGATATTCATAAGGATTAAGCAAAAAATTTAAAAAGTTAATAAGTACCTACATAATAAGTAAATAAATATGCTTTATTTATAGCAATAAAGTATAGGAGCAACAGTTTTAGGCCTGAACTACATATGTCCAAGGTTATCAGATATTGATGTGTAAAAATGGGACAAACTTCAATACTTCAGGGGAGGCATCAATGAATTAATACTGAGGAGCCCTGCTTAGTGCTTCATCCGAATCCCTCTTGAAGCATTGAAAGAAATGGGATTATACAAAATTTATAAGATGCTTAAACATATGAATACGTGGGAATATATGGAAATACGTGGGAATATATGGAAATACGTGGGAATATCAGTCCAACGAGTGCTATGTTATCAATCAAATGAAGAGATACACAATTGGAAAGACACTTTCTGGACCTAGATTCAGGTAGTCCTGACAAAATGAGCTGAATCATTATCTAGATACAGAGATGCATTGGAGGAAGGCATCAAAGTGAAGCACAATTTAGATAAGGAGACTCCACTGATCAGTAGACAAGTCAGTTTGGGATGGGGCTGCAGCCTGTTCTGAGTAGGGATGCTACCCTCTGACAATTCACAATTTCACAATTTGAGGGTCCTCCTGAACCCAATATTCTCCTGATGCGCAGAATAGCTGCTACACTATGGTCAGGGATGCTTTTACCCAGCTATACCCTTTCTTGAGCAAGATAGATTTGGACTCAACAGCCATGCTAGATCCAGGCAGAAGCATTAATCCTTAATATGAAATATCTGATTTAAATAGTAGAGAATATATGAAGCTCAGAGTTGAACTGTAGAAGCCTTATTGCTCTCTGAGCTTTGTTGTTTGATTGCAGACGTTTCATTACCCAACTAGGTAACATGATGTCTGCAATCAAACATCCAAGCTCAGAGAGCACCAAGGACTCCATATCTGATTTCATCTGTGAAATACTAGCTATACGGTATTGTTTTTGTTGTTATTTATTAGATTTAGAGACCTCCCAACTCCTTGACTAATAAGTACACATATGTCCCTTATATGCAATGAGAAAAATTAAAAAGATACATTATTATTATTCCCCCAAACAGAAATTTTAACGTGGAATTCTATGTTCTCATTCTCCAAATCACAGATTAATCTTCATTCTGTTAGTTTTACAAGTACAGTCTCATTTCAAGCAACATGTTAGAACTTACTTTCTTCTGTTTTATAGACAGACATGGAATCCCTCGCATCATAAAAAGGGATCCAGGCCAATTCCACAAGTTGATGGTTATTTTGCAATCTTTTTCTGT